>NC_142857.1:29369891-29683381 GCF_061612785.1 Hesperophylax consimilis | reverse complement strand
ATAAAAAAGCAATAAATCACATATAATCCCAGCTATAATACTGTATTTTTAAAAGCTTTTACTTTACGTGTCCATCCATTTCTATTGAAAAAATATTTTTTTAGTACTTTAAATTTATATTTTTTATTGAGTAATTTATTTTTTTTATTTTATTCTACTCAAGCAAAACGATAGAAAAACCTTCAATTTATGTAACGTTTATTTTTTGGTATTCATAATGTAAACCTATTCGCTATAAAGATTAATTAAAATAGTGATTAATCATTAAGCTTCGACTTAATATTAAATTTTTAAAGTTCTTTTTCGCTGTTAAGAGCAGTATAGTATAGTTATGTAGTTTTTATTAGAATTTTGCAAGGGGATTGAATTTTTTTATGAGACTATAGAAAAGTCCCAAATGCTCTCAACCGTCTCATGCCAGTGAGACTATAGCATCCCATATTGGAGAATGTTTCGAGGACGAAGGACGCGGGAAGAAAAAAGAGACGAGTGTGAGAAAGGTGGAGAAGTACCTGACTATTCAGATCTGGTCACTAAACACTAGGGTGTATCGATTTTTAACTTTTTTTTTTTTTTCAAATTCCAAGTTGAGAAAAAGTTGCTACTAGGTACCACAACTTACCACAAAAAGTTTTGGATTTTTTTTTAAATGTTTAGGTCTCCCGCACAAGGCCTAAATTTTTAATTTTTTTCAAAAAATATCCATTTATTTTAAAATAAAATCGTAATTTTTGTGTTTATTCCAAGTTAAAAAATAGTAATATTAGGGCATAAAAATAAGTAAGAAACGATTTTTTTTTATAAAAAATGGATTTTAGGTCTCCCGCACAAGCCCTAAAGTTTGTTAATTTTGATGAAATTTTGTAATTTTGTGTACATTTATGAACCATGTTTTTTTTTTAAGTTTAAACTACCGGAATTAATTTTAATTTTCTTACAGAAGGCATAAAATGAGTTCAGAACACAAAAGTTACGATTTTTTTTTTTTAAATTTAAATTTTTTTTTATATTTTTTGAAAAAAATTAAAACTTTAAGCCTTGTGCGGGAGACCTAAATATTTTTTTAAAAATCCAAAACTTTTTGTGGTAAGTTGTGGTACCTAGTAGCAACTTTTTCTCAACTTGGAATTTGAAAACAAACAAAAAAAGTTAAAAATCGATACACCCTACTAAACACGGCTAAAGCTATTTCAAGTAACGTTTCTGAATAGCGATACTAGAGAATCTTCCACTCCGGAAAGTGCCGCAAATATACTACATATAATTTTTCATCTATGAAAAGTTTCCTAACTAACTAACTAACTAACTAACCATCACGCCGTTTCCCCGCAGGGGTAGGCAGAGAGGACGGACCGCCAAACAACTCGGTTTTGGCACACACTCCTTGCCTCGTTCACATTCATACATCGTCTCATACATACTCTTCTATTGTTCTGACTCTTGACATGGCCCGACTCAAGTATCTGATTCACTTGGTCGTGCCATGTCTTCCTCGGGCGTCCCGGACTTCTGCTACCATTCACATTTGCATCGTATATTCTCCTTACACTCCTTTCTTCGCTCATTCGGTCTACATGCCCAAACCATCTAAGCGTCGCTTTCTTGATCTTACTCATTACGCTTACATCAGCCTTGCACTCTTTGCGGATATCCACATTCCTCACACGATCATAAATGGTTTTACCACTCATACGCCTCAGGGATCTCATTTCAACAGCATTCAATCTACTTTCATCCTTTCTTTGCCAGTTCCATGCCTCACTTCCATACATCAGGGTAGGTACCAGCACTCCATTGTGGACTGCTAACTTCGCTTCTTTGGACAATTTTTTGTTAGCGTCAACTGCGTTCAGTCCTCTATTAATGGAGTAAAATTTCTGTCTAAAAGACTGTTTGACGTCTCTTAATTTTGTCAATGAAAAGTTTCCTTTTTAATTAAAGATCTTCACATGCATAGATTGCGCTAATTAGAATATTTTGGAACAAACACTTTTTGCACTTTATTCTTTAAGATGTTAAGATGATTATTGTTTATTTGTAGGAGTGCTTTCGTACGGAATACGAATATTGAATATGCATAAATTGTTTTGTTTATACGTGTGAAAACTCAATTATTCTTTCAAGAGACGAATACAAATACTAGATCAGATGTATCTCGATTTGCGCCACCTGTAATAATATATTGTTTTGCCTTTAACCCAATAAAATTCACATCATATAAATAGGTGCAGGTAAAAAAATAATATTTTTGCAAACACTTTATCGTAAAATATCACCCCAAAGCGGGTCTCAAAGATAAAAACAACATGTCAGTTTTGAATTACGACCTTTTTGAAAACAAAGGTTATGACCTAAATTATAGGTTAAAACAGGAAAACCGTCAAAAATGGATATAAACATGTAAGTACCTACAATTATGTAACAATATATTACTGGATATCAATCAAAATGTTAAAAAAGGTTCAGATTTATGGGACAAAATGTCAAGAAGGGTGATCTTTATTATTTGTAGGTAAAAAGTCCGGAAAACATGATATTACAGACGGGAAAGGTTCCACTTAATTTGCATTTATAAAAAAAACCTTTTACCAAAACCTTTACAGAGTTTCTGAAAATTAAATAATAAACCTTCATAACTTTTTCCAAACGTATGCATACTAACTTTGTGACGGCGTTACAATAATCATGTGGAATTTCGTTTAAATATATCTGATTTATTTTAGAAAAAAAATCAACCCGTTAAAAAATAGATTTTTTTACTATAATACATCTAATTTTATTAATTCTCATACAAAATATACATTCTAAATTAATATTGTTGTTTCTGATTTGACGGGGGTCGAACCTTCCTTTCCAGGGACTGGCTGGTAACTGTGTAGAATCTGCTGGCGTATATTTAAATTTTGGAGACTGGAAAGATTTCTCAGCTTGGCACACTCAAGCAACGCGTAGCCCTCATTGGCTGTGGCGGTGAACACGAGAATTATTCCGATCCGCTTAACTTCTTTCCGCGTTCACCTTCTGATCATTTTACGTCGCGCGTACATCTTGGGTTTTTGAATAAAAACTATTTACCGATCGGAGCCTTAACAATGTCGTTAAAAACTTAAAAATATAAATTTGACTGAGGATTGAACCTTGCTCCTTAATGACTGGAATCAACCTCAACTGAACCAAATCCCGATTGGGAAGGACCGACATTTTATTTCGTATATTAATTGTTGTAACGTCGTCCAATTTTAGAGAAATGGATATATGTCCGCATATGTATAAAATGCATTATCTACGACGACAAGTCTATGTGCCGAGTTTTAATACTCATTCAAATAGATGTGTTTAAAAATAAATAAAGTGCCAGCTGCATCTACTAACCGCGAAAGTTATCAAACGTACTAATTTCGATTGTCTGTGATGAGCGTGACGCAAAATATTCCCCACGTTCAAAAACCTTATTAATTTCCATAGAATTAGTGTCATTTACCAAATTGGAATTGATCATGGGTACAATTCAGACAAGCGATGAAGTAGATAACATTTTGTTTATTATTTTTTTTTAAATAATTAATTACAAATTCTTTTTTTGAAATGAGTATTTCTTTCGTTAAAATTTCTGTCTAAAAGACTGTTTGACGTCTCTTAATTTTGTCAATAAAAATATAATTACATTTTATAAAAATTTGACAATATTTGTTTTGTGATTGATCCTCCTACAAATATTTTATAAATAAATACTTTGGCTTCAAAAATCCTACAGTAACATTTATTTATTTAAAAAACATACGGCACAGCATATTCCATAAGCATAGGTATAAAATTATGTACAAAGTATGAAGTGTAAGAAAATATAATAATACCAAAGGTAAGAGAAAAAGTGTTAAAATGACGTATTAATGAAATATAACAAATAATTTGTTCATTTGTTACTATCAAATTACAGGTGACTTAAAAAGTGAAGCTATCTGTTTGTTGTCAGAATAACCACTTATTTTTATGGTTCAAGAAAAGACAGAAAGAAAAATACATATATTTGTAAGAAAATATAAATTATAACATTATATAATTTTGTGAATTGTAGAGAATTACGTGGGGCGCCAGTGTTGTGAATTGGCAGGGAACGCCTCACGTTATAAGCCAGTGTTGTGAATGTAGGGTGCCGGTGTTGTGAATTGTAACTCAGAGATAGTAACATGAGATTCAATCACTCAGGAAGGGTTGGCAAGTCTGCCTTTATGCGGGGAACTTGTCAACAATCTAGACTTTACTTCTCTTGTCAAATGAAACTTCTATAGGAATGATACATGGGTGTATCTACAGTCAGCAGGTACATTGCATAACACAAATGGGGACACAGTATACATCCTAAATTATTTCCTGGCTGTTAGAATTGAACAATCTCTCTCGTTATTGTTCTGGCTGGCAAGCATGTTTAACAGACATTAAAAGAAGGCACATAATAGGGCAAAGGTTTAAAAAGAAGGCACATAATAAGGCAAAGGCACATAATAGGGCACGCTTACATGAGCCGTTCCGGGAGATGCAGGAGTTATGAGACCATGGAGGGGTTACTCAGTCATGGTGGAGTAATAACCAAGGTGATGCTTGTCCATACGCGCCATCGTGCGCGTACCAGGCTTCAATATTGTAGCGTGCACTCTGCAGCCGAGTCTGGTTTGGTAGCAAACTGCGCACACATGTTGTTTAGAACAAAGCTAGATTCCTAATGATAGCCGCCGTTGGTCAGAGATGTTATGGCGTGTTACTTTAACTGGCATTTTGGATAACGTTACAATGTCCAAAATCGGGGCCATTTTCAATAGGATCCAATCATTGTGTTAGATACATTCACCAAGCAAAGTAGTGAAACATGTTATACAGTAGAAATGAATCGAATCCTTACCTCAAATAAGTATTGAGGTAAGGTAGTGTGAGACATAGTGCAATTGGCTGAACAATTCTCCTTCACGTGAAAATGCAGGAAAGGCGATCGAATTCAGGATGATCGAATTAAAGAAAACAGGGCATCGTTTCCTTGACAGGAAGACTTCGAATGCATTATTTAAATGCGAATAACGAGTCATGTTTCGCTGGTCCTGCTGTATAAGTATGCACCAACCTTATATAAGGTTCTTCAGGATTCAAACTTTTAGGTTTTTATCTGATAAACGAAACGTTAGTGTAACGAAGAGCTTAGGATTGGAAACTTCTTAAATTTCAGATCAAAACTTTAATTTGCTGATATAAATGTAGAAATGATTTGAGATTTTCACGGCCAAAGGTATTTTAATTATTTATTTTTGAGGTATTATAGTAATAATAATATTTGGATGATTTGTATGGCGCCGTTTTTGTGCACAATCACCTCAAGGGCGCTGTACAACTATATTATGCATTTCTACAGTGACCTACGTTATTACTAACTATATATGGAGATAATATTTGGTGGTATATTAGATGGTTCTCTGGCGCTCTCGAAGCTTGCCGGCTGCTTTTTTCTATCGCTCCTAGAAATATTTTGAAAATATTGGGAAGTCCTTGTTTGTTAAATTGTGTAAATATCTAAAAATAACCGTAATCATTTTTAGGTTAAGTGTACATAATCAAAATAATTTTAATATCGCAGTTTCTAGCTTAATTGAACTTTTAATAAAATAACTCATATATTATTTTAAAAACTCTTGTTTCTTAAAACACTATCCGCTTCCATCCGATGGTCAACTGGACACATGTGCATACCGCACGTGGCTGGACCCTGCAACTAATCCCAAGTGTTCAGTTTGTAGTGCAGTGATTTACGATGTTTACTTTGTTATGCAATGCATAATATAAACACTACTATTGTGTATAATCGGGCAACACTATTAAGTTTTAAAAATAAACGTGTATTGTTGGACCCTCTGGTTGCCGCAAAAGTAACCTTGTACAACCTTGTGCGTGACCCAAATGTGAAAGCTAGGTACCGGGGTTGTCGTGGAGGACAAAACAGGAAAAAATATCTATGCAGGAAGGAACAAGACTTTAAAACTAACAATAACTCTAATAATATTAACTCTCTATCAGAACAGGGTATTCAAGTGGTCATACCAACTGACAAACGGAGCATCCTAGCTTCTGAAGCCTTATGCAATTCTGATAAATGTGACAATCTGAACTTGAATAAAATTCTATCAGAACGGCATGTGAATTTTAGAAGCAGACGGCTTGCGGTGGGTTCCTGGAACGCACGTTCTCTGAACAACAAGTTAGAGGAGGTGGATGATGTTTTTAAAGATCAAAAACTCCACATACTCACCATCACAGAAAGCTGGCATGAAAACATCGAATCTTATTCAATCAAAAGACTTTAAGCTCTTGGGTATGTCGTTCTGGAGCAGGCTCGACCCAGAGCTACGGAACACTCTAATAATATATCACATGTAAATCATGGGGGTGTCGTGATAATAGCCCGACAAGGACTGCGGCTTACCAGGGTCAAAAATGGCACATTCAGTACATTTGAGTACATTGGCTGCCGTGTTTCTTCTGCGGGATCGTCATTTATACTATTAACACTGTACCGACCCGGTTCGAAAACGATATGTGTAGAATTTTTTAAGGAGTTTTTGTGTTTTTTGGAATGGGCAGTGGGTCTTTCCGAAACTCTCATCATCACGGGTGATATAAATATTCACCTCGAGCGCGAGACATCACCCAACGCTATCAAATTCATCGACTTACTGGATAGTTTTGGACTCCGGCAATGGGTCAACGAACCAACTCATGATGCTGGTGGAATTATAGACATTTTTGTATCCATGTGTAATAGCCCACCACTGATCGCTAAAGTCTGTGATATAGGCTTATCAGATCATCGACTTGTCCGCACCGAAATTCATTTCAACCCGCCAAAAGTGTCATATAAAACAATAGAATCGAGGGAATGGCGTAAATTTAATTTGGAAAATTTCCTTGAAGATCTCAAAAATTCTTCTCTATGCAAAGAAAGCAACTGGGAAATTAAGACGACGACAGATCTCATCGAGGAGTATAACACCACTCTTTCAAATTTATTAATAAAATATGCTCCAACCACCTCGAAAACGCGGAAAGTTCGGAAGTCTGACGGCTGGTTCGACGAAGAGTGCCGAAGCCAGAAAAGGCGAATGAGGAAACTAGAGAGGTCATACAGAAGAAACCCCGATGTTAGTACACGAGATGAGTGGATAAATGCACAAAATGAGTACAGAAGTAGAATAAGTGCCAAAAGATCAGATTATTGGATCAATAAAATTGACTCTGAGCGGAAAAATCCACGACGTCTCTGGGACTCGGTCAAAACTATCATCGCTGGTAATACTGTTCCAACTGCTACAGAAATTACACCGCAGGCCTTCTCTAAGTTTTTCTGTGAAAAAATAGAAACCATACGCGCCTCCACATCTTCTGCCCCTCCGCCAAGATTTACAGCCAATTCCACAAGGATACTGTCATGTTTTGAACCTACAACGCTGGAAGAAGTAGGAAAGTTGATCCTTAGTTCGCCAAACAAACAATGTACTCTTGACCCTATCCCAACGTGGCTTCTCAAGAAATGTTGCAGCGTGTTATCCCCTTTCCTAGTTCACGTGTTTAATAAGTCCCTAAGCACAGGTGACTTCCCGGAGCCACTTAAGTCTGCTGTAGTTACTCCAATTATTAAAAAACCACAACTTGATGCTGACAACCTGGGTAATTATCGACCTGTATCAAATCTGCCTTTCGTAGCTAAACTCCTAGAAAAAATTGTGGCTTCTCAAATAATCTCCCACTTAAATCTGAATAAATTAATCACCAATCGTCAATCTGCATATAGGAGGTTCCACTAAACAGAAACTGGATTACTTCGTGTCCTGTCAGATATAACCCTTGCCATAGAGTCAGGTAAGTTAGCACTTATTTCACTTTTGGATATGAGCGCTGCATTTGATACCATTGACCACGACTTTCTCATTAAGAGACTAGAAGTAACGTTTGGTTTACATTCTAACATCAAATATTGGCTAGAATCCTATCTATCCAATCGCTCGCAAGCAGTAAAGGTTGGAAATAAACAGTCCAACTTCACAAAAACTCTCTTCAGGGGTACCCCAGGGATCCGTTTTGGGTCCATTTCTCTTCATTTTTTTTACAAATGACGTCGCAAAAATTATCGAGTCATTTGGTCTTTTATCTCACTGTTATGCTGACGATCAGCAAATATACTTTTACTGCTCACCGAATGAGATCGACGGCCTAAAAATTCGCATAGCTGAGTGTCTAGAAGCAATCAATCTCTGGATGTCCTCAAATAAACTTAAGCTAAATCCTTCAAAAACGGAGTTTCTCTGGGCAGCCACACATAGACGCCAACATTTAATAGAAAACTCACCAATCGCTATTTCCGGCAACGACGTAACTGCTAAAACAACCGTCAAACTTCTGGGAGTTTATCTGGATTCAGACCTTTCTTTAAAAAGTCAGGTAAATAAGACCGTTAGCACGGGGTTCTTCTACCTTAGACAACTTAAGTCAGTTCGTAGAAACCTTTCAACAGAGGCAACTAAATTACTTGTGAACTCATATATAGTATCACGTCTTGACTATTGCAACGGCATTTATGCAAATCTTCCTAAATGCGAAACTGATAAACTACAATCAGTGTTCAACGCCGCAGCAAGGCTTATCACCGGGGTACCCAAGTTTTCGCACATTTCGGAGCACCTCCGAAATCTTCACTGGCTGAAGTGTCCTGAAAGGATCCAGTACAAGCTATGCTGGATGGTGTTTAAAGCTATCAACAAAATGGCGCCACCGTATATTACTGAGCTATGCATTCCGGAAAATACTGGTCTAAGGCAGTCAAGTCTTAGATCAGCAAAATCATCTGCAATTGGAAGGTTGAAAGAGCCTAAGCGAAATCCGAACACTAAGTTTGGTGATCGTGCATTCGGAGTATCCGGCCCTAAGGCTTGGAATAAACTTCCTATGGAATTGAGATGTATAACCAGCCCAACAGAATTTAGATCCAAACTAAAAACTCACTTTTTCAGACACTCATTTCCATAAATCCGTCATTCTATCCAAATATATATATTTTTTCATTTTTTATACTGTAATTGTTACATTATCTAGCGATTCCGTTTATTCAATTTTTCTATTAACTTGCCCACCAATGGACAATGGACAATATCAGTGGGAACATAACAAGTCAATCGGTTTAATTGTTGGCAGATGAATCATCTAAATTCGTTAAAGATTGACGATTGATTTTATTCATTAATTTCATTCATTTAACATATATATCCAGCTAACCATAAAACACCCTAATATAATGGAACTTCCTTCTTCTTCTGGCGTTAGTAAGATTAGATTGTTAATATTAATTTTAGTTGTAAGTTGCTAAATATGTAAATACTCGTATATATGTCGTTAAGATAGTAGTTATAGGCCTTAGTCGTAAGTCACTAGATATAAGTCTTAGAGATAAGTCAGTAGTTCTTGTATTAACTATTTAAGAAATATATTTGTACAGCGCCCTTGAGGTGATTTCTCACGAAAACGGCGCTATATAAATTAGCCAAATATTATAAAATATTATAAATATAAAGTACAATACTTAACTGGTAGGTCACTTGAGATTGACGCTTAAGGTGAAGCTGAATGCTAAATCACTATTTTGATTAATCTTTATAACGAATAAGTGTACATTATGAATACCCAAACATACGCTTTAGATAAATTGAAGGTTTTCCTATCGTTTCGCTTGAGTAGAAACAAATAAAAAATAAATTACTCAATAAAATATATAAATGTAAACTGCTAAAAAATATTTTTTTTCGTCAGAAATGTATGAACGCGTAAAGGAAACAACTTAACAAAAATACAGTATTATAGCTAAGATTCTCTGTGACAGTTTCACTTGATTAACTTTTTTGCTTTTTTATAAAATTATTTACAAAATAAATAAAAACCCGTTTTGTGCTTGAAATCGAACGTTTCTGGACTAAGTTTGTCAAGCGATTTTAATGCCTATTACCTACTATATAAGGTATACCAAAAATATACACATTTTTGGCTTGTAACTTCCTCTTAATTAAAATTAATTAATTGTTTATTAGCAAAATTTAGAAACAGGATTTAGGACATAATTGGAAAACTTAAAAAGGTAAGTTTTTAGTTTAGATCTGAATTCTGTTGGACTTGTTATGGTTCTTAGTTCCTGAAGAAGTTTATTTCAAGCCTTCGGCCCAGATGCTCCGAAAGCGCGATCACCAAACTTAGTATTAGAAGCAATAATTAGTCGCCTCAAATATCCATACAAATTGAAAATCTCCCGAGTAAAAATAAATGCCGCCGATGGAAATTGAACCCGCACCTTCTGATGTTCGGTCAGGTGCTCTGGACCACTGAGCTACGTCGGCTTATTCTCAACTCGCCAAATAATTCAATATGTACTAGTACTTCAAACAACAATTATTGCCTAGTATTATGCTTTAAATGTAGTTAACGATAATAATAGGTTTGCTCTTGAAATTAAGAATTGACTTATTGTTATGTCATCCTTCGTCGTTTATTTTGTTGGATATTCAAAGGAATACCGGTTGGAACGTTCCATCGTCCAATCTTCAATCATTATTGGCAAGTTGGAATCACTGAGTGTTATTGGATGAAACATGTATTGGTATATTTAGTATTTAGTTTTGCAATCTTTTTTTTCGTGGATGATTTCAGAATGATATTTACTTTCAGCGTCGCCCTGGAGAAAAATTCGAATCCAAAATCTTGCTTGAAATAGATTTGGTCACTTTTGGTGACCAAGTCTGAATTGCCAGGTTCTTCGCTGGGTGCATCTTTTTCTCGTCTTCTTCCCTTCTCCATTCTCTTTAGCTTCCTAAAAAATCCCAATTATTGATAAATATATATACCAACGGCTCCCAACCGTCTGGAGCCAGTGGAACTATGGCATCCCCAATTGAAGTATGTTATGAGACTGATGGTAGTGGAGAGGGGAAAGATGTGAAAAGGAAGGTAGAGGGATACCTGGCCATTCTCATCTGGTCACCAAACACGGCTAAGGCAATTTCAAGAAACGTTTCAATTCTGCATGGCGGTCATAGAAAACGGAGATACTGAGAGTATCTTCCACTCTGGAACGTGCCGCAAGTATACTATATGTTATTTTAAATGAATAAATTGTGAAATAAACACAAATTTGTCAAATAAAACTTTCTTACGAACGCCGGGATTAAAACCCGCAACCTTCAGTTTACCAGTCAAGAGCCTCACCTCTCGACTACGAAGGCCGTCAAATTGAGGAGCAGTTGGAAATCTTACGCGCTTGCTAAAAAAATCATAAACCCAATGGGGGTGGGGATGACAATTGTGAGGTATTCACAGAACATATAAGACAAAAAATAAATAAGAAAATTGCAAGTAGGTAAGAGCAAGTCCAGTGAATGTTTAGACATGCGGACAATGACAAATTCCTACTCAAGCAGAACATATGTTTGTATAGTATTCACTGTATTCAGTACATAAGATTCAGGGATATAGGAATACATGGGCCAGGGAAAGGACGGGGGTAATGGTTCGAATAGAAGTGGATTTTCCGCGACTTGAAATTTGAATCACGTCTCTCTCTTGACACATTCTTGTCGTTTCTTTCCTCTTCACAATCTTGCAACTAGTTTTCTTTTATCTGGCGGAATTGGAATTTTTAAATGATATTCACTCCGTTTTTGTTATTCCTAGAATATGACTGGCTTCCATTTCCATAGAATAAAGAAGATCAAGAAATGCCAAGTGGGCGAGTTTTGTGACCGTGAAAGTCAGACAATTCTTCGCTAGTTAATTTTTTATATAAGAGATGAGTTGAACTGCACTGAATGTAGTTACAAAAAGATATGACAGCATATCTAACTCTTAAATAATTAGTAATGTACTTATCACTTTTATTTTTGAGAAAATTATATTATAAATGAATTTATACACACGAATACAAGTACATGAACACTACGCAAGACAATATTAAACTATACACACATTCAACAAAGACTGAAAGTGGTAAAAGAAAATTAGTTTAGGAAACGAGGATGTACACATTTACAATCTCCTTATCACTAATTGAATCAACTATTTGCTCTTAATATCAGCGAGCTAAAGTAAAATGTATTATTAAAGTTATGCACTAAACGATAGTATTTAGATTTTTATTTTTAATGTGTTCTTTTAAGTTAAGAAAGTGAAATTTTAATATTTTTTTAACTTTAAATAAAAAATATACCAATGTATCTATATATACTTCGTAAAAAAGTTATATTATATAGGCACTCATCGATATTTGGTTGATGTTTGTACAGCAATGTAAACAAAAACAAAAGAAAAAAAAACAAATAAACAATTAGCACGATGAAGACAGTGGAAAGTTGTATCTATAATATTTGCGTCAAGAGATGGATTCGACTAGTGTGATTCTATATTATTTTAAAATACAAAAATATGGTGAAAATTTCTACATTATGTGTTGAATGTTTTGCAGATACGTCCAATTACTGAATTTTAGATTTGAAATGTGACTGAATAAATCATTCGATTTCGGCGACACGGAGAGCTGAGGATAGAGGGATTTTCTACTCTATGCCATTTTTTCTATGTTGTTTAAAATTTAAAGTACCCGATCATAATGATCGATCGACCCGGCTGTTTTTATTAATATAGAGTTACGTTTTATTAGTAAAACAACATAATTATAAAATATTATTGTGACAATTATACCAAGATTTCAAGCTATAATTATTTTTTAAATAAATTAGACCGATCAACATCGCGTTTGGGTCCCACCGAGGCATAGTGTGTTCAATTCCTCGGCTGGCTAAGTCCTCCATCACAGCACAAGCAGCGTTTTCTACTTGCTGTGGTGGTAGTAGGAGGTTTTCAAATATTGTCAGATTATTCGTAACTCGGTAATGCTTGTCTTTCTTTTAAATAAAAATAAAAAATATTAAATTGGTATTATTTATTATTATTTGCAATTTCAGCTAATATTTTAAATATGCCTCTATTGAAGTATAAGGCTGTGATTAAACATTTAAGCAGTGCATTCTTAACTTTATTAATTTTATTTTGTCGAGTTTTTCTTTCTGTATTGTACTATGACTACCAATAACTATCATGTATGTCAATGGTACTTGTGCCATTAATTCTAAATGAATAATTTCATACAGATTTGAGAGAACCCTATTCCATATAACCTAGAAGAACGATCACAGTAGACATCTCTATCCAACCGAGACGGCTTGACTAATCGATTAGCGACATCAATATCTGCTGACGCCAAACTAAGCTGTCTGTCGCTTACGTCTCAAGTGACATTTAGTTCCGATAATAATATTATATCATTTTACGCTAAAGCTTTCTTTGCACTAGTGTTTTGAAAGTCACAAAAAATCTTGTGTATTATGATATATAGATGATCTCGGGGGTAAAGTGCGCTAACTTTGGGAGTTGATTTAAAAAAAATCAAAATTCCAATGTTTAATTTTTCATACAAAAATATTTTTTCCATAAAAGAATATTTATTTTCCCATACAAACAATTCAACTTCTTGACCTAAAAACCACCTTAAAACGTTGGTATTTAGAAAAAAGTTTTCCATCTTTTTACTTGTACTATCATGTAAAATCAAATTTCCCCCTGACATCCTGTGTTGTATTACCTAATTCATCAATTATTTTCTAGGCATTGAAGTCTATTGCAAATGTCGAGCTTTTGACAATAATTATATTCATACCTCAAAGAGCGTGATGAAAATTTTTAAAACAAATCTTTGGAGGTCCAGAGTAAAATGATTTCCATCAAGGCTTATGTCATCTTTGGGGATGTTGTGTAGAAGGTGTTTTTTAGGGGACTTAATTTGAATTAAACCTATCAATTTGACTGTCCTGAAATGGGAAACATTTTGAGTCCAGTCAAAGCTTAGTATTTCCAGAATTGTATTTTTTGTATCTAATAAATAACGATAAATTAAAATAAAAATTTGCAACGATTCGAAATTAAACGAACATTCAGAAATATCTAATTATTTGTTATATTTGATTCAATTAGTATTATTACCCCGCAAAATAATAGATTCACAATGGCACAATTTTGGGCCCCACTTAAATCAACACATCAAGATAACCAACGCTGTTGGAGAGTACAGTATTGTGTGATACTCTGTCTTTGGTGTGGGGCTTTACAATCCTGTATCAGGATCACAGGCTTTCATTCGGTAGAGAGAGGAACTATTTCTTTCATTTGACCCATCACCGTACAACGATTGATAGTAGAAACTTACATAAACCAAAACATAATACTCTGAAAGCTCGTTGGTATAATTAAATGTCTCCCCATAAATCACTCACATGGATTGACGAGCGCTTAACGTATTTTGACCCTTTCAAATTTAAAGCATTAGCAATTTTACAACGAATTTATTTCAACCCGTTGACAGAAAACAAACGTTATTTTATTACTTCTTCCCAGCAATATGGTGCCTGTCACCCTTAACATAATTCAGCATACGGATATCTCTCAGTAGTTAGGGCTCGTTAATTGCAAGTCCTAGACGTTATGCGACAAGAAAAAAGGATAAAATATCCACCCCCGTGCCCGAAGGCTTTAATATCTGTTTCCCGAGGAAGGTTTATGGCTTGCGAAGGGTCGTGGGGTGTAGGACTGTTAGAGTAGAGAGTGTAGGCAGAGGAAAGAACTGTATGGAATCCGGGGATGATATGGAAAGGAATGTAAGACGCTTCAAGCGGAATTTAGAGAAGTAATAAAGTTAATTAATTGATCGGCTTCAACGTCTAGAAAAGAGGTTCCCAAAGTGGTCTATATGGACCCCTAGGGGTCGATATCGACTTGCTGGGGGTCTATGTCAGCGAGAAAAAAATTTGGGGGGTCCACGAGATTCAAATGGGGGTTCATACGAGCGGACCCCCATTTACCTCAAGTTAACATTTAGGAGTTAAATGACACAATAGACCTAACACAAATATAATAGACTGAGAAATTATTTAATTGATATTTGTATTTTTATATTTTTTAAAGTTGTTAATTGAGGCATTTAAATAGAATTTACGTTCCTTTTCTCGACAGAATTAATATATTCAAGCAAAACATTGCACATTGGAAGCCGCGAAATTTCATAGTTCCCCAACTTGTTTTTGAAAAACGTCCAGGGTAATAATGACGTTCAACATTTAAGTGCACTTCACACAGGCTTCAAAACTAAGTTTGAGGACATTTTGACTATGGAAATGTAACGTTGAAGAATCGGATATCATGTGACATGAAGAACTGACCGGAATAAGCACCGACGAAGAGCTTAAGGGGCAGTTCTGTAGGGCCAGCTACAGAAAGAAATTACCGTTGCTTATCCTGCTTCATTTTCATTTTGTGTAATACCTCACAAGGGCGCCCCTGTCTGCACATTGTAAAGACAGAGAAATATAGCGCCACCCGGTTGTTGGACAGGCAAGGGAAGGGAATCTTTTTACGAAAAAAATAAATGATTATCACATGGGACGTTAATAGTTTTAGGAAAATTCAATATTCGGCAGGCTACGGAAAAATAATTTTTTGGCAAGTGGTCTACGGGGTAAAAAAGTTTGGGAACCTCTGGTCTAGAACAAGATAAGTATTTTTACTCATATGTGAAGGATTTTTCATGCGATTTCCAAACCCCATTTTAAAACCACTATGATCACAATTATTTTCAACAAGAATAAATTTGCCGTTAAATAAATCTCTTGAAAATTCGGAAAAAATGCTTTTATGTGAAGACCGGACAGTCCCAAGTGTGTCGGACTAATTGGATTGTAAAATACCCAATTAAAGTATTTTGTGTGGCTAAAATGAGTTGCAAAGAGAATGAAAATGGTAAAGGAACGTTGGGACGCTGGGATGTAGGTACCTGGATATTCAAATCAAGTCACTAAACACGGATAAAACCATCTCGAGCCACGTTTCGATTTTAATACTTGTCTTTCATCAGGGCGATACTGACAGTGTATAACACTTTACTCGTGAAAAAGAATATAAAGCTTATATATCACTCGCATTGGAGTTTCGCTATCATCTGGGATAATTACCTACTTCCTATAGACTGCAGCCCCGAACATTTTAGTATGTATATTTAAGCTCAAAAATAATAGGCTCCCGAAATATATGATGATTAAGAATATAAATTTTAATTTCAAAATACACGAGAAACTGAAGAGATTTTAGGTTTCCGAAAATTAATTTGTCGGCAACCCAAAATAATCTCTATTTTAAAGGATTTAAGATTTTCAATGACAGATATTAAAGAAGCTAAAAGCCTTACTGCTTTTGGTGGGTTTTGCCTAAATGTTATAAATGTAGTGTAATATGTGCCTAAATTTCATAGAAATAAAGTATTAGTAAAGTTTTATACTAGATATTAAAATGTATTTTTTCATGACTAAATAAAAACATACAAACAAAATAAAATATTTCGACTTTCAGTTGGAGACGATCAATATTCCGATTACTTGCAACCAATTTTGTTGCAGTCACTTGAACCGCCAACATTATTTCGCTGAGGAAGTGAGAAACCAGTTACTTTTGGAACCGTATTTTTTTTTACTATAATATATAATTTTTTTACATTTCACATGGCTTTTTTTTTTTTTTGGTTTGACTAAGGGTTGAAAAACCTTCCCCAGAGATTGACTCTTAACTGCTGTGAACTTGTCTTTTAAAACTCAAAAATAATTCGTGTGACTGAGGATTGAACCGTCCTCCCCAAGGACTGGAGTCAACCGTGTAGTGTTTTCGCCTTTTCACCATTTTCTTTTATTTTTATTTGTTTAAAACAATATAAAATTTTCTTCTCTCTTGGCTATGACCGATATTTAAATTTTTTTTTTTCTAAGGCTTTGCATATGTGTTCGCAGGGATGGAAAATTCCTCCCCTACAACACATAAGCCTCCATGAAAATTTGGACCCTCTTCTTTGATATCTACAGAAAGCTACTTAAAGCTCTCTTGTACTATATATCTTTATAGACATAATATATGTACTTAACTAATTAATACGTTATTTACGATCTTGAACGCAAATATACCCGTATTTATATTGTAATTAAATTCCATCAAACGTTGTGTAATTTTTTTGATTTATGATATAGGATTTTAATTACTTTCATTTTTGTGGTAACCCTCTTGGTTCTGATCGAGGTGTTGAGTTCAAAGTTGAATTAGTCTTTCTATTGCAAACCTAGACTTAAATGAATTTTCTGAATGAGCTAACTTTCCTATTGTAATTATTCTGATTCCCTGCACCCTAACAAAGTCGTAGTTAAACGCTGATAAAAGATATTATACATGTTTATTTGGACAGGTAATTTAATATAACTCAAATGGTTAATTGTTAGTAAATTTGATTTTGGTGAACTTTTGTGTCTGTGTGGCACCACTCCTTTATGATTCTGCTGCTATAAGGTACATGTAAAGATTGATTTAGTAGGTTAATGTAATTAGTTAATTGCATATTTGACGAACTCGGAATAGCCCATTTGCTGGCATAATTTGGCTCCAATCCTCCATCAAGTAAACGAGATGATCGGGAGTGGACTAGAAATTTGCACAATCCTTTGACACGGCTCCTTGATTGATACCTAAGTTATCGTGTCCCAAGAAGCCTTCCACGTCATCATGTACTGCATTCAAGTTTCCCTCCGGGTCCCGATACCCCCAAATTCCGACCCCTCCTTGGACTACAATTTACTTAGGGCGAACCGGTTTCGTCCTATATACAATCATATACTCACGGTTGGTGTGGACTTACGGGTCGTGAATCCTCATTCCACGTTTAAGAGAAAATGCGAGGGTGGTCTATAAGACCTAAAATGCAAGCTGTATGCAGGTCCGCATTCTCCAGTAAACAGTACATACGAATAAATATATGTATACATACAGTTTGGGAAAGGTTTATAACTCGCAATACGAGGCTATCTACCTCGCATCCCGAGCTCGGATCTCGCGCCAAGAACTCTGCGAAGCTCTAGGTCTGGTAACCGAATATATACGTACTAATAAGGTGATACTAATAAATACTAGTAGAATAAGGTCATATTTGATAGTTTGTTTTGGAGAGCTATCGAACTCCAAGCTTTTGTTTGTTTGGTTTTGACGTTTTTATTTAAGAGAATCGTCATCTCTATTTGCTTTGGTTAATGGTCTTGTTGTAGGAGCGACCACTGCCTCCTATTGATGAACTGTATTTGTTTTAAATTTTACCTCCAGGGTTCAACATTAATTTTTGTTCATCCTATCCCGTGATTTTCCAATTGTTTCAAGTGGTTGATTGCCGCATTAGAGAGTACTCGACCCTCAAATATCTCAGGCAACTGATGGGGTTTTGTATGAGCACCCAATCAATAAAATTCAAATGTTTCGTATAATTATTCGATATAAATCTGGCTAACCCGTGATTTTTCAATTGTCGATTGTGAATGATAAGTATTTGTAAGCACGCAGCTTCCAGCTGTTTCAGGTAACCAATAAAAACTGTGCGATTATCTAATCAATAGTATTCAAATGTTTCATGTAATTTTTTGATATAAATCTGGCTAACCCGTGATTTTTCAATTGTCGTTTGTGATTGATAAGTATTTGAGAACACGCATCTTCCAGCTGTTTCGGGTAATTAATAAAATCCTTTGTGACTAACTAATTATGGCCAAGGTCGTTTTCAAACTATGCGGTTGACCCAATTCTCCAGTGATCCTTTGTTTTGTAAACAAATAATATAAACATCTCCTGACACACTAACCTAAATGTGAGATTTGTTTATTTTAAAATTCCTTAGAAGTCATTTGTGCCTTTTTACTGATTCAGTTATGATACCGTTTATTGTGCATAGTTAATTTAAATATTTTTAATTCCTTTATTGAAGTTAAACTATTTATTTCATTTTCCGAATTTAGTAAATTTACTAGGTTAAATGAAGAATAAATATAAATATATATTTAAGTACACATATCTCTATTGTCAAAATATGTTAAAAAAGAGTACATATATTAATAAATAAATATAAAATATATGATTCTACATAGTCTGGAATATTAATAAATACATATTTTCTTTTTCAATAATATAGATATGTTCTCGGGTAGGTATTAAAAATCGCTACCATTTCGATGTTTCGATTAATAAATAAAATACATATATATAATTACATTACTCATATATATATTCTTTATATACAATATTTTATTTTATATTTATAAATATATATACAAATATACAATATACATATATTAATGTATAATTCTTTGTTTTGTTGTTTTAATTTAATATTCAATTGATATACTTCCACTTCACAGCCCTTCTGTGTCTCCTGGGACCTGAAAATTATTTATAAAAGGAAAACTCACCCACGTCAAGGTATTTCCGGTCGGGTAGTACACAACAACCTTGATGAAGAAATCCTACCTAATTAATTGTATTTTTCAACTAATTTCAAAAAATAAATCTTTTCGACTATTTATTCCTATTTAATATTTTATTCTCGCTTGAATCGTATAAATTAGCTGATATTTAATTTTTCTTCCGAACGAAATCCTAATTCAGAAAACCCGTTGATTTAATAACACTTTTCTAGTTTAGACTTTTGAATGATAGCTGTTAAAATACTTTTTTCGAAATGATAGACTGATGATTAAAATTCCGGTTAAAACGACAAACACTTTTAACACTGTCGCTATACGCACGATGGATTTTAATTGAACAATTTATTAATTCTAAATTTCTTTTTATATAAATTGATAAGAAAATTTATTCCGAATTGTGCAAACTTTTAATTAACTTCTTAATAAATTAAATTTTTTTCCTCTTACTATTAATTTTAGAACAAAGGTTTAAACGTTTATTATTATCGAATCCTTTTTTTTTGTTTTTGTGTTTCTTTTAACCTAAGATGAAGTATTTATTACTATTATTATTATTTTTTAACCAAATTGACGTTAAATTATAATCTATTTTTAAATATCAATACGCGATCACGTTCACTTTAGATTAACGATAACAAACTCTTAAATTTAATTTGAATGTTTTCACTTTGAATGAAATAATTATTTTTAAATTTTTAATTAATTCACAATTCACTTTTTGCACTTCACTTAACACTTTTAAGCACTGAGTTTAAATTATATTTATTTTCACTGTTTAACCAAATTAAACTGATTTAACAAAACTTCACTGGTGGGGTTTTCAGAATTTAGAAACTGAATTTAAGACTTCTTACAAAACTTTCTAAGTCCAGGTACTTGTTCAGAATTTAACACTTAGATTATTTCACTAGAATTTTACCAATAGACGTAGTACTGCCACGTAACAACTTTTCAAACCCTCGGCGCGACTGTCCTCCTGACTGATGAGTTCCATCTTTTATACCCCTCTCAGGTTCCAAAAGACGTATCTGAATTTCTCTTGATGCTTAATTCTATCTCCTATCAACTCGTAAATCCAAACACCCCTTCCATCAATCTCGATTGTCCTTCCATAAGATGTTCTGCTTTCCGGCTCTGGGCGGTAGTTAGTTTTTATCTCACAAATCTAAGTCGATAGGGTCCGAATCGGGTAAGTCTGTGTTAATCGCCCAAGCTCCCTTTGTCCTCTGTTCATACAAAAATGTAGTTAAAATCTCATGATTTTGCGTTCCTTTTTTTCTCAATTCGCGATAGGTCCGTCCTCAATAACATATATATAGATCTCAATTTTATGCATCTCGTGCGAAATTGTTTAAATCCATGCTGAAATCTTTACTACGCATTTTTGAATTTCGATTCGTCTGAATTCTACTCAATTTTATTGTCCCTTATATGGGCTTTTCCATTTTCACCAGTACATTCTCTCTTAATGCCGCAGATTTGAATTTTTCCTTATCTTCTTGGATTTTCTTTTATCCGCGACGTTTTCTTGCACAATTTCTTCTTGATTCTTATGTCATTTCTCATAACTCTTATAATTACTCATTTTCCAAGTCGTATTTATTAATTTCACGGATAAATTCGAATTGTATCGCTTTTCTCCACATGGATCATTTCCTATCTCCGTTCTTTACCCTTCCTTTTATCTTTTCTTCACTTTTCCCGATGTGTGTGGTCTCCTGGGAAATTTCATACTTCATTTATTATTAATTAATATATAGTTTTCCACACTTCCATGGGAGATATACCTAATTAGACTCTGGGATATCTGTCATTTTTATTGGCTGACCCAATCTCCGCCCAATTTTCTATCTTTCTCATACCAGGATTCACATAAAACATATGCATTGACATCTGTTTATGTTTAAAATTTTGGTACTAGACTCGTAAATTTAGTTTAATTTCAAACCTATTAATTTTTATCTCTTTTGTCTAATCTAAATACTTCCATAAGGTCCACGTTAAAGTTAATCGCTTTTCTAATCGTTTATTACCTTAACGTAAATAAAAATCATGTTCAAATTCCGATTGTTTATCCTTCAAAATATACATGAGACCGCCAACCTTTTATCTTGTTTCGACCCCTCCGTAATATTGGGTAACTCTAATATATATCTAACCTAATAATCATGAAAATGTCTACTTTTCCTGAATCTAATCTATCGATATATGTTTAATTTTACTGTCTTCTTCTAATACTCAATTTTCATTTTCCTAGAACCTTCGTAGCAGTCCAAAATATCTGTATTAACCTTCCATTCGATCGCCGCACTTTTCTAAAATGTGTATTTTTTTTGCGAGATTCTCATCCAAGATTGATTTACCAATATGTCCGTTTCATCTTAAATTGATAACGATTAATTTCCATTGTTTCCAAAACTCTCACCTCTCTTTAGTACGATTTTTATCGAACATGACACCCTCCTTCTATCATAAATAATTGTACTACAGTTGAAAATTCTGCCAGTGATTTTCCTTCGCTTTTCCCGTCCTTTTTTATACTATCACGTTTATAGTTTTTCCATTGCATTTTCGTGTGTGTGTTTTTCAACTTGTAAAATCTTCAAAGCACTCGATTTCAATGGTTCGCCATCACCTAAATGCCTCAGTTATTGTAAACATTTCCAGGAGTTTGTCACCTTGAAAGTCGACGTTGACCCTAAAGTGCGTTCACCTCTAATTTCTGTGGGAAAGAAGAAGCCATTAATTATCTTTTTTTTATTGCCCGATCCAAAGTTTATTCCTTTGTCCGTCGTAGACACACCTCCCTCCGCTCACTGATTGGTTACTCAAAATTTTATAGCTCTTTGTTCAGATCTATTGGTTGACAAAATTCAATATTTATTTATAGGCCTAGGAAAAGGGGAAGTACCAGTCGTCCTAGACGATTTTACGACCTCTCTGCTTTCGTCTTAGAACCTCGATATAATTTCAACTATTACAGGAGTCTACTGCAAGCAAGCTGGATCAATTCTTTCTCCGCCAGATGTCGTTAGCATGTCCGTTTTCATAAATAATTTGCATATTTTCTTGCAGCTATGGTTTATCTGTTTTTTCTTTCACTGTGATTTAAAGCCTTTCATCACAGTTCCCCCCTCTGAACTCAATTTGCTGTGGCTAACGTTGTATACTACTTTAGACATCGAAATTGTGTTCAAAATGTAGTCTAGCTTTTCTCCCCCCTTCGTTCTGTTATTCCCTATCTCTCTTTCCATTCTGTTATTTCCTTTCTCTGCCTCACTCTATCATTCCCTATCTCTCTCTCCATTCTGTTATTTCCTTTCTCCCCCCCCCTCATTCTGTTATTCCCTATCTCTCTTTCCATTCTGTTATTTCCTTTCTCCCCCCCCTCATTCTGTTATTCCCTATCTCTCCTTCCATTCTGTCATTCCCTATCTCTCTTTTCATTCTGTTTGGATTGTTAACAACCTTGACTTTGAATCACATTGTATTTTCTATTTTTTTTTTCGCGTAGATTTTATTTTATGGAATTTTCTCTAATTTTGATAAACTCAAAATTAATCTCTTTTTTTTTCTGGGAAAAAAAACACGCCCCTCGACTCGCGTGTTTAGGTGGTCCTCAACCTGGTTGGACTAAGACCTCCCTTACAATGATTCAGGTAAAGATTGTTTGCAATCTCGCGGTCTATTGACCAACTGAAGGGCGGGTGGTCTCTTGGTGTGCAAATAATCGTTTGTTTTGGTTTTGTAAGTATTATATTTTTGTGAAATGTATATCTTTGCACGACCTCACCCAATCCGACAATCAGTGGTATACATGTTTCATTTAAACTTTTCCAGCATTTTGTTTTTTTTTTTTTTTTTTTTCTCTTATTCGCTAAAATTTTTTTTGTGTAATTTCTAATTGTCTTTTCATAGATCATTCAAACAAGTTGTTCTAGCCTAGGTGTTGTCCATCCTAAATTTTTTTTTTTCATAAATTTTCTTAACTAACCTCCAATTTTCTCATCGTTCCTGTTTCCTTTTAAATTTTTTTTTTTTTGAAAATTTAACCTAACCATATCGTAATTTCTAATGTTCCCTTTTTTTCTTTACCTAATGTCTACTCTAAATCTATAGACAACCTTATTTCAAGTTTTCAAAAAAAATTCTAACTCTATGCATTGTCAATTTAAAATCTTGTTTTATAAAACGTACCCTATCCTATTTATAATATATATATTTTTTAAAGTTCCTTTTGTGGGTATATAGCTCCTATACGTTTTCCTTCTGTGTTCTTACTTATCTAACAAAATTTTCCTACACACTAACACACAAATTTTTTTCTAAACTAGAAAATCAATATTATCGAAAAATTTTTCTCTTACTCTATTAGTAAATTAGAATATGATTGTCGCTTATTAAGAAATTTGTTCACTCAACCTTAAAGACTTAAGGACGACCCGCCCCTCGCAAACAAACTGATAGTCTAATATTTTAGTAATTTTCTTTCTCCCTCCCTCCTTAAATTATATCGTATCCTAACATATTTTTATTTGTATTTCTCAATCGTTTGTTTATTTAAAGTTTCAAATATTTGTAAATTTCGCATTTTATTCGTTGATTTCCACTATCTCTAAACTCGGTTTTTGTTCCTTATTACATGTATAGTATTTCGCTAAATGAATTGCTCTATAATCTCCTTTTATTTCCCGAGTTACCGGATCAATTAGCGTATACGTGTTACTATAAACTTCTGACCCAATTACATAAGGTCCATCGTAAAGCAGATTGAATTTTTTTATTTCTTTTTTGAGTAGGTTTGATTGTGTAAATTTTTTCAACTTGACCAGAGTCCCAACCTCATAAGTTATTAATCTTTTGTTGAGATTATAGTATTTCTGTCGATTTGCAGCGCTTTTCTCTAAATTTTTCCGTGCCGCTAATCTTATTTCATTTATTGTTTTCGTAGATTTTCCGCAGCCTTGAGTATACCTGTCTAAACTATAAGTTGGTGATTTCCCAAAAGCTATTTCATTAGGTGAGAATCCTGTTGAACAGTGTATCGAATTATTGTAGGTTTGTTCTATTTCTTTAAGGAAAGCCGCCCACTTGGTATGTTTTTCGTGACAATAAATACGGAAAATTCTACCTAATTCTTTATTCACGCGCTCTGTTATGTTCGGTCCGGGATTTCGTATTGAAGTATGTACGATTCGTATGCCCATCCTATTTAAGTTGTTTTCCCATTTCTTCGATGTAAATTGGGATCCGTTGTCAGTTAACAAAGCATCTATTTGTATTGTTTTATTAAAATCCTCTACACAATTTAACACGGTCTTAGTACTTGCTATCCTCAATTTATATAATTTTACAAATCTACTGAATGAATCTTGGATCACGAAAATGAATTTAACCCCCCCTATTCCTCTCGGTAAAGGTCCGTATAAATCTGCCATAGCTAATTGTCCTACTTCTTTGGTAATTATGGATCTACTCGGCCCTACAGTTGGTCGAATTTCGCGCTTCGCCAGCTGACATAGGTGACACCCTCTCACTATGCGTTTTATATCTCGGTGCATGCCTGGCCAATAATACCTATCTCCCAAAGCTGTCCCTGTTTTAAAAACTCCTCCGTGTCCAATTTCTAAATGTATCATTTTTATTAGTTCTTCAGTCAACTCTTGTGGTACTGCTAACACCGTTTTGTTTAGTCCTGTTGTGTAATATAAAGTCTTGCCTATTTTTTTGTAATTTTTCAAATACCTATTAACATCTTTTGTCGGCGGCCCAAATTTTCCCTTGCGCAAATATCCGGAAATTTCTCCCAAAAATGTGTCTTGTTTTTGTAGTTCAGTTATATTTTCTAAGTGTTTTCGAATCTGTTGTCTACCTTTCACTGCAAAAGCTGCTATCTCTGGGCACGTGTTTTTCTCCTCCTGTACATTTTTTGCATCACAAGAATAACGAGATAAAATATCAGGCCCTATATTTTCTTTCCCTTTGACGTACTCTACAGTGAAGTTAAATTGATTTAAATACAAAATCCACCGTGTTAGTCGGCCACTGTACATCTTCCAGCTCTTTAAAAATGTCAATGCTTGATGATCCGTCCTAATTATTAAGTGTACTCCTCTTAAATATGTCTCAAATTTATGTAAAGCATATATTATCGCCCATAACTCTTGTTCTGACGTGGTCCATTTCAACTCCGGTCCTCTTAAAGCTTTGCTAATAAATCCAATAACGTGGTGATTCCCTTCTTCATCCAACTGATATAATTCTCCTCCTATGGCGAACCCCGAACTATCTGTCTGTAAATAATAAGTACTATTTGGGTCATGATGATGTAAAATAACTGTCTCTAAAAATAATGTTTTCACCCTCTCGAATGCGCGCTGTTCTGAGTCACCCCATCGCCAGGTTCTATTTTTCTGAAGTAAATCGCACAAAACCCGTGTTGTTTCCCCATATTTATTCGCGAATCTACGGTAATAATTACAAAGTCCAAGAAAGGCTCTAACTTGTTTTATTTTCTTGGGTACCGGAAAATTTTTTATGGCGTCAATCTTTTCCGGATCCATTTGAACTCCCAAAGGCGTTATAATATGTCCTAACATACGTACTTCTGTGAATAAAAATTGACATTTTTCGAGTTTACAAGTCATGTTTGCTTCCTTTAACCTCTCAAGCACTGCGTTTACATGTTCAAAATGATCTTCTTGACTACCACACGTATATATTATTAAATCATCTAAGTAATTAGCGCAGAATTCCCTCACCCCTGGTCCTAGAATTTTGTCCATTCCTCTTGAAAAACTCCCTACTGATGTTTTTAACCCCTGCGGTAATACCTTGTATACGTAAGATTTTCCATTGTATACAAACCCAGTATACTTGCGACTTTCTGGACTGATAGGTATTTGAAAGTAAGCTGAATTTAGATCTATTGTGGTTATGAATTTTACACCATGAAAACGCTGTATAATTTCTGAAGTTAATGGTGGTTTTTCTACTTCCGCCTGCATTCTGGTGTTTAAGAATCTAGCATCTAAGAGTATCCTAACCGTCCCATCTTTTTTCAAGGTAAATGTTAGAGGACTAGAAAACTGCGTGGCCTCTCTACTGATGATTCCTAATGACTCCAATTCTCTAATTTTTTCATCAATCTTATCTCTGTAAGCAAATGGTACTGGGTAGGATCGCTTAACGAAAGGCGTCTCGTCCGTCATTCTTATTTCGTGAGTGTACAAAGTAGTTAGGCCCGGTTTGTCTATAAATACATTCTTATGTTTAATTAAAATCTTTTCTAACCCTTCTTTTCCTTTTGAATCTAAATTTAACTCGGACACAAAGGTCGTTATTCTACGCTCGAGGCACGCCGTATTATTTATTTCAGGGTTTAATTCAATACTAATTATTTTTCCACTTGTGAAATTTTGATTTCTAACCTCCTGTTTAGGTTTCCTATGAATTACGGTTGAATTTACTAACTCTATTTCCTTCTTCCCATTTCCTGTTTTTATTTTTAACTTTCTGTTTTCTCCACATTCAAATTCAGCTGTATATTCGTCTAACCAGTTGATACCCAATATAATTGGCCTAATTAACTTTGGTATTATTAAACACGGCGTATTTATTATAACATCTCCAAATCGCAATGGTACTAGAACCAACCTAGATATTCTCTGACTTTTGTGTCCTATCGCTACTTTAATCTGTATAGTCGTTACAGGCATAATAGGATAAATTGTTTGATCATTTAAATAATTTTCATAAAACTCTTGAGAAACGCACGTGATTTGACTTCCGGTATCTATTAAACAGTGAACTTCCGTGTTATCTATCTGTGCTTTGGCTTCCGGTAATAACGGTAAAGTGCTACCCTTTTCTACTTCCTCATAATCTCTGTCTTCGAAAATGTTGTTGAACCCACTAATTTCCCTGCTTGTTTTCTCTTCGTTCACTTTCAATTGATTCCATTCATCCGTTATTTGTTGTAAAGAATTGACACATACTTCCACATCTATTTCCGCTTCCGTTCTCGTTTCTTCCGCTCCATCCTTTCGTCTTCTCACATTCCTTTCTGCTTTTATTGGGGCAATCATACCTTGTTCATTTTTTCCCAGTCCTTTCATTGGATTCCACCCCCATTTCATCATAATCTTCAATGCAGTGTTGTGTTTTGGTGCCGGCGTCCCTCTCCCTGTGTGAGTCGTATTCATGAGGGCTAATGAATCAACCCTCGGCCGTTTCCCGAATTGTTTGCGATGACTAGCTCCTTGCCGCTTGTAGTTATTGTAGAACCTCCTTTTGAAGATGTCGTAGTTTCGGCACACTTGCTGCAGCTAGCGCCTCCTTCCACACTCTCTATTGCGTGAATTCTCTTCTTTATAGCGTGGTAACGGTCACGGTATTTGTCCTTCTTGGCGAACTCCTCCCCACTCCTTTTCTTTGTATTCCGTTCTTCCGGTGTGCAAACCATTGTATCTAGTTTTCGAAGAAACTCAGCAGCGACAATCTCATCTCCTGACTGTCCTGAAAACCATAGCGATTGAACTTCTTTAGGGTAATGTCTCATAATTTCGTCAACTACGCTTAACGGTGCTTCTGTGATTTTTAATGCTTTCGCTAAATCCCAATAATTCGCGAAATGAGTGAGCATGGATATATCTCTCTTGGCATCATATACCCCTTCTGCAAGACGACGGCGAACCTCATTCTTCTTTATGTCTCCCCAATAGGTAGCTAAAAAATCTCTTTCGAAATCCAACATTGTTTCCCATCGCTTGTTGTATAACTTGGCCCACGTTTTTGCTTCTCCCTTCAAATTTTCCCGTACGACAATTAATGGATCTGTACGTTTCACTTTTCTAGTGTATTCTTTTATATCTTCTAAGAAACTTATGGGGTTTTGATTTCCACCGGAAAATGAAGGTCGTTCTTGCTGCGGTAGCATTTCCACTACTTGGAGAACGTTTTTCGGCGCACTATCCTCTCCTGTCACCGCCACTGTTGTTGGTCTTCCTAATTGTTTCTCAAGTTCCTGCATTTTATCAACAAGCGGTGCTAAAGCTGCTTGAATTATTGTAGTAATATCTCCGATGTTCACTGCTGACGTCCCAGCTGTAGCATTTTCCTCGATTGCCGTCACTAAAGCTTCTGTTTGCCTCCCCATTCCACGTTTTCCCACCATTTTTTTAGCTCTTCCGAGTGTTACCGGCTTATGTATCTATATTTTTTTCTTACTAAGCGACAACCTTAATATTCCTATTTTAATTTTCTTAATTATTTATATATATGTTGCCTTTCTTATTCTATATTTTTTTTCAAATTTTCTCGTTTTTCTTATTTTTTTTTTGTTTTTCTAGATTTTTCTTGTATTTCATCACCTGACTGTTCCTGTAAAATTTCAAGTTCGTTTATGATTTTCACATCACTCTCTTGTATACCCTCGTCTTGTTTGATATCCGAATATGTTCTAGCCTCCCCCTCTGACTGACCCATATTTTCAGGTGCCTTCAAATTCTCGACTTGTAACGAACTTTTTCGCGATCGTTTGAATATTTCTCTTAGTTCATCAACTATAGGAACTGTCTCGGTGCTTACCTTCGCGTCATCGATTTTTCTTTTCTCCGCCATATTGATTTATTGTTGAGTTCAAATCTATATTCAATTTGCAAAATTTGCAAATTCTATTATGATTTTTTTTGAAATACCTAACATGATTTTTTTCAATACCTGACATTAATTTCTTTTCAATAGATATATATATACACATATATATATATCCCATCATAACCATTCGTCAACGACATTAAAATCTCGAGCCAACTCTGAATTGTTTTTTTTTTTCTTTGAAATTGAAACTCGAATTCTCAACTAACACTTTGTCTTTTCAAAACAACGTTTATTTGTTTGGCCTATACTTGAATTCTTTATCGAATCCATTGACTGGGTTCTCTGTGTCTTAAAATATGTTTTATTAGTCAACAACCTGATCCGAATGTCAACAAAATTATCATGAGTAAATCTTACGTTATTTCAACTTACCCGTTTATATGGTAAATTATATTATGTAAGATTAATCTTACCTCACAAAACAAAACATCAAATGTTTCACCCTCATTAATGTCTCTGCCGATTATCGAGATTTGTGATCCTGACAACAAGTATCTACATTGGCGGCACGTAGCGCGACCATTTGAATCTAACACGTGGTCCTAATGATTAACTATGATGTAATACAATTACACTTTTCTATTCTGATATTATTGTTATTATAGATCTATCTATCACATGATATGGGTGTAATATTTCCGCTATTTATTATGTTATAACATGATCCTAATATATTACACCCCAACATCTCTAAATAATTGTTTTTCTTTTGTTTTATAATGATATTGATGTTAATCAAAAAACATATTTTTTGTTTTTTTGTTTATCAATTGATATTAATCAATTTTATATTTTTCGTAATCATTATTTTTGCAAAACCAATGATATCTAGTAAGGTACATTGGGTGTTGCAAAACATTAATCAATTTAATTTGTCTAAACCTTTCTATTCTTCTAATAAATCTGTCGAATGTCTAACGATGAAATAATAACATCTTTTCCTGACTTTCTGAATAATTTGTTAAGTACCACGGCCCGCCGCTGGTCTGTATTTTCGGATATAGATAAACAATAATTGTTTACGTTAATACTTCACGATATCCAAATGCAATGTTTATGTTATCTCGTTTTTGGGTCATTGTTTATTTAATCTCGACGTTTGTTATTTAATTTTTGTTCTTCAGAGTGATACGTATTATTTAACGATGTTTCCGACCTTTTTTTAAAAACATCGATGTGTTTCTTATCAATTTTTAGATGTTCTTTGTTGTCCCAATAAGTTCGATGTTTTTCGGGTTCGTCTGTTTATTAAACTTGCTTTATATCAACATTCCGATTTGTTCGATGAACCCAAAACATAAACAATGTTTTTGTTTACGGAACGCATTCCTCTCGAGTGAATGACATCATTAACCCACATATCCTTTCTTATTGTTTATATTATCGTATGAAAAGAATTTTTATTGACTCTAAAGTTCACGGTCATTTGAATTAACACATTTTTTATTTATAAGGACACTTTTTGTATTATAAGATTTATTCGTTTACACTTTCTTTTTGGATTTATTGTTTGTTTACGTTAATCTATTATTATTTTTAAATTTTACTGTATATTTATGTAATGTCGCACTTTTCTGATAAAAATTTTTTTTTTTGTTAATTCTTTAATTAATTTCGTCCTATTTATTATTATTATTTTCTCCGTTTTTGCAATAGGTTGGCCAATAACTTTGTTTTTTTTCTCTCAAAGACTTATAAAACCTGAACCTCCTGGACACGGCTATGAGTTGTAATGTTTTCACTTTTTCACCATTTTCTTTTATTTTTATTTGTTTAAAACAATATAAAATTTTCTTCTCTCTTGGCTATGACCGATATTTAAATTTTTTTTTTTCTAAGGCTTTGCATATGTGTTCGCAGGGATGGAAAATTCCTCCCCTACAACACATAAGCCTCCATGAAAATTTGGACCCTCTTCTTTGATATCTACAGAAAGCTACTTAAAGCTCTCTTGTACTATATATCTTTATAGACATATGTACTTAACTAATTAATACGTTATTTACGATCTTGAACGCAAATATACCCGTATTTATATTGTAATTAAATTCCATCAAACGTTGTGTAATTTTTTTGATTTATGATATAGGATTTTAATTACTTTCATTTTTGTGGTAACCCTCTTGGTTCTGATCGAGGTGTTGAGTTCAAAGTTGAATTAGTCTTTCTATTGCAAACCTAGACTTAAATGAATTTTCTGAATGAGCTAACTTTCCTATTGTAATTATTCTGATTCCCTGCACCCTAACAAAGTCGTAGTTAAACGCTGATAAAAGATATTATACATGTTTATTTGGACAGGTAATTTAATATAACTCAAATGGTTAATTGTTAGTAAATTTGATTTTGGTGAACTTTTGTGTCTGTGTGGCACCACTCCTTTATGATTCTGCTGCTATAAGGTACATGTAAAGATTGATTTAGTAGGTTAATGTAATTAGTTAATTGCATATTTGACGAACTCGGAATAGCCCATTTGCTGGCATAATTTGGCTCCAATCCTCCATCAAGTAAACGAGATGATCGGGAGTGGACTAGAAATTTGCACAATCCTTTGACACGGCTCCTTGATTGATACCTAAGTTATCGTGTCCCAAGAAGCCTTCCACGTCATCATGTACTGCATTCAAGTTTCCCTCCGGGTCCCGATACCCCCAAATTCCGACCCCTCCTTGGACTACAATTTACTTAGGGCGAACCGGTTTCGTCCTATATACAATCATATACTCACGGTTGGTGTGGACTTACGGGTCGTGAATCCTCATTCCACGTTTAAGAGAAAATGCGAGGGTGGTCTATAAGACCTAAAATGCAAGCTGTATGCAGGTCCGCATTCTCCAGTAAACAGTACACACGAATAAATATATGTATACATACAGTTTGGGAAAGGTTTATAACTCGCAATACGAGGCTATCTACCTCGCATCCCGAGCTCGGATCTCGCGCCAAGAACTCTGCGAAGCTCTAGGTCTGGTAACCGAATATATACGTACTAATAAGGTGATACTAATAAATACTAGTAGAATAAGGTCATATTTGATAGTTTGTTTTGGAGAGCTATCGAACTCCAAGCTTTTGTTTGTTTGGTTTTGACGTTTTTATTTAAGAGAATCGTCATCTCTATTTGGTTTGGTTAATGGTCTTGTTGTAGGAGCGACCACTGCCTCCTATTGATGAACTGTATTTGTTTTAAATTTTACCTCCAGGGTTCAACATTAATTTTTGTTCATCCTATCCCGTGATTTTCCAATTGTTTCAAGTGGTTGATTGCCGCATTAGAGAGTACTCGACCCTCAAATATCTCAGGCAACTGATGGGGTTTTGTATGAGCACCCAATCAATAAAATTCAAATGTTTCGTATAATTATTCGATATAAATCTGGCTAACCCGTGATTTTTCAATTGTCGATTGTGAATGATAAGTATTTGTAAGCACGCAGCTTCCAGCTGTTTCAGGTAACCAATAAAAACTGTGCGATTATCTAATCAATAGTATTCAAATGTTTCATGTAATTTTTTGATATAAATCTGGCTAACCCGTGATTTTTCAATTGTCGTTTGTGATTGATAAGTATTTGAGAACACGCATCTTCCAGCTGTTTCGGGTAATTAATAAAATCCTTTGTGACTAACTAATTATGGCCAAGGTCGTTTTCAAACTATGCGGTTGACCCAATTCTCCAGTGATCCTTTGTTTTGTAAACAAATAATATAAACATCTCCTGACACACTAACCTAAATGTGAGATTTGTTTATTTTAAAATTCCTTAGAAGTCATTTGTGCCTCTTTACTGATTCAGTTATGATACCGTTTATTGTGCATAGTTAATTTAAATATTTTTAATTCCTTTATTGAAGTTAAACTATTTATTTCATTTTCCGAATTTAGTAAATTTACTAGGTTAAATGAAGAATAAATATAAATATATATTTAAGTACACATATCTCTATTGTCAAAATATGTTAAAAAAGAGTACATATATTAATAAATAAATATAAAATATATGATTCTACATAGTCTGGAATATTAATAAATACATATTTTCTTTTTCAATAATATAGATATGTTCTCGGGTAGGTATTAAAAATCGCTACCATTTCGATGTTTCGATTAATAAATAAAATACATATATATAATTACATTACTCATATATATATTCTTTATATACAATATTTTATTTTATATTTATAAATATATATACAAATATACAATATACATATATTAATGTATAATTCTTTGTTTTGTTGTTTTAATTTAATATTCAATTGATATACTTCCACTTCACAGCCCTTCTGTGTCTCCTGGGACCTGAAAATTATTTATAAAAGGAAAACTCACCCACGTCAAGGTATTTCCGGTCGGGTAGTACACAACAACCTTGATGAAGAAATCCTACCTAATTAATTGTATTTTTCAACTAATTTCAAAAAATAAATCTTTTCGACTATTTATTCCTATTTAATATTTTATTCTCGCTTGAATCGTATAAATTAGCTGATATTTAATTTTTCTTCCGAACGAAATCCTAATTCAGAAAACCCGTTGATTTAATAACACTTTTCTAGTTTAGACTTTTGAATGATAGCTGTTAAAATACTTTTTTCGAAATGATAGACTGATGATTAAAATTCCGGTTAAAACGACAAACACTTTTAACACTGTCGCTATACGCACGATGGATTTTAATTGAACAATTTATTAATTCTAAATTTCTTTTTATATAAATTGATAAGAAAATTTATTCCGAATTGTGCAAACTTTTAATTAACTTCTTAATAAATTAAATTTTTTTCCTCTTACTATTAATTTTAGAACAAAGGTTTAAACGTTTATTATTATCGAATCCTTTTTTTTTGTTTTTGTGTTTCTTTTAACCTAAGATGAAGTATTTATTACTATTATTATTATTTTTTAACCAAATTGACGTTAAATTATAATCTATTTTTAAATATCAATACGCGATCACGTTCACTTTAGATTAACGATAACAAACTCTTAAATTTAATTTGAATGTTTTCACTTTGAATGAAATAATTATTTTTAAATTTTTAATTAATTCACAATTCACTTTTTGCACTTCACTTAACACTTTTAAGCACTGAGTTTAAATTATATTTATTTTCACTGTTTAACCAAATTAAACTGATTTAACAAAACTTCACTGGTGGGGTTTTCAGAATTTAGAAACTGAATTTAAGACTTCTTACAAAACTTTCTAAGTCCAGGTACTTGTTCAGAATTTAACACTTAGATTATTTCACTAGAATTTTACCAATAGACGTAGTACTGCCACGTAACAACTTTTCAAACCCTCGGCGCGACTGTCCTCCTGACTGATGAGTTCCATCTTTTATACCCCTCTCAGGTTCCAAAAGACGTATCTGAATTTCTCTTGATGCTTAATTCTATCTCCTATCAACTCGTAAATCCAAACACCCCTTCCATCAATCTCGATTGTCCTTCCATAAGATGTTCTGCTTTCCGGCTCTGGGCGGTAGTTAGTTTTTATCTCACAAATCTAAGTCGATAGGGTCCGAATCGGGTAAGTCTGTGTTAATCGCCCAAGCTCCCTTTGTCCTCTGTTCATACAAAAATGTAGTTAAAATCTCATGATTTTGCGTTCCTTTTTTTCTCAATTCGCGATAGGTCCGTCCTCAATAACATATATATAGATCTCAATTTTATGCATCTCGTGCGAAATTGTTTAAATCCATGCTGAAATCTTTACTACGCATTTTTGAATTTCGATTCGTCTGAATTCTACTCAATTTTATTGTCCCTTATATGGGCTTTTCCATTTTCACCAGTACATTCTCTCTTAATGCCGCAGATTTGAATTTTTCCTTATCTTCTTGGATTTTCTTTTATCCGCGACGTTTTCTTGCACAATTTCTTCTTGATTCTTATGTCATTTCTCATAACTCTTATAATTACTCATTTTCCAAGTCGTATTTATTAATTTCACGGATAAATTCGAATTGTATCGCTTTTCTCCACATGGATCATTTCCTATCTCCGTTCTTTACCCTTCCTTTTATCTTTTCTTCACTTTTCCCGATGTGTGTGGTCTCCTGGGAAATTTCATACTTCATTTATTATTAATTAATATATAGTTTTCCACACTTCCATGGGAGATATACCTAATTAGACTCTGGGATATCTGTCATTTTTATTGGCTGACCCAATCTCCGCCCAATTTTCTATCTTTCTCATACCAGGATTCACATAAAACATATGCATTGACATCTGTTTATGTTTAAAATTTTGGTACTAGACTCGTAAATTTAGTTTAATTTCAAACCTATTAATTTTTATCTCTTTTGTCTAATCTAAATACTTCCATAAGGTCCACGTTAAAGTTAATCGCTTTTCTAATCGTTTATTACCTTAACGTAAATAAAAATCATGTTCAAATTCCGATTGTTTATCCTTCAAAATATACATGAGACCGCCAACCTTTTATCTTGTTTCGACCCCTCCGTAATATTGGGTAACTCTAATATATATCTAACCTAATAATCATGAAAATGTCTACTTTTCCTGAATCTAATCTATCGATATATGTTTAATTTTACTGTCTTCTTCTAATACTCAATTTTCATTTTCCTAGAACCTTCGTAGCAGTCCAAAATATCTGTATTAACCTTCCATTCGATCGCCGCACTTTTCTAAAATGTGTATTTTTTTTGCGAGATTCTCATCCAAGATTGATTTACCAATATGTCCGTTTCATCTTAAATTGATAACGATTAATTTCCATTGTTTCCAAAACTCTCACCTCTCTTTAGTACGATTTTTATCGAACATGACACCCTCCTTCTATCATAAATAATTGTACTACAGTTGAAAATTCTGCCAGTGATTTTCCTTCGCTTTTCCCGTCCTTTTTTATACTATCACGTTTATAGTTTTTCCATTGCATTTTCGTGTGTGTGTTTTTCAACTTGTAAAATCTTCAAAGCACTCGATTTCAATGGTTCGCCATCACCTAAATGCCTCAGTTATTGTAAACATTTCCAGGAGTTTGTCACCTTGAAAGTCGACGTTGACCCTAAAGTGCGTTCACCTCTAATTTCTGTGGGAAAGAAGAAGCCATTAATTATCTTTTTTTTATTGCCCGATCCAAAGTTTATTCCTTTGTCCGTCGTAGACACACCTCCCTCCGCTCACTGATTGGTTACTCAAAATTTTATAGCTCTTTGTTCAGATCTATTGGTTGACAAAATTCAATATTTATTTATAGGCCTAGGAAAAGGGGAAGTACCAGTCGTCCTAGACGATTTTACGACCTCTCTGCTTTCGTCTTAGAACCTCGATATAATTTCAACTATTACAGGAGTCTACTGCAAGCAAGCTGGATCAATTCTTTCTCCGCCAGATGTCGTTAGCATGTCCGTTTTCATAAATAATTTGCATATTTTCTTGCAGCTATGGTTTATCTGTTTTTTCTTTCACTGTGATTTAAAGCCTTTCATCACAACCGCGCTAACACCTGAGCTTAATAGCTAGTGAGAGGATTATGTAAGAATCCGCAAATTACATACATTTAAAAGTATTAAGCTTACTTACATGCCGTAGGGGACGCCATTCATACCGTGATCAATGAGGGCAATGAGGCGGTGCTTCTTTCCAGTGAAAACCTTCCAGTTGGTATCCTAAAGAACCTTGTATTCAAGTTCGGTGCATTCACAATATTATAAGGTTGGATCAGCGAAACCTGAATCGAAATTCGCACTGAAATAATCCATTAGCAAATTGCGAATCAGATACAGGTACAGATCTTGTTTGTTTGTCCAGGTATTGGCGGCGGATGCGTCTGCCCTCCAACTGCGTGGCGGGCCGGATCGGATCGAATAATCTTAAGAAAACAACTATGCTCCATTTTCTTGTATCTTTGCTTTTTTAATGTGATACATCGGAAGAGCGCCCCTATCTGTAAAGTGTAAGGACAGGGAAATTATGTCGCTAACCGGTTTGGCAGCGTTGTGAGGCGGGTTAAGGTAAAGGCTATAGGGGGGATTTATTAAATAGAGGTTCAGATTATATGAAGGAGGAAAACAGATGGCGGTATCTCATTTCACATACGAGCCGTCTTACACAAAAACGAGTCGAGGTAGCTCCTTAGAACAGCTTCCATTAAAATACCTGTAGAACAGACTGAGCAAGCCCAAAATTGATTTGATATGGCAATCGCTCTGTTAATAAAGGATTATAAATTAGGCGGACCGCCATTCTTTGCACAGATTCAAGTAGGTTTATCAAGTATTGTGGGGAAATTTTTGGGACACAGACATCATATTAGAAAGCTGTCAGGAGCTGGTGACATTGATCCCTTTGACACCGGAGCACATTTGAGAAATACGCAAAATGAGCGCCATACAAACAGTGAACCTATGTTTACTGTTGACATTTTCTGGTCGCTTTTACGACTCGTTTTTGTATTCAACAACTTAGCTGTGAATGTTCTGTTCCAGGCTCTAAATATAAATTGAAGTATTTATATTTTTACTATTCATACAAATATTTTAAAAATTATGTAAAGGTCAATTGTTTAAAAAAAATAGTAAGTGAGGTCATATGACCCAACACTTGGGACGAATTGTGAATTTAGGAACCTATCTATTTACTCGAAATGAGTCCAAACAAATGTTGAAAATCCTGCGTTTTTAATACCTTCTTAAAATTGTGAATACCGTTTAAGAGTTCCAACTTCCCGGAGCCTGTTGGGAGTGGGGAGAAGAAGGAGATGGAGAGAAGCAGGTTATAAGTAAGTACGTACTTGACCTAGAATGCACAATTTTTAGATGAATTATTTTTATATTTTAGGTTTAACTATTTATAGTAGTATAGTGGTGTGGGTACCGCTGCCTCGGGAACTTTTCATTGGATAACCAACACCTCTGCAGACCTATGGCACGATATGGTTTGCTACGTTTTGTGACTTGGCAGGGGTATCTGGATTCTTTGGGTGAGGTTGGTCCATGTCTTAGTGGCGAATGCAGCTGTCAACCAACTGCGTAACTGGCCAGATCGGGAGACGCCGGATTCGGTAGTCTCTTTGACCTCTCCAGCCATACTCAAAATAACCTCCGCACAGCATCCACAAAGATGACATAGGTCCCGCGGGAAATTATTTTCCTCGAGACCTCCCGTGTGGAGCATTTCTTGCATACTGCACGTTTTAAACTTGTAATTCGAGCAGTTAAATAAAATTTTGGAATAAAAATTCCAGCCAAAGTAAAAAAAAACGCCTTTAAAGTTGTTTTGGAATTTTTTAAATTTTTTTATTCTTCTTTATTGGGCACTACTGTGCCTGTCTCGCTAGGAATACTGTAATATATGATGAGAGCAGGCGCAGTTTACAGCACAATATTACAACATATTATATCACAGTTTACAGTACAATATTACAATCAAAATAATAATTCAATTACCATCGTGTCAATTAAACAACTATTTTCTAAAACTATACTCATAAGTACAAAACCCAAGAAATAACAACAAACACGTACAATAGAAACACTAGATCTCATGGTCAAAAACATATCCAACAAATAACTACTAACTACTAACTTTTGGGCAAAAAAGCTTTTTATATCATAGTATTAAACTCTATAATAAAATACCACTCACACTCAAAAACCTCAACACTTTAACATTTAAATCTTAAATAAAAAGCTGGATACTTAACATAGGGAGATCTGAAATAGAAAATTTACTGAGATCAAACAAAGACTAAAACAGAATCAACTGAACTATACCAAAAAACACTATCTTACTTATTTTAAAATTACTTAAAAAAAATATAAATATATACTACATTATACTTTGTTGTAATATTAATTTCTTATAATTAAATTATAATATGTAAATGACATCCTCAGCACGGGAGATCCCAGTGAGGATATCATTATATCTATGTGTTTAAAAAAGAAAAATCATTATTATCATTATCATTATCATTATCATCGTAGATTACAACATAACAACATTAAAATAAAGAGAACAAACTATAAATCATATTCTTTTTTACGTTTTTATTTTGTAACAAAGTAGGCGAAAACAGGACACAAGGTTGTTTCTCAGTGACGATTTACATATATAGTACATCGAAATTTGTATGCATACGTACCAATTCACACAATCCTTACTGTGTGTGGTTGGGGTCAACTCTAATGGGAGATATTTTCACAAACTACGAATTCCGCTAAAAATGTGGAGAAGATTAATATTTTATTTTTCTGATTCGGTTCATAATAATATAAATGAGTACTTTTTATATTTTCATTCATAATTATTTATTTAAAAAAAAATTTAAAAAATCAAAAACTAAATCTAATAATCTAAAAATCACTTTCTGACTGTCTACAACATCATAATATCACATATACCATTGATAGAATGTACATTATTGAAAAAAAATTGTTTACAAAACTAACCAAAAATTATACCTTATTCTCAAAGATAACACAAAAATAATAATCTATTATAGTGTAGGAGAACTCGCTTTGTAAAATAACTAAATGTATGCCTTGAAGGCTTTTACATGTATGCATTGTTATAGGCAAGTTGTTAAGGAGTAGTATAATAAGCTGAGTTTACGATAAACACTTATTAAAATAATTAAAATCTGGTTAGTTATTCGTATTCCTGTTAAAAACGGGACTGCAGGCCTTTAACAAATGAATTTACAGATTTCCTAACAATATATCAGTGAAACGCGAATGTGTCATGAGGAAGTCGGAATACGTATGTCATTACATTTATTAGGACAAGAACACGTGTTCCGATATATTATAAATTTACTGATACGTTGTTGGGAAATGGCGTGCCATCAGTTTTTAAGAGGATTTAAATAAATCAGTGGTACTCCCTGTACAATGCAAGTTATCATATAAATTGATAAAATTGATCTCTTTTTGGAAAAGTTAAAATTAATAAATTAAAAATAATATTTTTTTTTAAATATGGACTTAAGTTGATGGTCAGGAAAGAATATGTATAAAAAAAATATTTTAGAAATGAATGAAATAAGAATTCCCTTCAAAAAAATCCGTAGTTATAAGTCATTGATGTACGGAGCAATTAAAATATTTGGTGAAATACCAAAGAAAATATAAGAAAAATGTTATATTTTTATAATTAATATTTATAAGAATTGTAAGACATAGTTAACTATTTAATTACAACAAATAAAATAAATAAATTGTAAGATACACTTAATATATTATTATTTTTATTTAATTTGTGATTTTGGTGCATACACAACAACAAAAAAGGGTTAAAATAAAATTACAGAGATATAAAAAAATAATTAAGTAAACACTTATAACAATAACGGTATTCAACAATAATATTATTTTAAAATAAAACCTTATTAAAAACAACAACAAAAAGAAAATAAAGTGATTGAAAGGGTATTTAAAAAATATACATATTTTGTCAATTAAACATGATTTTATAAATATGAACAACATTAAGAGTGAGAAAACATTTTTTTGGCAGGTAATGCGATAAATTTGGACAAGTTGGACATCATCATGTTTTATTTGAATATTTTCATATAATCCGTAAAACATATAATAAAAAAGAACGAGAAAAACTATGAAGAGATAATATATATAGATATAGCCTATTTGGAAGTTTCTGTGTACCCGAAGAAAGCAAACTTTTGACCAACTTAATTAAGGTGAAATTGACCAAAAGTTTTAAAATGTCAAATTTTTTTTGACTCATAAGCAAGACCTTGTTTAAAACTATCGAAATTTTAGTTTTTTTAATCGTTGGTACGGATGAAAAATTTATGTATTTTGTGTATAATTCAGTGTTTGGTATATAACAGATCCGATGGCTCCATATAAACAATTCATTTAATAATTAGAGCGAAATTTTCCACGGCAGTCTGGCAGGGTTTTCAAATAGGTCTTCTGTTATTTACCTAGTTCAAACAATAAAGACATCCGCCGTGAAGCGCGAGCGGTTAAGGTTCTCAGCTTTGGTTTCAAAGGTCACGGATTCAATTCTCGACGTCCGCGAAAAAACATTATTTAATTTATTATTGTGCTATTTCTCAATAATTATTTCTATAAATTAAATATTTTCAAAAATAAAACAATTTTTTGAATTCTGAAATACCACCATTGCGTAAGGCCAGGTACTTACCAATGTTACTCTTCTCCACCTCCTTCACATCCCCATTACATTCACCCTCACAACATCACTATAAAATTAGTAACCTTGTCAGGTAATGTTGTGTAGTAACAAAAAATAGCGTTGAAACACTTAATTTCATTCTAAATTAAAAATTTCATTCTACTTAAACGAATGTTAATGTGTGATAATTACTTATCTCTTAATTTTAACATCTGACGTGTAAAAGCTGATTCATATAACCATTCAATAACCCTTAAATGAAAAGCAATAAATAAATTACAAATAAAATAATTATTGAATTACCAAGAGCTGTACCACCATCCGGGGTAACTTCAGTTACTCTTTCCTGCGAGACGCGGTACACATGATTGTTTCTCCAATGCAATACCCCAGTCAGAACGGCTCTCCCCCTCTTTTCTATCCTATCAACGTATACTTCATGCTGCAGTAGATAATCTACGATCAGCACATGACGTCCTACTGACGCGGCATATAGTGCAGTCTTGCCATCATTATATACACTAGTGCATTTTACATCAGCATTACCACTAATGAGATACTGTACGACCGGAAGATGACCTCCTTCTGCCGCTCCATAAAGTGCGGTCTTGCCTTCATTATCTATAGCATTTATATCAGCTCCACTACTGTGAAGATATTCTACGACTGGGAGATGACCGCCTAATGCCGCACCGTGTAGTGCAGTCATGTCGACAAATTTACTCTGTATATCAGCGCATCTTCTAACGAGGTACTCTACGACCGGGAGATGGCCCTCACGTGCTGCAGGATAGAGTCCAGTATGGCCACCATAATCAATAGAATCTACTTCAGCTCCATTTGTAACGAGACACTCTACAACCGGAAGATGACCCTGACATGCCGCGTAATGTAACGCTGTCCTGCCGTCATTATCTTTAGAGTTTACATTAGCACCACTTTTGATGAGATATTCCACGATGGACAAGTGACCTTCTTGCGTCGCAGGATTTAAAACTGTACATCCGTCATTATCAACAGTGTTTAAATCAGCACCATTGTTAACGAGACATTCTATGACTGCAATATGGCCTCCATATGCTGCGTAAAAAAGCGCAGTCCTACCTTTGTTATTTATAGAATTTACATTAATACGATTTATGACAAGATATTCTACTACCGGTAGATGACCCTCCTTTGCCGCTCCATATAGTGCGGTACAGCCGTCACTGTCTATTGAATTTATGTCAGTACCATTTATGACGAGAAAAATTACGGCACCTAGATGACCATTTATTGCCGCTTCATAAAGAGCAGTGCAGCCGTCATAATTTTTTAATTTAAAATTAGCACCACATTTAGCAAGATAGTGTATAACTTGAAAATAACCCTTTTTTGTCGCTTCATAAAGTGGAGTGCAGCCATAAATATCTTTACAATTTATATCAGCACCAGCATGAAGGAGATATTCTATGACCAAAATATGACCCCCTTTTGCCGCGCAATGAAGTGCGGTCCTGTCGTTATTATCTAAAGAACTTATATCAGAACCACTTTTTATAAGATATTTTACAACCGAGAGATGACCCTTGTCTGCCGCTCCACACAGGACAGTACAGCCGTGGTTATTTTTCAAATTTAAATTAGAACCACTTTTAACAAGATACTCCACCACCGGAAAATGACCCTCTTGTGCCGCTCCATGAAGCGTAGTACAGCCTTCATTATTTATAGAATTTACATTTGCACCACATTTAACAAGACATTCTACTATCGGGAAATGTCCACCCTGTGCCGCTAAATATAGTGAAGTATTGCCTTTATTATCTGCAAAATTTACATTGGCACCACTTTTAACCAGATATTCTATTATTGAAAGATGACCCTCCTGTGCCGCTAAATATAGTGGAGAACTGCCTTCATTATCTACAGAATTTACATTGGCACCACTTTTAACCAGATATTCTATTACTGAAAGATGACCCTCTTGTGCCGCTAAAGATAGTAGACTACTGCCTTCATTATCTACAGAATTTACATTGGCACCACTTTTAACAAGATATTCTAATACTGGAAGATGACCCTCTGCTGCCGCTACATGAAGTGGAGTACTGCCTTCATTATCTACAGAATTTACATTGGCACCACTTTTAACAAGATATTCTAATACTGGGAAATGACCCTCTGCTGCCGCTACATGAAGTGGAGTACTGCCTTCATTATCTACAGAATTTACATTGGCACCACTTTTAACCAGATATTCTATTACTGAAAGATGACCCTCTTGTGCCGCTAAAGATAGTAGACTACTGCCTTCATTATCTACAGAATTTACATTGGCACCACTTTTAACAAGATATTCTAATACTGGAAGATGACCCTCTGCTGCCGCTACATGAAGTGGAGTACTGCCTTTATTATCTACAGAATTTACATTGGCACCACTTTTAACAAGATATTCTAATACTGGGAAATGACCCTCTGCTGCCGCTACATGAAGTGCAGTCCAGCCATAATTATCTATAGAATTTACATTGCCAACACTGTTAATAAGATATTCTACTACCGGCAGATGTCCCTCTTGTGCCGCTACATAAAGTGCGGTACAGCCAGCATTATCAACACAATTTACATCGGCCCCACTTTTAATAAGGTATTCTACTACCGGGAGATGGCCTTCATTAGCCGAGTAACTTAAAGCATTCCAACCATGTTTGTTTGGAAAATTTATGTTATCACTTCTTTTAACGAGATACTCTACTACCTGAAGGTGTCCCCTTTTTGCTGCTATGTGTAGTGCTGTCAATCCATATTTATTTGTAGAGTTAACAATTCCACGATGTTTAACAAGATATTGTACGACCGAGAGATGACCACCCTTTGCCGCGTAATAAAGTACACTTGTTCCGTTTTTATCTATAGAGTTTACATAATTACCACTTCCAATGAGATACTCTACGATCGGAAGATGGCCACCACGTGCCGCTTGACATATTGCATGACTGCGGTATATATCGAGAGTCTTACCGACCATAATAGCGCAATTATTCAGAAGAAACTGTAAAACTGGTAGATGGCCTTTTTGCGCTGCTAAATCGAGTGCACTGTTGCCTGGATAGTGTGAACTGAGTATTCTAGCACCATTTTTAATGAGAAACTCAACGACTGGGAGATGACCTGCTTTTGCTGCTACACGCAATGGATTGTTGCTATCGTCATCAGGATATAAAATATGAGCACCTTTTTTAACTAAAAACTCGACGACTGGGAGATGCCCATTTCGTGCCGCTAAATGAAGTGCAGTTTTGTCGTCATTATCTGCATAGTTTATATGAGCACCACTTCTAAAAAGCTCCTCCACGACCAGGAGATTACCCTTTTGTGCTGCTGTGCGTAGTGAGTTTATACCATTTTTATATAGATTGTTTACATAAGACTCATTTTTATTTAATAAATCTACACACACAATGTTTTCATTAGTAGCATTTTCAACGAGAAACTTTTCGATTGAGAGATGGCCCTCTTCTACCGCGTAATAGAGTGCTGTTTTGCCATTTTCATCCATAGAGTTTATGTCAGCTCCACTTTTGACCAGATACTCTACGACCGGGAAGTGGCCTCTTTTCGCCGCTTCATGTATTGCAGTACTGCCATCATTGTCGGTGTTGACACTAGCACCACTTTTAACGAGATATTCTATGACCTGAAGATGACCCTCAGCTGCCGCTTTATGCAGTATAGTCTTACCGAAATTATCTTTAGAGTTTATATCTGCCCCACTCTTAACGAGATACTCTACGACCGGGAGATGGTCTTCGGTTGCAGCTCTGTGTAACGCAGTTTCACCATCATCTTTTACAGAGTTGATATCATTACCATTTTTAACAAAAAATTCTACGACTGAGAGATGGCCCTGCTCTGCCGCGACATGCAGTGCAGTGCTGCTGGAACCATCAATTTTATAAATGTCAGCACCATTTTTTACGAGGTATTCTACGACTGAGAGATGGCAATTTATTGTCGCTCCAAAAAGAGCAGTTCTTCGGTCAATATATCTAAAAACGTTGACATTAGCACCATTTTTGACGAGACACTCAACGACTGGGAGATTGCCCTCCTCTGCCGCTACATGTAGTACAGTATTGTACTCATTATTCATGAAGTTAGTTAAGATGTTGTAATGAGTACTAATTTTAAGGAAATATTCTATTACCGTGAGTTGGCTTTCCTCTGCCGCCACATGTAGAGCAGTACTGCCGAAATTATCCCTAGAAAATATGTTGGCACCATTTTTAACGAGATACTCTACAACCGGGAGATGGCCCCGTTGTGCAGCGTAATGTAGCGCACTCCTGTCAATACTATCTAAAGAGTTGATAATATCAGCACCACTTTGATTGAGATAGTCTACGACTAAGAGATGCCCTTCTCGTGCCGCGTATAGAAGTGCGGTGGCACCGTCTCTATCTAAGGATTTTGTGTTGGCACCATTTTTGACTAGATATTCTACAACCGATAGATTACCTCCCTGTGCCGCGCAATTAAGTACAGTTGGGCCAATACCATCTACACTGTTTATATCAACACCACTTTCAACGAGATGCTTCACGATCGGGAGATAACCTTTATTTGCCGCTTCGTGAAGTGCAGTCTTGCCATCATCGCCTACGGAGTTTATATTAGCACTATTTTGAATAAGATATTTTACACTCGAAATGTCTCCAATGCACACAGCATGCATCAGAGTAGTCTTGCCTAATTCACAGGATGTATTAAGATCTGCACCGCGTTCCTTCAAATACTTTATAATGTTCAGGTTACCGCATGCGGCGGCTGTGTGTAAAGGAGTCTGCTTATAATCATCGCGCTGTGCCATCAATACTGCGAAAGAGACAGAGGTTTGCTCCGCGAGTAGTTCAACTATATTGAGGTGGCCCCACTGCGCAGCTAAGTGAAGGGCAGACTTCATACCCTGATTTTTTCGTTTCATCAATAAACAGCCGTAACGTTCGACATTATTTTTTAATCGTTCAGATAATATTTCTCTTGCAATGTTAACATTTTTCTCTAAAACAGCATCAATAAACGGAATCATTTCTAATTCAACTTCTTTTACTCTACTAAACACTTTTGAGAACAGCGCTTTACAGTTTAAATCACCCGATTCATGTAAATAATTTGAAAAAAAGGAATTGGAAATATCTCTATTAAATAAACACGCGAAATATATGTTTTCCTTGGTTTCATTACAACAATTTTCGATACCTTGTAAGATAGTTGTCATTATTTTCTTCAGTGATAAGTTATTTCCATCTTTATTATAAATTGATGGAAAATCCACTATATTCAGTGCCGTGTTACTGTTGATATCATATTGTGTAATGAAAGATACAAATGCTTCTCGTGTACTTTCCACGTTTAATCCACTGAGTAGAAATGTGACGATGTTTTCGTTCCCTTCTTGGACTGCAATGTGCAAAGCAGTTTGGTGTTGTTGATTTCTAAATATGGAACTGTCTTCAAGCCACAGCTTAGCAATATGTAGAGCGTTTAATTTAAGAGCAGCCGCTGTCATCGGAGTTTCGATTAATTCTACATTCATAAATAACCTGATTATCTTGCTGTCTGGGTACAGCAGTACTTGTGACAGAAGTATTTCCCTAAGCAGTGGATATCTTAAGGAGCAATCTCGTTGATTGAGCCACTGGACGATCATCTGTGCACAGTAGTACTCTGCATACGTTCTATGTATGAATTGAAACTCTCCGTTTCTCTTTGAGTGCACCAAACCATATCTGTTTAATTTAGTTAGCCATTCGTCCTTAATGGGATCAAAGTTCTCATAAAAAAAATTAGAAAAGAATGTTTTAAAACCGAGTTCACCGTGCTTTTTCGTTAGGGATGCTAGATATTCTTTAATTTCGTGTTCGTCCATATTTTTACTTTTAAAGGTTTTCTCTTGTAAATAAATATCATATTTCAGATTAATAAACATCTTATATAGATTTGGTGCACTGACGATATTTATTTTCTCAGATAATACCTCCGGAGATTGGACTAACAGGTAACTTTGCGGCCTGAAGACTTCAGCTAGCATCCTTAGCTGCAGTGGAACCCCCATGAAAGAGTCCATGTCAGAACCCAGAACTCGCTTTGCTTCTGCGAGCAGCTTTCTAGCATATTCGTCGAGTCTTCTCTCCTCTTCTTCTCCATAATTTTCCAACTCGAGGGAGAGACAGGAACGCCAAAATTTAAATAAAAAAAATTGTTGCTTTTGTTCATTGATCGTAACAAGTGACGTAGAAAATTGACTCAATTTTTTCTCCAATGATTTTTTCAAATATGTTCTTGATGTAAGGAATATTTGAACTGCCGGTTTATTTACTAAAAAAGTAAGTAGCCGAACAATTTTTTCTTTAGAGCTTTCTTTCCTTTGATTATAATCATCTAATTCGTCAAATCCGTCAATCATTAAAACGATCTTCTTGGAGCAGATCTGACTTTGAAGTAAATTCTCTAATAATCTGTGAGGTAGACTGTCGTCAGCACTAGGGGAGCACTCACTCAACAGAAAATTGGTTACGTTTTGGGTATTGAAGTCATCTGATAATCTATCTATGTAAGCTTGGAAGTGTTTCAACTCAATGTATATAACCCAGGACGACTTAATGTGCCTTGACAAACAGGCCAGAGAAGTTGATTTCCCCATTCCTGGTTCGTCTGTTAGGATTACCAAGTTGCGTTCTGTTTGACTCAATGTAAATTCATTTATTGGCTCAAAAAAGTCCATGGATACACACAAACGCAGGTTTTCTACAGACCCGTGAGAATATTGCCACTCTAGTTCGAATTCTTCACCTTCAGTTTTTTCAAACTTCACAAAATGAATATTTTTATTGAAATTCTTGTTAATAAAATCTACCCCTCCTTCTTTGGTGGGTATAATAAGTACATTATATGCTGATAACATCATCCTTTCCTTAGGAAAATCGGCATCCGATCCCAAGAATGGGTCTATACATACTAACAGATCATCACCGTGTTTAGTTTTATCGAATTTTCTCAGGTCAACATGTGCGCGATGGAGAAATTTTCTAGGCAAATAAAAGTCTTCATTAAATATTTGTTTGCAGTAAATATCTCCATCGGACAGTTCAAGCAGATAAATAGATTTGTGTTCGTTCTTGTTGCAGGTATTTTTAAATGAAAGTTCTTCATCTCCCTCGGCGAGGATGATCTCCTTCCCCCTGAGGTGTTCCCAGCCGGCCCCAGTCTCCAGCTCCTCTCTGCTCAATCCGCTCATCACCACTAGGGTGTTAGGCGATTCAACACAGCTTAAGATATATTCCATGCTTGTTTTGATGTTTGTTTTAAACACCAGCATTTGTAGATCATTAAATTGGGGACGCGTGTCTTTAATATTAATTACATAGTCTTCGTTAGTTACGACATTTTTAAAGCATTCTGAACTTACAATCCGATTGATTTCTTGAATAGAACAGTTTACCCCCAAAAAGTCTTGTAAACTATATCCTTTATTTCCCGTAAATATTAAACTATTTCTTCGAAATATTTTTTTTTGCGACTCATCCGTTAAGTCCATGAGATTTATTTTTCGATCGGACATAATTGTTTTCATGCATTCTAAAGAGTTGAATACGTCAAATTGCTGAGATGAAATAAAAACAAGTTTTTTCTTGGCGTAAGTTGAGCATTGTATGTAATTATTAAAAAAAGTGATAACTTCAGAACTTATAGTTGAGGATGAACTTCCATCAACCAACATCAGGTCATTTTGGTCGATCGGTGAACCGTAAATTTTGTAAAGTTTCTGTAGTCGCAGCCAATCTAAGAACGTGTAATGATTATCAACTGAATATTTATTATTGAGGGCAGATAAGTGCATGTTTTCTTTAATTTTGGAGAAAATATTCTGAAGTCGCGTCATCTCGAATGCACCGTCTTGAGTTACTATGAAGAGAACTCGGACGGTGTCCGAAAGCAAGAAATCCCGGATACTTAAGGAGTCGGTGAAATTTAAGGTAGACTTTGGTAATGAGTCGAGAAAGCTCTGTCCCTCAAGTCGGTAAAACGTGTCAACGGCTCGAGGAAGCGCTGCAATCTGCTCCTCCACTACCATCACAAACTCTGAACCTAACCACCGCATTAGCTGCTTCACACGCTTTCTAAGTGTTGCTAATAATTGTTCTGATTCGCAGCGTACTGTTTGATTATTATGATCGATTTCAAAATCAGAAAAGAGTTTTTCATTTTTCAATTCAAAGTTTTTCATTGAAATAAATTTGTTGATAACGCTAAAATCCGATTGGTTTTGAATAATTATTAACCGATTAAGAATTTGTAATTCACCGTCAGAAAAAACTTTAAAATAACACTTATCCATAATTATTTCATTCGTATTGTACCTTTTAGTTTTTTCAAGTAAAATTAAATCACCTGTCTCTTCTTCAAAATCTGCATGGTAATTATTACCGTGGTTCAACGCGTCTTTTCCGTAAACTAAATTAAATTCTTCTGTGTCCTTTGGCCAGTCCAAGACTTCTTTTATATCCGACTTGATTTTAAAAGCATTCACAAAATTACTCATGGTGTGAGTCTTATAAGAATAGAATAACGAGGTTTTGAAATTGGACATATCAATTAAAAAACGACATGCCATCCCGAGATGCGAACCGTAAATGTTTATACGGTTTGGAGCCAAAAAGTAAACGGTGATATCCAACCTGTCCAAAACATTGGTCCCAAATCTATCATAATAATCGTCCCGTATTTTTTCCAGCATGTTTTTTGCACCTGGACTGTCAAACACTACTGTCTTGGCGTGGAGTCCACCACTGGTGTTCTTCATTAGCGCGCCGGCCGACACTTTTACGGACTTGACCGTGAAAGTCGTTATCTGCGCCAGCCATCCCCCTAGCGAGTGCCCCGTTATAACAAGGTTGTAGCTCCTCCCATGTTCAGTGTTCACAAAAGCTATTACTTGCCTTATGAGTTCCATGAAAGTGACAGCGGAGTTCATGCAACCGGTATATTGGGTTCCACCGATTCCGAAAACATCAGTGAACACAGCTCCCGAGTTAGTTGCAATGGTCCCTCTGTGGGCTACCACCGTCTGTTGTAACCCGGTGTGCACGTACGCTGCTCCAAAGTATCCGTTGGTCCGGTCCGAGTTAGAGCCAGTTACCAGAAGACGCCAACCCTTGGGCAGATCCAGTCTCTTGCCGTAAACCACGTCTGTTTCTCCCGGTAGCTTCTCAGTGTAGACGACGGCTGCAAATATTGCCAAGGTGAGGTTGCTAGGGTAAGGTTCTGTGTCTAGGATGTCGAGTGGACACTTGTGAGAGGACTCGAGGAGGAAATCCGTCAAAATTTCGAACTCCAGATGCTTCAAATTATTGTCGACTTCCATTGCGGCTTTGGTGTGCAGTTTGAAAGGCTCCTTTTCTGAAATAATAGTAAAACATGATACAACAGGATACTAAATGACTCCATATAACTTGATGCAAAATGTTTTTTTTTTAAAGATTCCCTGGTTACGAATAACCTGACGATATTTTTGACCGGTCAGTGGTTGAGTGGGCATGGCGCTTGGGTCTCACCCGAGCGTCGCGTGTTCGATTCCTCTGCTGGCTAAGTCCTCCATCACAACACAAGCAACATTTTCGGCTTTCTGTGGTGGTAGTAGAAGATTTTCAAACATTTTTGGGTTATTCGTAACCTGGGAATGTTTGTCTTTCTTTTTAAAAAAAAAAAAAAAAAATTTGAAAATCTCTGCTACCACAGTAATTGGAAGATGTTGCTTTTGGCATAATGGAGGAATTAGCCAGTCTTGAATGGAATTTCTTGAAATTGAAGTCACGACGCCTGGTTGGGACACAAACGAGATGCCAGCTCTAACTAACTAACTAACTAACCGGTCAATGATGCCACAAGATGTCCCAGGAATTAACTGAGGAGGACTGGAAATCCAATAGACCAACGTAAATTGACGAAAGTCTTTGGTCTTACGTAAACCGTCCAGGATAAAAAAATATAAACCCCCCCCTTATATACACCCCTGGGTTTCGTAAAGGAGATAGATAAAGTAATCGACCGGTCGGTGGCCGAGTTGACATCGCGTTTGGGTCCCACACAGGCGTAGTGAATTCAATTCCTTGGCTGGCTAAGTCCTCCATCACAACAAAAGCAACATTTTCAGCTTACTGTGGTGGTAGTAAGAGATTTTCAAATATTGTCAGGTTATTCGTAACCTGGGAATGTTTGTCTTTCTTTTTTAAAAAAAAATTACATTATTTGACTCAATGTTATATGTTTTGTTGGTTTTCGTAAAGATTTTATAATTTTTTTTTTATCAGGAAAAACAATTCTTCCCAATTTTTTTAAATTTAATCCATGGAAAAGGGTAAAATCTTCATTCCAAGAAAAATTATTCCTTGTGAATACCTACATTATTGAGGGAAACATTATGTTTCGTAAATGTTTTCTTTTTAAACTGACCAGAAACTAAAATTTAGAGGAAAAGTTAGATTGGCCATGATAAATTGTTAGGGGACTGTACACCGATTAAGATAAGTATTGCTAATTTATTTATAAAATGGTCATATTATTGGCAATCCGGTTTAAATGGCATTGCAGGCCGTTTCCTAATAAACTTCTAGTAAATTCCCAAAATATCAGATCACTTGCCTTGATAAAACAATGACGAAATGCGGAAATGTTAGGATTTTTATGAACACGTGTTTCGACATTACGCTTACTAACTTACTCGTATTTTACTAAAAGTTTATAAGTAAGCCTATCAATTCATTCGTAAGGAAATTTAATCTTGAATGATGAGGCCCATTTCCACCTCGGTGGCTTCGTCAACAAGCAAAATTGTCACATCTGGGGCTCGGAAAACCCAAGAATTATTGTTGAAAAGCCTCTCTATCCTCAAAGTGTGACTGTTTGGTGCGGTTTATGATCTGGCGGAGTCATTGGACCTCACCTTTTTGAAAATGAGGCTGGAGCAACAGTTACGGTGAATGGATTGCGCTATCGAGAGATGATTTATTTATTTATTTATTTATAATGTATTACAAAAAACATAGTAAGTAACACATTATTCCCAATGAGTTGAGATAAAACTCATTACGGGAAGTACAGACACATAAAATACATTTTACAAGGATATTACACTTTTAAAAAAATACAACATATTGAAAAGGAAAAGAAAAATAAATAAAAAAGGAAAAATACATTGTTAAGAATAGAGATTTTAGAAATACTGAGAGACATCTATACACATGAAACATAGTAAACCAACATATGAAAGCGAGCGAAAATTCACTGGTTTAAAAACATTTTCAGGAAATAATCTTTAAGCGTTTTAACTAATATTTTTTGTTAGTTACTGATTGCTTTATTTCATTAGGTAATGCATTGTATTGTCTATATGCAATATATTGTAATGAGTTAATACCATTTTGTTGTGTGGGTAGACGATGCTAGGTGTATTAGATTTTGGGACCGTCTTTTGTGCTGGTGTATGTCTGAATTAAATGCTGGTTTGATGTTAGTGTGTGAGGATCTATGTATGATTTGTAATATTGTACAAGTGATATTGTATTTAGGTAGAACTGTAAAAGGAAGTATGTTTGTCTTTAAATATATATCTTTGATATGTGTATCCCACGGTAGACGGTAGATATTCCTTATTGCTCGGTTTTGAATCACTTGTATTTCTGATATTAGTTTTTTAGTAATAGTGCCCCAGATACTAACTAAATAACTCAGATGGGAGTGAATCATCGCATAGTATGTGGCCCGTAGTAGAGATGTAGAGAGAAGACCTTGGAGTCGGTACAGTACGCCGGTTATTGGGGATATTTTAGATTTCACATGCTCAACATGGGAATTCCACGAAAGTTTAGAGTCTATTAATAGCCCTAAATATTTCGTGACTTCTATATTTTGGAGCTTCTCAGTTCCAAGTGTGATATTCATGGGCATATAATCCTTATTACCAAAAGTTAGGTAGTGCGTTTTTTTTATATTGAGGCTCAATTTATTAATACGCAGCCAATTAGCTAGAATTGAGACATCTACATTCATTTGAAACTCCAGGTCACTCAGGCTTGTACTGTGATAATAGATTATAGTGTCATCCGCATAAAGTTGGAGGTTTCCAGAGATACCACATTTAGTTATGTCATTGACATATAGCAAGAAAAGCAGAGGCCCAAGAATTGATCCCTGTGGCACTCCACATGTGATTTTACCTAAGCCACTCGAGACACCTTTGACTTCAACAAGACAAAATCTATCATCTAAGTAGCTTCGGAGGAGATTTAGTGGCTTCCCAACAATTCCCAAATATTCCAATTTCTTTAAGAGTATTTCATGATCGACCGTATCAAAGGCTTTTTTGAGATCTATAAATATGGCTGCCACATATTCACCCTGGTCTATATACTGTTGAAGGTTGGAGATAAAATCAAAGGCGGCACATTGAGTACTAGAATTTTTCCGAAAGCCATATTGTTGTGGTGTAAGGATATTATTCGCAGATATGTATTTTAGGAGTCTATCTTTGATTATGGTCTCAAATACATTTGAAAAAACCGATAGAAGTGATATAGGACGGTAGTTAGAGATACATGTTTTACAGTCTCCTTTGTGTATAGGTATTATCTTCGCTAACTTTAATTCATTTGGAAACTTTCCCGAGGACAGTGACCAATTAAAAAGTTCTGTAAGGTGACCCGCTAATTCTTCTTTACAAGTCTTAAGAACTGATGGTATTACTCCATCGAGTCCCGGTGCTGCTTTCAGCTTAGTTTTAGAGATGATCCTCAGTACCTCATCTTTGTTTGTCCTAGCCATGTACAAGGATTGGCAAGCCTTCGGTTCCACAAATACGGTATTACAGTCATCCGGGAATGACGGAATGGTAGCTGCTAGCTTTTTTCCTATTGAGAGAAAAAACTCATTAAATGCGGATGCTATTTGGCTCGGATCCTTAATTACGCAGTCATTTACCACGAGGGATTCTATTTCGTTAGTTGGTTTATGTGTTCGGTTTGATAGAATAGAGTTTATGATTTTCCAGGTTTTAGTGGGGTTATTTTGGTTTTGTTGAAAGCTGTTCGCATAATATTTGTGTTTTAGATTTCGCCTATAATTAGTAATGGTATTTCTCAATCTCTTTTTAAGTGTTACAAGAGTAAGATTACCAGGGTCTTGTTTCCACTGCTTGTGAATCTGGTTTCGTTCTTTGATTAATGTATTTAATTTGGAATCAAACCACGGAGTATTCAGTTGTACCCGACTTCTTAATCCTGTTTTTGGTGTATTTGTACCTGATTCTATTGCCTTTTTAATGTGATAATTGAAACTTTTAAAAGGGTCTTCTGAGTTGCTTAAGTTGATCGTGAAATTGTTATCAAGAAGATAGGATTTTACTGACATACTGTTGATGATAGGTCTCGTAATCCGGGATTTGGTTCTATTATTAAAACATTTTTTTAAGTTGTTCTTATAATCAACAATAAGTATATTATGGTCACTAAGTGGATCATCAATATTCGATATAGTAGTCTGAATGTTTTGCCTATTTGATAAGATGTGATCTATTAAGGTGCAGCTTGTACCAGTGACTCTCGTGGGAAATGTTTTGTTATGTATTGAAAAATTGTAAGATTGTAAGATGTTGCAAAAATTTAATGAAGAGTGTGTGGATATGGATATGTCAATGTTAAAGTCTCCGAATATTAATGTATCTTGTCTACTTTCGTTCAGTATTTTTTCTAGATGTATTAGAAAATCCTGCATATTTGTGTTGGGTTTTCGATAGATAGCATAGATGTTAACTGGTTTCCTATCACTGCTACTAAGCGTTATACCTAAAAAGGAATTTTCATTTGAGAAATTTTCAATAATTGCACACTTCATAGTATCAATCACATATATTGCTACGCCGCCTCCTCCTTCGTTGGGGCGAGAAGCAAAAACACTTTTGTAACCATTCAGGGAGTAAAACTTTTCCTCTCCAATCTTAAGCCACGTTTCCGTAATGACGAGCACGTGTACAATGTACCGCGAACTTCTTACTTTTTCTTCGATCTCATCAAACTTATTACGGATGCTTCTCGCGTTCATATACATTATTCGTAGACAGTTCGTCACGGGATTATAATTCTCGATGGTGAGGCACTTATGCTCATGTATGTTACACTCCATAATCTATAGTTGCAAGGTCGTTCTTGAGTGCAGCGATGTAGGCCGGGCAGTTGTCCCTATCTCCAGTTGAGTGATCAGCAGGCTTACCAAATCTGGTGCATGTCGCGCAAACTGGTTTGATGGTGGAATTTGGGCAGGACTCACCAGTATGATTCTGTTGAGCGCAATGTCCACATGTGGGTTTGGTATCTCTGCAATACTTGTATGAGTGACCAATCATGTGGCATTTGGTGCAGACAGTAAGGCCAATAAAATCTCGGACGCGGCAAATAGTCCAGCTTATAAATACTTTCTCTTGCTCGACTAGAAATTTACGTACGGTAGCGGGTACTGCGTAGATACGGTGACAAGCGTTACCTGTGCGAGCACCAGCCAGGTGACTTAGTTTACAGCCTGCAATAGTTTCTTCAATGTCTTCAACGTTGGGAATACCAGTGAGAGCCATCCTTAAAAAATCTTCGTCGGTCAGGTCCCGGGGAACATTAAAGAATATCAGTCTCGGTAGACGCTTTGACGGCAGTCGGGCCTTCAGTTTGCTTGAGTTGTCGAAGCAAGGTGCATTTAATAGCTTTTGTTGTTCGCCCGTGGTTGCCGTATTGATCAAGATACCTTTATTTCTTATTTTTTTTATTCCCGTGACCCGAACGCCTAGTTCAGATGGCCGAATTGTATCTTCAATCATTTTTTTCGTACCGTCACTGTCTTTTGTGGCGTCCACATCCGTTGGAAAGATGCAAACGGCAGGTCTTGGTGGTCCGACGCGATGACCTTGTTGAGTGATTGGTGGGGGTTGGTGAGCATCATATGGCTGTTTTCGGGCGATGTCAGCAAAAGAGAGGGTAGCCTCCGTTGCCACTGCCACTCTCCGCATTACAGGCCCGAGATCAGACTCTAATTGTATGATTTTTTGCTCAAGGTGCCTTTTTTCCCTCTTCCCGTGGCGTATTTTTATTTCTGCCATTCTAAGTTGTGCTGTAACTATAGCTAAATCCGCACGCATCGTCTCGCGCTCCAACAACAGCTGAGATACGGATCTGAAAACTTCCGATACGTTTCTAGCGATCCTCAGCTGCTGGTCTTTTGAGACCTTAGATTGCTTCTCTGCTAACACAAGTTGAAGAGCTGTCAAATGTGCTTGGGTTTCATTGATCACATCTACTCCTGAAGCGCAAGGATATTCCGCTTCGGTGACGTCCGAGCCTTTGGATGACGTAACCGAGCTGTTTTCATCCGCATCCTCAATCGTGACGCACTTTCCTCCTATATCCTCTGGACTAGGAGACATCATGGTGCTTATGTGTCGTTTTTTAGGACGATTCATTATTAAACACTACTTTATAAGGACACATAAAAAAAAAGATGTGACCGTTTCCTTTTCTGATTTTTCTGTTTCAGATTTTCGTTTGGAAATCACTAATATTGTCTTCAATATTTAAAAAAAAACAATGTTTGAAACAAAGTATTAGTTCTGTTCAGCTTTGCGCCTGAAAATTCGTAGGTGGGCAATCGGTCTAGCTCTATGTAAATCAAAACAAAAGTCGCCGTATCGAGTTTTTATATCACGATTTTTTTTTATATTTGCACTAATTGAGCACAAATAACTTTAAACAGTTTATCACTATGAATGTATCTACGAAATCCACTATCGGTTTTGTACCGGACGGTGTGTACCGCTCGCGGCGGCCGCTATTTCATAATGGTCGAAGCACCGAGCGGGGGCTTGGTTTTAGAACTTACGTGGGGCTTCGATACCTCGAGTCCCGCTCGCCCCCGCATCGCTTCCCCTCAACGCGGGCGCCCGGCCGGCCCAGGCGTCCGCCTGGGACCAATCAACGTGCCCCTAAGCAACGTTGTACGGGGCAATATTTTGAATTGATGATTTATTGAAATGTTTAGACTAAGTTTTAGAGAGTTTGGCCGTATATATTACGAAATAAAATACATTGATAAAACGGCCGGACTCTCCTTAGCATAACTAGATAATAAGAATTTGTGTAAAATTAAATATAAGAAAATTAATTACGATTTCCCCTGAATATGTTGGGCCGGGGACCCCCACACTGAATGAATTATGTACAACTGATTAATAAATAAAAATGCTAGGGAGGAGTGGTTAGGATCGATTAAAAGAGCATAAAGAGTAGAGTGGTTCCAAAGGTTGTGACCTCCGCTAATTAAATATTAGCGGACGTCACAGCCCGCGGATCATCAACAACCCGCGAATGAAGGCAGCGCGTCGACCCCGCCCTCCCCAAAGTCGGGAGAGGGGGATTGCACAATAAATACGGCGCGCCAGCCTTCAGCTCTCGCTCTCTGCCTTGGACCGCCACCCGCTACTCTACTCTGCTCTTCCCGACCACTTCTCTCTGGATCTGAACTTGGATACTTCTTTGACTTGGCTCCCCCTGGATTTCTGCCCCTGCCTGCCTCCTCCCGCACCGAGGATAAAGCAGATTCCGGCCCCGAACTGAGCAAGGATAAAGAAGATTCCTGTACCGACCGGAGCAAGGATAAACGCAGATTCCTGTACCGACCGGAGCAAGGATAAAAGTAGATTCCTTTACCGACCCGAGCAAGGGTAAAGCAGATTTCTACCCGGACCTAGCGGCTAACTACGGACTGACCGGCCCCCTATTTTACAGTCTGTGTAAAAGACCTAGCTGGTCGATTACAGGTTTTACCGAAAAGTTTCTGTTTTATTCACGAAATTATCGGATATGTTTTTTTGTAGGTTTTGGATAATTTTATTTAAAAGAAAAAATACACAAATGTATACTAAAAAGTATTTTGCGAGATGAGAGTAATCTCTTTCGACGCACAATTGTCACTTTAAAAGGATTTAATACAGAGAATTTAGATAGTTTCGATTGTAAACAAGGGGTATCACAAATTCACAACACAAACGCAACCAATAGGAGCCCTGAAAGGTGAGCTCATAATTAAAGCGGCCAATCTGCGCACTCTATCCGTTGTACACAAAACATTGGTTTGGGATGCAGTAAATTTTATAGTTTATATTATTAAAAAAACAATGGTAAAATGTTAAAAAGTCACTGGAGAACACTACCACGTCTTAAACTTTCGTTGTTTTTAACGACGATTACGTTTTTTCTTCCGTCGGATTTATTATAAAGTTGTTTACTATTATTAACGATAGCTTGACAGAGCACGACGCTTCGTAGGTACTTCGTATTTTTATTACATGATAATGGCCGGAATTAATGGTATTGATCTGGACAACGTTTACTTTCAACAAGACGGTGCTACGTGCCACACAAGCAACGAAACCATTGATCTTTTACGATTGAATATCAAAATAACACCTCCAATTGGAAAACCCTGTAAATATAATATATATCATATTACTTAATTAATACCATTCCTCAAAATATGTAAACATGAAACTGCTGACTGCTTAGCAAGTTTAACAAATGAATCCACCTAAATTTCACCACTTATGCCGTATTTTAGGTTCTATAAATTTCACCACTTATGCTGTATTTTAGGTTCTATAAATTTCACCACTTATGCTGTATTTTAGGTTCTATAAATTTCACCACTTATGCTATATTTTAGGTTCTATAAATTTCACCACTTATGCCGTATTTTAGGTTCTATAAATTTCACCACTTATGCCGTATTTTAGGTTCTGTAAATTTCACCACTTATGCCGGATTTTAGGTTCTATAAATTTGGCAAAAGCGATAGCTAAAAACGTTTTTGCAAACTTGGCATAATATGCCAAATATCACCATAGTGTAAATAAGTAATATTCAATATTAGTAGTTTCGGCTTTCTATAGAATTGCCATCAGCTGACAAGTAGCACAACATAACAGTAGTGTTTGTTTCTGTTTTTGAAAAATTGTCCAAAAACAGAAACAAACCTATAATCGGCGTATAAAAAAACGATATAGCTGTGATTATACCATTTTTGAGGGTAACCGGAAAATTCAACATAATGACAATTAAACACACCTTTAAAAAGTGATATAAAGTCATGAAAAGTGATGAAACAAAAAATATTTAAAATTGGTTATGACGGTTAGGTTAGGATAGGTTTTTATTGATCGCTTATAATGACTGTGTATCCACTTTTGAGTGTTTTATTTATTTACTTTTTTGTACATTCACAGCATATTTTACTTCAAGTTATATGGTTCTAAATTAATGTATACATAGTTAATACACCTCTGACGTATGTCCTTAAAATGCCTTGTTTATTTCGGTGTGAGTAATTGGAATATTTCTGCTTTACTTGCAGATTTAGTGCTGGGAACTGTTGTGAAAAGTAAAAGGTTCTTTTACTATAATTGCGTTTATTTACGTTACAATAAATAAGTCTGAATTTAGCTACACTGTTCATTACCCGAGGGTAGGTAATTCTCTGTTTCTAGAAGCTTGTTGTCTGGCAATAATATCCCACAGGCAATTGCTACACTCTAGCGACATCCGTCGGACTCTGGAGTAAGCTTTATGACTGGTGCCATCTATCGCTTGAAAACCCAACTTATTACCAAACATCACTAATAATAATGGTGACGCCTGAGGCCCTAGAATGTCGCCCTCTGACCCCCCTAAATACTAAATATGAAGAAGTTTTTTGGAGAAACCTACCCTGAAACGGCTTGATGGTTAGTTAGTTAGTTACAATTTATTAGTTAGGATAACATAAAGTAGTTATAATTAAATTAAATGGATTTTTATCTGAAAAAAATATTAATTGGTGTTTTTTTTTTTTATTCAGTTGAGTCGTTTCAATTTCAGTTTGTTGTCAGAATATAATATAGACAACTTTATAGGTCTTATCAAATAACGTATCATATGTATCGATGTACAAAATATTGATAGTTGATATTTAGGCTCGCTTATCACAAATTCTTTCAAAAAGGTAAAATATCTTTTATCATAAAATAACAATTCCTCTTGAAACTTGTAAAAATGTTTGTTTTGATTCAATAGTTCATATTAATAAAGATAATTATTTTTATTAAATACTAGCTGCACTTCTTGGCATTGCTGCTGATTAGTATAGAGTTTTTCAAAATAAAACTTAGACAGTAAAGTTGTTTTGAAGGTCAAGTTCACAAAATTTTATCACGTATATGTGAGAATGAAAAAAAACTCACTTACGTGTAAAAATCACATATATGTAAAAATCAAAAACCTAACATATATGACAAAATAAGAAAAAAACCTCACATATACGTAAAAATTAAAAAAACCTCACATATATGTAAAAATTAAAAAAAAACCTCACATACACGGTGTCCGGAAACTCGTAGTACAAGCGGGAAACTGGAGAATCTACACCACATGGGGAACCCAAAAAAACATAAAGTTTTTTGATTTGAGCATTTTCAAAAAAAAAAAAAAACAAAAAAAAATATTTTTCGGCTATTTTAGGGTTAAAGTTTTTTCTGGTGTTTAGGGTTGAATAACAGATGTTTTAACCCTGCAGAGCAGAAATATTTTATGATTACACCGGGTTAAATTAAGGGCGATTTCAAAATAATGCTTCAAATCCGAGTTTCTTCATTTGTTTTACTTTCAAATAGGTTTAATTAGTTGGGTACTTTGATCTTCAGTAATAATTTATAAGAATTTGATTAAAAAAAAAAAAAAAAAATAAATAAATCAACTTCAAACTCGATTTACTCGATAACGAAAGCTCAAATAAAAAAAATATATACCACAAAATCGACTCCAAATGTGATGTAGATTCACCAGTTTCCCGCTGGTACTACGAGTTTCCGGACACCCTGTATATGTAAAAATTAAAAAACCTCACATATATATAAAAATCAAAGAAACGCAGGCGGCCACAGACAACCTTATTTATATAAATAGCTGAATTGAACCCGATCTTGCTCGGGGTTATTAATGGTTAGGAGTAAGGTTTTACGCTTGTGATTTTTAATAAAACGGGTGTATTTTCAATAATTAATTAAAGTGCACTTTACAGTTATATATTTGATTAACTTTATATTGCCACATCTTCCTTTGGGCTTCCTCGACTTCATTTACCACTATTTTCTTCGTTCTTCCGCTTTCCTTACCCAAACAATCTAAGCATGCCCTCCCTCCCTAAACACGACTTATTCTCAATTAAGGAGGTATTAATTAACGGCTTGGTAAAAAAAAAAAAAAAATCTTTCTTAATCTTGTCCATTTCGCTTACATCATCCTTATAAATTATTACCTATGGCTTGCTTTATCACACATAAGTACCTCTATTTGTTTCATGTTTTCATCGGATGACCTCGAATTCTTCTACCATTCAATTTCACAACAATACATTCTGTTTAGAGGTTTACACACATTTCTTTGTTCATCACATACGCCTCATTTTACGATAAAAAATGATATTTTTCACTTGATCGTGCCACATCTTCCTCAGGTGTTTAGAACGTGTTCTACCATCCACTTCCACTTCATAAATTTAATATCCTTATCAGCTAAACGGACGCTGCAATCCAGTTTGTCATATCACACGCGAAAAATTATACACAATTACATTTCAAGAATATGTTTTTGAAATTTTGTGTGTTTTTAATGTTTTTACAAGACAAGGTTTTATGCAAAGCACAAAGGATAACAAATTATTATGAGCAATAATTACTAGCCTGAAACACAAATATAAATTGAAAAAATCTTCCAAGAAGGAATGCTTATAATAAACTAAGTGATTATCTTAAAAATGGAAACAAATTAAATAAAAATTGAGGAGCGTTTTCGAAAAGATAAATATTTTTTTCTCGTGGGAGAGTTTTAAGTGAATAATTACTCGGGTTAATATTTTTTGATCATCTTTAAGTGCAAATCCACCCAATTGAGATTTCTTATTAGGCATGATGAATAATAAGAAATCCAAATTCAATTGTGAATAGCCACCTTTATTAAAAAAATAAATTTATTTTTTGCGAATTTGTGCAAAAGAGAAATATCTTCGTATTTGGAAAAAAACGTTTAACACAAAGCGAAATATAAGTTCATTTTAGTTTCATAAAACAAAACAATATGTTTGCTTTATCTATCAAAGTACATAATTTAATCAAAATAAGAATACGAACACCCATCGTCAATACGTCCAAACAAAAAATACATAAGTAATAAATAACTAGGTAAAATTTTTTGAGCAATATGAAATCATTTTCAAAATGTTTCAAAACATTTTTTAAATTTTTATAATAATATATGTAATATTTGGATATTTAGATACATTGAAATAGGAAAAAAATAGCTCTTTTACATTATAGAGGTATGTCCAACACAACATAGTTATTTCACTTTTATACTCTACTTACATGTTCACATTATATATCCAGCGCAAAATAGTTAAAATATTGAAGACAATATTAGTGATTTCTAAACGAAAATCTGAAACAGAAAAATCAGAAAAGGAAACGGTTTTTTTTTCCTGGGTTCGAGTCCCAGATGTGACCGTTTCCTTTTCTGATTTTTCTGTTTCAGATTTTCGTTTAGAAATCACGAATATTGTCCTTCAATATTTAAATATTAAAATTTGAGGTTTTACTCAATAAAGTTCTTCCGAAAAAAAATAGCAAAATAGTTATTTCACTTTTATACTACGTAGATGTTTACCATACATATCCACCGCAACATAGTAATTTCACATTTATACAGATCTAGCAACGTAGATGCTTACATTATATATATCCACCGCAATATACTTATTTCACTTTTATACAGATGTTTTTTCAAATATTAAAACTATTATTATTATTTATCCTTTCAGATTTTTCAATCTTGGGATTGAAGGTCCGGGTGTTGATAAAGTTATATCTACATTAACAATATTTATAGAAGTTGCTGAAAGGATTCTATCCAAATCCTAGATTGCCTCAACCCAGGATCTCCTAGTGAGGAGGACTCAGAACATATATATTTTAAATTAACTCTACACAGGGTCATCTAAGGGTAAGCTGTGTGGAGGGTCTTTTTGTGGAGAGGAAGGAGTTAACTTTCCACAGTCCACCTATTGAACTCAAGAACGAGTCGTAGATGCGACCCATTCTCATGTGACTAATATATTTATGTCTTACAGAAAAAATTCTTTAAATAAAAAAATAGATATTAAAAGATAATAAAAATAAAATATGGATAAACTCACCTCAAAAATAACGCCTCGAATAGGTCACTAAAGATTACTGAACTGTCACAAGATTAACGTTAAATGAATAAATGTTTAATTTCTTGTTCCTTGGGAAGAATCAACTTTGAACTAAAGTCACAGTTAATTCAGGTACTTTTACTTATGATATGTAACTTTTTAGGGTGAAATTCACAATCCTATTTTGGTTAGGTAACAATGAAAATATTTTCACTCGCCGGAATCTCATTCACTCTATAGGATCTCTAGCGTTCTGTCACGTAGGTCGTTGTAAGTCACAGATAGATTATCATTTTTAATCGCAGCATAATGTACCTGTTGTTAAAATTTTTAGCCCGATAACAAGTAGCGAGATAGATAAGGAACTGAAGAAGTAGACAAAGCTATGATTAGACTTGCGACTATCTCGAGATAAGACTGACTTGTGATTCTTTTTGATATATTTTTTGTTTATCTCCATAAAGATATCATTAAGTGAGACCACATTCTGGTGTGCGAAATAATTCAATGGAATTTATTTTATTTATATTATATCATTTTAATTTACTTTTCGGAATAACTTAATGAGTAAAACCTTAAATTGTGATATTTAATTTTCGAAGAAAATATTAGCGATTCCTAAACGAATATTTGAAACGGAAAAATCAGAAAAAGATACGGTCACATCTAGAACACAAACCCAAGACCCTTGCCTTGCCGGGGCACCGCTCTACTAACTGAGCTAATGGGACCCTATCTCCTTCGGTCATATTTAACTGCATAATAATTCAAATAGGAACTACCGACATTGTTCGAGTTCGGTTCTCCTGGGTTCGAGTCCTAGGTATGTCTGTATCCTTTTCAGGTTTTTCTGTTTCAAATATTAGTTTAGAAATCGCTAACATTGTCTTCAATAATTCAATATTTAATTTTAGTTATACAACAGGGAATCGAATTTTCATACATTAGAACACATTTTACCACAACCTTATATTACACATCTGCCCTGATGATGGACTCTGCAATACTGTCCGAAACGTTACGTTAAGAAGGAGGTAGCGAAACACAGTATAATAGCCCAAAACAAATCACTATAATACTTTTGGCCGTGAAAATCTCAAATCCTACAGGAGACTAATAGTTGTTAGTTAATCACGGAATGTTTCTATTCTTGTACTAGGTACAAGGTAACGATAATTAATAGTGAGGAGACTAATAGTTCAGAAACACGGAATGTTTCTATTCTTGTACTAAGAACAAGGCAACGACAATTAATAGTGCGGAGACTAATAGTTCAGAAACGCGGAATGTTTTCATTCTTGTACTAGGTACAAGGCAACGACAATTAATAGTGTGTAGCAGTTCACTTTCGCCCCGCTACATTTATGGTAATTCTTTTCACAACTCTATCTACAGACCGCTTTCCCCTGACCGGGACTCTCGGTCTATGGTTGATCGCAGAGCAGCGCGACTGACAAGCTCCGGTCAATTCAGCACCAAACTGGTGGCCTTGGAGCGAAGACACGACAACGGGAAGGATTCGAGCAACTGCTCCAGACGACAGACATTACGGAAGAATTTGATGGCTGATTAGCTAGCTGTTGTAATAATAATAATAATAATATTGGACAATTTTTATAGCGCCGCTTTTGTGAGTTATCACCTCAGGGGCGCTTATCGCTGGTCATCATATAAACCTTTATAAATTTTACAGTTCTAATCTAAGAGCTGTATGGCGTCCTTTTGAGAAACAGGTCAGACAATATTCTTTCTAATGGTTTGTCACAAATTTAGCTTATAAATTACTACCATTAATACCAACTGTGCTAGTGATCTTCGTTTCCCTGCAACATTTGAGAGTCTCATGTTTCTTATTATTATCTAACAAATGTTGTTAACTTCATCTTTTTTTATTCTTTACAATGCGATCCTTTCTGATAGTAAACCTAATCTGTTACAATGATGCTGCAATAGCGAGTTTGTCATCTTATATTTGATAATTATCTATTACTTTTGCTTCGTAAATATTTTATTTCTTACTATGGCGTACAACGTGGTGAATTTAAGTCGATGCAATAATCTCATTGTTACAAGTGAGGAGACTAATAGTTCAGAAACACCGAATGTTTTTATTCTTGTACTAGGTACAATGCAACGACAATAATAATTATGAGACTAATAGTTCTACTAGGTTGGTTAGTTGTACTAGGTACAATTCAATGACAATTAATAGTAAAGAGACTCTGACAAATAACAATGTGTTCTTCAATGAATTATCTAACTAACCATCAGGCCGTTTTCCTGCAGGGCTAGGTAGAGAGTATGGACCGCCAAACAACTCAGTTTTGACACACACTCCTTCACACTTCTTCATTCATATTCATACACCGTATCATACTATTCTATTGTTCTTACTCTTGACATGACCCGAATCAAGTATCTGATTCACTTGATTGTCCCATATCTTCTTCGTGCGTCTCGGACTTCTTTAACAATTCACTTTGGGTCATAAATTTTCCTTACACTCCTTTCTTCGTTCATACGCTATACATGCCAAAAGCATCGGAGCGTCCTCTTCTTAATCTTAAACATCATACATGGTTTTACCAGACATATGTCTCAGGGATCTATTTTCTTATTAAATGAATTTAATTTAAGAATAAAAAACTCCTTAAAATATCTTCTCGCCATGAGAATGACAAAAAAATATGTAATTCGTCATTTTATGCGCAATGGTAATTGGCACATAGAAATAAATATTTTTATGTTAAAAAAGAGGGAAACAACTTTTAACGTTTGGTAAATGGTCCAATACGAAATTGTGTCATAAAAAATATCCATCTTTTCAAGTTTCTGAATAAAGACATTTGTAACAATGTATTTCTCTCCGCGCGCCGGAAATTTTATACTCAATTCTGACATTTTTTCTTGCAGAAGTTTCAATCGAAAAGTTTGAATGGGATACAAATTTCTTGTGCAAATAATGAATTCTTGTTATCGCTTCAAGTCCTGCGGTTGAAAGTACTAAAAAGTGGATTTTATTCTTCTGGAGTGTTGGAATTCGTATTCTTTGCTTTCTGATAAACCCTAGAATGTTGCAAGTTTAGCAAAGAACTATATTGCGTGAATATCTATAAGTATTTTATCAGATTTATCGCTAACGATTTCATTATATTTTTATCACTGTAATGGAGGAAAAACGTTATGTCGGTAGCTCTTTCCAATACGAACCGATTTGCACAAAAACGAACAAACTACCAATTCTCATGAAGCCAATATCTACTGTGAACGGGTGTTCCGCTCATGAGTCCTTCCATTTCATTTGAGCAGGTTCCATTTAAATACACGTAGAATAGGCTCAAAATGCTCACATTGGGTCTGTGCGTTAGAGACGGCAATCGGTCTGTTAACAATTGATTGTCAACAGACGGACCGCCCTCTTTGCACAGAATCAAGTGGGTTTATCAGCCCAATTACGAAATTGAAACGGATTTGTCAGGAACTCAGCTGTCTGCGCTAGTTGCGTAATAAAGATTATGCCTTTTTGTAAGAAATGTAAAAAAAAACTAAAAACGATATTTGGGTATTAAAAATAGTTAGAGAACCGATCAGATAAAATCGATTTTCCATTCACTTCTATAAAAACAATAAAATTTTCACAAATTATGTATACTTTTGGTTGTTCATTGAATTGTTTTTGAAATCGCAATAGGCGAATCAAGAGTGGACAATAAAAAATAATTGTGAACTTTGAAGTTGACACAACTATGGTTGGAGATGGTGAACATGGAGTAAGGAAGGAATCCGACTTACCCCTTTGATGTTCTTCAATGATGTTGATGGTTAGTTTCACTCACAGGAGATATGATTTGTTTCACACACAAGCTTCCATAACATCCAGGTTGGATAAGAAACACACTGAGGGAACCGAATGTGTTCACTGCACAGCCTTCTTCCCCGAGTTGATATCAATAAACCACTGATCACAAAGATATGTTAATCAAACAGGCTCCGTCAATAAACTGGTTTGACAGTTGCGTTTATTATTGTAAAATGTCACACAAACGTGGTTATAGTCGAATAATTACAGGTACTTGTAGGTAAGATAGGATGGGAAAAGTTGAAAGGATAATGTTAATGGAAGATTAATAGTTGCGTCAACAGTTATCGATATTAAAAAAAAACGATACTAACCAACTAGTAAACCATCACACCTTTTCCCTGGAGGGGTAGACAGGACGACATTATTACATAATATATTAAAAAATAATGATAATTATTGGATCAATTTTATGATCAATTTCATGACACAATCACCTCAAGGGCGCTTACTAACTACATTTAATCTATTCCCTATCACTTAGACATATATCTTCATTTTATTACAAGTGTTTTTTAAGAACAATAGCTAGTGACTTACAACTAAGACTTATAACTAGTGGTTTACTGCTAGTGATTTACACCTTATACTTATAATTAGTGACACAACCATACATATTTTTATGACCGAGTGGTATTACACAGTACTGCTGGAATATGACTTACAACTATGGCTATAAACCTAGAGATTTATGACTTACATATTAATTTACTTTTAAAAATACTTTTTGTTATGATGACTGCTCGTGCTGTCAGTGGTATGATATAAAAAAGTTCACGCTTAATAACTAGTTATTACATTAAAGTGGAAGGCAATGAAAACGGTAAATCTCTTGAACCGAGTAATGAAATACTATTATTCTGGCTACGACAAGTTGAAAGGGTTGGTCTTTAGTTTTGCTCTGAACGCAGATGAGTTGTTTTTCGCTAATATGAAGGGAGTTTGTTACAAGCTGTTGGGCCTGCTACTGCAAAAGTCCGGTATCCAAAGTTGATATTGGGATCGCGCATACGTACTGAGAGTCTACCTATGGCTGTTGAAGATGCTGATCGAAGGGTTGTTTGCCCAGTAGTAAAATCGTTTGGAATGCACAGTTCCGAGAAATAGAGTGGCGCCATGTCAGGAATGGCTTTAACAAACATCGAGCAGAATTTGAATTGGATTCTCTAAGGGCACTTAAGCCAATGAAAAATATTATACCATAATAATATTGTACGGAAATGGAAATTTTTCTTCTTGTGTTTTTTGCTGTGCAAGTGTAGTCTCATTAAACTTTGGTGTATAAACATCTTATTGAGATCGTGATAAACAAATAAATAAATACTCTGACACACAGTATTTTCTACTATTTTGACTGTTGACAAATAACCTGTATTCTAACTATTTCTCCAAATCTGTGAGAAATAGTTAGGATACAGGTTAATTCTCTATGTGATGTTTTAAATTTTATTTTTAATTACTGTGCATCTGTGTTTTCTCCTTTACTAATTTAAAAAAATATATAAATTTATATATTACCATCTAAAACAATATTAACGACTCTCAAATGAAAAATACTAACTAACTAACCATCACGCCGTTTTCCGAAGGGGTAGCCAGAGAAGACGCACCGCCAAACAACTCGGTCTTGGTAAACACTTCTATCTTCAAACATTTTCATACATCGTCTTATCCATACTCTTCTATTATTCTGATTCACTTGATCGTGCCATGTCTTTCTCGGGCGTCCCGACTTCTGCTACCATTCGCATTTGCTCTACATGCCCAAACCATCTAAACGTCCCTTTCTTAATCTTACTCATTACGCTTACATCAACCTTGCATTCTTTGCGGATCTCCACATTTTTCACACGATCATACATAGTTTTACACACATACGCCTCAAGGATCTTATTTCTAAAGCATTCAGTCTACTTTCACCACAAAAATTACGAACAAAAAAAATTGATATTTTTATCCAAGATTGCATTTAGTTCAGGTAGAATCTTGCAATCATACATAAATATGCTTAAAAAAAATTAAAGAATGTTGATAACTCTCAGTCGAAGTATAAAGCTGCTGCCACACGCAAAGCTCACATCAAAAGTTAATGTACAGCGCATCATCTTTTCTACCGACACACGACGCTATCAAATGTTTCTTCCTATGGTAGGAGAGGGGGTCAGTTGAATTCGAGAGCGGCCGAAGAACATAATTTCATCTGTCAAAGTGACAACTTTACTTACTGACAGCTTGAGCACGTTTTCGAAATGGATGATACTTGTCGCCTATTGCTGGATATGTTGGACAGCTCATCCTCAGATGATGATGCCGCCAACTATATAATTATAAATGCTATTTATAAACTTTTTAGATTTTAAACAATCTGCGCGTAAATAGCGCATTTTCACATAACCTGACATAACCTCTCCGTCGAATCAGGAAATTCGCACGCCGATCGACGAAAGCGACATATAATAAATTATTGTAAAATAAGCTCACGTCGATTTCCAAAAATGTCGAAGGCAAAGGCGGCAAGGACCAACACCAGGGCAGGGAACGAGAAGAGAGCACGAGAGCTGACGAGAGCAAATCAGATTACCCAGGAAAACAATTGAAAACAATCAACAAACGAACAAACTAGAAGCTTCTCTATGTAGGTATCAGGCCGTCCAACTTTATCAAAAAACCGAATGATATTACCATATAAACATACTGAGTTAAAAATATGATTAATTTTGAAAGGGCGAAAATTTGTTTACTTCAAATTCAAATATTGATTATATTTATATTTTAAATATATGTTAAGTATGTTTGCCAAATAAAGTTTTTTTTTATGTTTCTAAATTTACTAGCACACATGACGATATGAGCTAACATAATAAATAAGAAATGCATTATTAGGCTGCTTATGTCATGGCTGTCAAAGGGAACACGGAACTTAGTTGGTAACTCCGTAATTAAAATGACCCCCTCTCCTTTTTACGGCGGAGAGGGGGACGCATGACTTTTCAAATATCGCGTCGGGAGCGATTACGTAAAATAAATTCGGTTAGCGAAGTTCAGAACCACACTTATAGCGCGTTATCTTTTTACGTGTGTCGGGTCTGTATGGGATTGTATGGCGAGCGCTATTGTGCTTTATATTATCTGTTGATGTGAGCTTTGCGTGTGGCAGCAGCTTAATACAGTCCAAAAGTAAGTAAGTTGATATGGTCGGATAAGCTCATTGGTGAGAGCACTTCCTCGGCAAGGAAGAGGTCCTGGGTTAAATTTCTAGATGCGACTTAATCTTTTTCTATCTTTTATGTTTCGAATTTTTATATCGAGAGTCGCTAATATTTTCTTTGATAATTAAATATTGTATTTTGTGGATTCACTCGTCTATTTCTTCCTCGGGCATCCGCGACTGTCTTTGCTTTTGTTGAGGATACTACATTATTTACTAATATGTTAAACTATAAACTATAACAATATGCGGAGTAACCAAATTCGTACTAAATAAAAATCATTTTTATTCATTGCGAAAATGCACATAAAAAACAGACAAGTTTTACTCCGACTCCATAAAGTGTTCCATAAACCAAATGAAATGAAAAAGAAACTATTACAAATCAACAGCGGTATTCACTTATAAGTCGTTTGAAGGCAAAGCGGCCGAGAAGAAAGAAGAAGACAGAGACAGGTTTAAGAGAGAAGAGAAGAAGAAGGGTGTTAGTTATGGAAGAAAGGTGTAATTAGCTTCCTGGCCACGGCCCTGTATCATGGAGGGAAGATTTACAGTTATTACTGGGACGTGGAAGTAAGGAGGAGTTTAATTGTGCGGACTGGGTTTGCTTTTTCAACTTAGCCTTCGAGAGACGTGTTGAAAGAAGTAAAGTGATTCTTTTAATTTTCAATTGTATTTTTGTTAAATCTGTATTGGGATTCTGTGGCTTATAACCCATAGTAGTGTTGACGTCATAATGCATAATTACATGTAATAAAAATACTAATATCGGCTGTGGGTCTGTCTGTCTGATTCTGGTTCAATGAACTCGGATTTGCTTAAAATTTAAGGGGCATTTTCAAAATTTGAGTTTTTTTTAACGTGAAACCTCACGTAATTCCCAACTGCTCCCAACCGCTTGGAGCCAGTGAGAATATGGTATCTCCAATTGGGATACTTTGTGAGACTTAATTTAGGTGGAAGGGGGAGGAGGTAAGGGAGAGGAAGGTTGGGAGGTACCTGACTATTCAGATCTGGCCACCAAACATGGCCAAAGCAATTTCAAGCAACATTTCAATATACTGATACAAATATGCTATATATTATGTTACACACAGGAAGTTTTACATACAGAAACGGGTTTCGAACCCTTTTATTTCTTATAATTATGAACTGATAATCAAATACACTTCTCATTACTAGCTCAATCAGGAGTTATTTATCGTGTTCTCAAATCATTGATGGCTGACTTGGAATATCACCAAAAATGGAGATACATAAATCCCAGGGTTATTTGTAATTTAAACGATCGCTTTTGCCATAAAAAAAATTTGTTCCCTTCGGAGACATATATTTTAGACTTGAAGAATGAAAATGAAGGAAAAGCTTTAATCTCCTTGTGAAGGAATTTGGAAGTTTTTTACGACTAATTTACGGTAATTTAGACTCTTACAATGTTTAAAATCTAAGAAAACCCTCCATTGCCCAGCTGACCATCTTATACCCCCTCCCTTAAGAATATTGACCAATAACAAAATTATATGCCGTGTTGCCAATTCTTGACCAGCAAATATTACACATTGTGTTCTTTATGTTTTTTTTTTTAATTTAAAATTTATTATTTAATAAATGTTTACATGTTACATTTTTTGACATTTTTTTAACTACCATACTAGGCTAATGCCCGTGTTGTGGTAGTTATACATGAAATAATAATAAAAATAACAAAAAAATACCATTTTATAGAAAAATAAGTATGCAAGTATGAATCAGACGTGAAATAATAATAAAAATAACTTAAAAGAACTAAAAAATACTATTTTATAGAAACATTAATATGCAAGTATGAATGACACATGAAATAATAATGAAAATAACTTAAAAGAACTAAAACATACTATTTTATAGAAACATAAGTATGCAAGTAAGAATCACACATGAAATAAAACTAAAAACAAATATGTTAAAATTAATAGTAAACTGAAAAATAAAGAAAAAGTATATGTATATTTTAAAAGATACAAATAAAAATTAAAGATAGTAAACATTAAGATTAAAATATAAACATAATTACTATAGATTGTTTAATGCATATAATTGTTTGTGTGCATGTTTATTTATCGTAGGTATTATCTATAAGACAACATGTTTATGTTCAACACTTAAATTTTAATTTTCGTGACATGAGACAAGTTGGACAGAAGTTTTTATATAATTTTTTTTTGTGTTAGGAACTCATATAATCTTTAAAGAAAGGTCGTTCCCTTTCAAATAACCATTGATGTACACGGGTAGTAAATATGGATATAGAATTACTTGACTTTAAGTCGGTACTCAATGCATTGTATATTTTAGGCGCGATGAACCAGAATTGCCGTTGAGCGTATGAGGTTTTGGTTTGAGGAACCACGCAACCCAGGTTTGATAAAAAGCGGGTGTGAGCTTGGTGTTGTGGAGCCACCAGTAGGTTATTTTTTCGTATGTAACAAATGCTTATTATAGTAAATAACTGTCGTATATCTCAGATCCTGATTTTAGCAAAGAGTTCATTTGAGGGATGAGTAGGTTGGCATTTAAATATAATTCTCAAAATTAGTTTTTGAACTGTAATAATAGAATTAATAATGGATTCAGCACAACCACAGCATCCCACTATACCATATGTTGCTATAGATTAGAAAAGGACAAAATATACGCTTCTTAAAGTCTGTAAATCAAGGATGGACCTAAGGGAGCAGAATACATGGCAGAGTTTACGAAGTTTGTTTACTGTGTCACTGATATGGGCTTCCCACCGTAGTTGGTTGTCTATGATTATTCCCAAATATTTAACTGCATTTGATGATTTAAGGGTAGAATAAGGGCAATTTATATTAGGTGTGATTTCGTGAGTGTTTAAATTGAGTGAACACGAGAGAATGATAGGTTAAGAGCAGTTGTTGGGTACATTATGTTTGCGGATGGAAAATGTAATATATTGTGTTTTGTCGATGTTAAGTGTGAGGAGGTTTGTGTCCAGCCAATGTTTTACTTTTAATAGACCATTATTAGCTTTGTTAGTGACTGATTCCCATGTTACATCTTCGAATATTAGAACAGTGTCATCGGCAAATGATAATATTTTATCTCCAATATTCATGGCACATAGTGAGTTTATGTATACAAGAAATAACATTGGTCCTAGTATACTGCCTTGAGGTACACCAAAGGACACAGGTATTTTTTTGCTTATATGTGTTTTGTCAGAGTGGATGTGAGTTTGTTGTGTTCGGTTCATTAGATAGTTTTCAAACCATGTGTAGGCTACTCCTGTTATTCCAACATGATAGTTTTTTAGCAGTAAGGAATGAGAGACCGTTTCAAATGCTTTTGCAAGATCGAGAAAGACAGCCAGTGGTTTGTGACCAATGTCAAGATTATAGGAAACGATTTTTGTGAGGGCAACTATTGCATCAGATTTACTCCTACCTTTGCGAAAGCCATATTGATTGTCTGATAATATGTTGTTATCTTCGAGTAACTTACAGAGTCTATGTTTCACAGCTTTTTCTACAATTTTAGATATGTGCTTAGTAAGGATATGGGTCGGTAGTTATTTACAGATAATGTGTCACCTGCTTTGAAGATTGGGATGTTAAATGCCTTATGGGGTTAAATGTTAACTTCCAGAAAATTATTCTAACTGCCATTCTGCAGCGAATTGCGTATTACGTTTTATCTCTCCGATTACTTCACCAGAGCTCGGCAGCACAGCTTTCTTATTTTTCGAGAGGCAGGACCAACCTATCAATGATCATGCCTCTGGGGAAAACGTCTACTCTTTTAAGCTAATTTCCTTCAGAGATAGACATGTTTCCGTCAAACCTCAATTAATTCAAGATTATAATAAGTAAATGTTTTCACGAGGTGCTGCATCGTAACGGATATAGTAAATGTATATAATTGATTCATGTTATTATTTATCTCAACCTGAATCTGTTATAAGGTATGGAATAACAGCTTGGGGATTTTCCTGTAAAACTAATATCGACCATGTTCAATCCGTCCAAAATTCATTGGTTAAATTATTAACTGAAAAAAAATTATACAAAAAAGGCCTAATATTCCATAATTCTATCAGAGTCTCAAAATTTGTCCAGTGAGAGCAATTCTGTGGTACAAAATTATATTTCAGCACATACATAACCCCTTATATAAACAGGCTAGAACATAATCATAATACTCGTTTTAACTTTAATGAAGGACTTATTCTACCTAAGCATATAACATTAAACTATATGATTCCCAGTTGTTTTAATAATGTTACCTGCTGAAATTAAAAACTGTACCCAAAACAAACGACTGGTGAACTTACTGAAGACTTAGCGCACTAAATGAATTAATTTGTATTAGCTTACAATGATATATTGTTCTAAATACTTTTAAAATTGTTATTTATATTTTTTTCATGATTTTCTTTTGTTATATTCCTGTAAAATTTTTAATTTTTTGTTTTATACATATAATTGTAAATATGTAACTGTAAACTCACTATAATAAGATTTATAATGTAAAGAACCCGTTAAACCTCCTAAAAAGCAGTTTATCACTACTTTTTTGCCTTATATTTGTAAAGTGTATAAAATATAATATAAAATAAAATAAAAATTGTAAATGTTTGAAATGTTAGTGGAATCACAGTTCGTCACAAATAAATAAATTGAACCCAAAATAAACGTTGAGTCATAATGTTGAGTGAGCTGTTATCAAAGTCCTTCTTAAGCTAAGAATCAACCGATATAGTAAGAATTGTATGTATCTACTGTAAAATCTTCATGCCATATCGCTGTTCTAGGTCTTGTATGTTCAATAGACCTTTTTTTGCAAAACTGAGTTATGAATGCCAATATGTACATTAGAAAAAAAACATATTTTGGTTTTTAAGTAAAATTTTAAGCATTCTTCGAGTGCCAATATCCACTCACGGAATAATGTTTCAGTTCTTATTTGTTCAAACTCCCGGATATTGAACATTCAAACACTCAAGGTTATGAATATAATATATTTTTTAAAGTTCATAGATATTTGTTCAACATCCCGCAGAAGGTTGAGGTCTTGAATGTTCAATCTCCACTTTCAACCAATCAGGAGCCGGCTAGTTAAAATGTGCGGCCATGTTGATTTTTAGTTTTTTTCTAACGAAATTTTTCCACTAAAAATAAGTTTAATTGCGAATATATACTGTTATTGAACTAAAAAATTACTTCACCGACTCCAGAATCAATAAACCTTAGAACAGTAGTTCAATTAGAAAGGTAAGTCTTAAAATTACGTCATTTATAGGCTTTTTCACCATATTTTACATGTAGGTACTTCTTGAATTAGCTAGGCAAATATACAGATGCTTTATTTTTTAATTTATTTATTCTATTATTTATTTACAACCTTAGGACTTTTACCTAAAATGAGTATTAATAAATTACATTAGTGCATTAAAACTTATTTTTATTCAAGAAATACAAAAAAAGAGCCAAGACATGAAAATGTGAAAGAAGTCGACTGCCCTCATAGTCTGATTGAAAGACATCTACGACACATATTTAGTCCGTTATCACTGATGAGATCGCCGATGAAAACGAAGTCTATATATTTAAATTTTGAATTCATTCAATTAAAAGTTCCTGATTTTTTGTTTTTTTTTATATTATATTATAACATATTCTTATGTAGGAACTACAATAAAACCAACTAGGCACACGACTTACAATAATAAATGTTATGTTAAATAGCGCAGACCCATAAACCAAATCGCGGGATATTATTATTTTAGGATTTTAAGAGCTGAAAGTATTTAAAAAAATAATATTTTACAAATAAGACCTTCCGAAAGAAAAAAAAATCTTTCTAAAGTAAGTAAACTTTAAAAATTACATTTGTCAAATGTAGGTAACGAAACAATAAAATCGAACAAATTTTCAACTGAAAATTGAACTTAAATAATTTTACGCACCACTCGGGATTTTTTTTTTTGGAATACCGCACACAGTCTCAACTGCTCCCAACCATCTGGAGCCAGTGAGACTATGGAATCCCCAATTGGGGTATATTAGTATATTGTGAGGCTGAAGGTAGTGTGGAGGGGAAGGAGATGGAGAGAAGAAAGAGCGGAAGGAGGATGAACGAGAAGAGAGATGGTATGTGAGTATCTATTCAGTTCTGATCACCAAACACGGTTAAAGCCATTTCAATTCTTATGGTAGTCTTTACACCATATCTTCCTCTCTGGAACATGCCGCAAATAGACTATATGTTATTTTAAATGAATAATTTGTGAAATAACATAAATGAATCAAATAAAATTTACTTGCGCACGCCGGGGTTTGAATCCGCGACCTCCGGATTTCTAGTCAAGAGTACTCTTAGACTACGGAGGCCGTAATACGTACGATGTAAGAATATTTCACATCACGCATGCACCGACAACCGATAGTAGTATATTAGCGGTAGGTACCTTTGTACTTGTGCATTGTTATCAAACTTTTAAAACATTTGAATTATTTATACAGAGCAGTTTTTGTAAAAAATCAACTCAAGGACTCTGTTTGTATATTTTAAAGTAATACTTTAAGTCAACTACTAACTAAGATAGAAGTAAAGTATTTGAAATCTGAAAATCACCCTGTATATACAATTTACTAATTGAATAAAAAATACCCCAAACTTATGGTAGCCGAATTGTTCAATCTCCAGATGATATGTTCAATATCCAAAATAATCATTCATCATTTTCATGCAATGTTCAACGTCCACCTTTAAAGTCATAATATGGACATATTATAACTTAAATCTTCGAAAAATGATCTTTAAACATTTCCTGTTATACATATGTATTAAACAAAATGACCAAAATCGAGAAATTTTTTAGAATTGGCCTGTAAAAACAAAAAAAGTCTCCTGTAAAATTTGCTAAATGGTCTATTGAACATACAAGAACTAAGGCAGCGATATATAGTTAACATTAACATAAGCTAATAAAACACGTTAATCCAGTGAGTGAAGTTATAATTCAAATCTCGGGCCTCTGGCGAGAACGTTTATCAAACTTAACCTGCAATTCTCGTGTATACATATGTATTACCTAAAGAAGGAACGAAGTGTTATTGTAGTTGAAATGGACAATACCTAAATATTTGAAGTAGCAATGCAGCGGACTCAAAGGAATTGCTAATAGGAGAGCGCCTTTGAGTTCGCTGGTCGTGCGGAAGTCACTACGAACTAGTTTTGAATACTACACTGCAAATAATATACACGAAGATTTACGGTCTATTATTTGAATTGTTAGATTTTTTTTGATTGGCATAATATGTCTGTACGAGACAATTAACCGTCTGCACAGATACTGTAGATGAATAGGGTGTTGGGCACACTTGTCACGTATCAGTCTCGGGGAGTGTGGTGAAAGTTTGGAGTAAGGCTAAGTCAAGTGCAGAAAGGAATTTGTTTCCAAATCTGTATTGACGAAACGAATTTAATACTGGTCAAAAACTGAATTTATTTACTTAATAGAACACTTGAATAGATTACTTGGAGATTTCTTTTTCAGAGGATTCTCTTTCAGAGATAGTTGTTGAATTGACTTTTCATAGAATTTGGCTCTCTGTTTATAGGGAAAATTCAAATCGGTTTTTGGGAACATTTTAAGGTTTCATTTTAAGTTTTAATTATTTTTTATGTATAACCTCACAAGAGTTCCATCCATCTAGAGGCAGTGAGACAATCGCATCCCCAATTGGGGTATGTTGTAAGGTTGAAGAAAGTGGAGAGGGGGAGCAGACGAGTGAGATAAAGGTGTACCTGAATATTCAGATCTGGTCACCAAATACGGCTAAAGCCATTTCAAACAAAGTTTCAATTCTAAATAGTGGTAATTATACTACATTTTATTATGTATTATTTCACAAATTACTCAAATAAAATTTACAAGCGCCAGCTTGCTAGTCGCGAGACTCTTACCAGTCAACCACGGAGGCCGTCAACAAATAATACCATTTGAAACAAGCAAAATAAAAGTATAATTATAATAAATATTTTATCAGCATTTTTGTTTCAAGTAAAGATAATGACATCTTCACTGGGATCTCCCGTGCTGAGGATTTATCTACGTTATAATATGAATCTTAATATACAGTTACTGAAGGAATTTTAAATAAATCGAGCATCTTGTTTTTAGGGCGGTCGAGTTGCTTTTGTTTCAGTCTGTATATATGTCTGGTGTCAGTATATTTTCTTTTTCTTGTGTCCATGTGTTTATATCCAGCTTTTTATTTGAGTTTTAACTTAAGGGCCTGTTCCCACTTCCGTTTTAAAAACGGAGGCGGGTCCCGTTTTAAAAACGGATGCCCTAGTGGCTGTAGTGGATGTATGGAGCTGTTCACACTTGTCCGACACGATTTGAAAACGGATCCGACATTTTTTGTCGGATGGATCGCCAGCGCAGCGCGTCCGTTTTCAAATCGTGTCGGAACACGCTCGCTCATAGTGTTGTATGGAGCTGTTCACACTTGTCGTCCAGTCGTTCCGGCAGAATCCCCGCCAAACCCCGACCCCTCCCCGCCCGCTCCCTGTCGCAAGGAAGCAAGCACGCTGCGTGCTTGTATTCGGTTATTTTGTTAAGTAAATAAATCAAAACTACAATAATGGATAAGGAAATAAATCCCGAAAATTTAATACCACTGGTCGAAGAAAGAGTATGGTAATATTTTATCTTTAACTAAATAAAAACAAAACACTTGGTGTACACAACTTTTGTACATCAAAATTTTTATTTTTATTTTTTTAAGTATACTTTTTTTAAATTTTAAAGCTTTAATGAGATGCACTGAAGAGCGTATTAGTTAAATAAACACATTATAAAAAATATTTGAGTTGTTATTGTTTTCTTATTTTAAAATATCAATAGCCTTTCTTCAGGACAAATGCACTTTCTCAATTTTGTATTTTGATATGTTAAGCTCTCTGAAACTCATTCCAGTAGATGGTTAAAGGAAGTGATAGACATTCTCTTAAGCCATTAAGCGCCCTTGAGGTGATTTTTCATGGTGAAAACGGCGCTATATAAATAATCCAATCATTATTATTCTAAAATAATTAAAGAACTTTAGTTCATCACTTCTCAACTCACCAATTAACACTTGGAAAATTCCTACAGAAAATCATTCGGCTATGATTGGGTGTACCCAAAATTTTCTTTTCACTTTTTTCCTTCTTTTTAATAAGTACCACATGACAACAAGAGCTTCATCGTCGTCCATTGCGCACCATTACTGAAGAATGAGCAAATACATGTTTTTGTTGAATCGACAATTATTTTTTTTCGTAGAGTATGGTCCGTTTTTAAAACGGATCCGTTTTTAAAACGGAAGTGTGAACAGGGCCATTGGCCATCCGTTTTTAAAACGGGACCCGCCTCCGATTTGAAAACGGAAGTGGGAACGGGCCCTAACTGTTATAATGTTGTTGTGATATTTGATTGAGAGTGAGATTTTGCTGTAGAGTCTAGTACCATATTATAAGAAGCTTTTTTGTCCAAGTGTTCGTAGTTGCTTGTTGCAAGTAAGGTCATCAATTAATTTACTAAATGTTCTCATAATGGGTTTAGCATTCGATACAAAAATACATAATTAAGTATATTAAATTACAAAACCCATAGTACTACCAGTACCTAGATAAGAAAAGAAAATTCAAGGAATCTTATGTGTGAAATCAAGGAAAATATATATTTTAAAGTATTCTTGCCATTTTAGATTTGTTTGAATTATACAGGTGAGTTGGAAAATGCATCAATGATCACAGCTTTTTCGTTACACAAAGGACATATTCGAGAGAGTGTCAAAAATCCTATATTGCTGTTGAATGTTTCTTGGTGGTCTGGTTCTTACATTAAGATTTTGGATTATCTTGTATATATTGTATATTCATTTGTGAGTTCCTCATGATGCTGAAAGAAATGAGAAGGGAAGGACGAAAGAGTTGGGCAAGGCGATGGTTAGGAATTTGACGGCCTCCGTGGTCGAAGAGTTCGTCTCTCAACTAGCAAATCGAAGGCCGCTGTTTCATATCCCGGTGAGTGCGATTATTAAGTAAATTTAATGTGTTTGTGTTATTTCACAATTTATAAATTAAAAATATTTTTTAACTTCTTCTTCTCATCTCCTTCCCCTCTCAACTACCATCAAACTCACAACTGTGGGGATGCCATAGTCTCACTGGATACAGACGATTGGAGACAGTTGAGATTCTGTTTGCGGTATGCACATAAAAAAAATCCTTTTTAGTCAGATCTGGTATCTAAACGTGACTAAGGCTATTTTAAGCAATATTTCGATCTTAACTGTAACCTGCCACCCGGGAACTTTAGAAATGTAATAATCCATCAATTTCCATAATGCAAGAGCGGTGTCAATCTCCCAGTGGATATGACACCGGCTGGCAGAAGATGGACTAAGTTTAGCCCCGAAGGAACCGACTTACTGTCTTTCTGACGCAAGCTTCTACGTGAGAAACTCTCCACTGTATAATAAACTCAATATAACACAACTAAGAAGTGTTAGAGATAACATGTCGCAATTTTACTGCATTACCATCGAATATTTAAATGTTTTGAGATAATTTGGAGTTGATTGAGTTGGTTGACCATCTCTAAAAAAATTTCCTCTTATTTACGAAGCCTTATATAGAATTTTTTAAATATTATTTTATTTAATTAAAATAAAGTGGCTACTGCCAAAAGTTTGTAACTCATAAAAGCATGTTTTGGAGTAATACAAAATTTATTTTATTAGTATAAAGTCAGGATTATGGGAAAAAAAATCAAACGATTGTTGTTTTTGAAACAATTATGCTTATTTTTACTTTCCTAACGGAATAAGAGGTGACCATATTTATACCAGACGTAGATTTTAATACGTAAACATAACAAATCATTGCCAATTCAAAATAACACAAAATGTGGTTGGCAGTAACCCCTCGATATTATAATGTTTAAATTTTAAGATGATTTGGAAAATATATATTTAAAAAAACAAGTATTTTATTAGTTCTTATTACTAGGAAATCCTGTGGCAAGGTGAACTATGATTTTGATTGAGGATGTCCAGCGATTTTTCAACTTCAATATTTGTGTAAGGTATTTTCAGAAACATTTTCCCAAATTATTTAAGAAACCTTATAATAAAAATCCATCTTCTTCACAATTTTGTAATACAGCCATGCTCATGGCAGAAAATGGAAAATGTTGAAAGATATGTTTATAGGGGCTTAACAATTGACCATAATTTCAAATGGGAAATTCACAATCAAAAAAACTTTACACATAACTTAGAAATATAGTGAGCAGGTTTATAGTGATTTATTTTTGGGGTATTATGCCGTCTTGCGCTATCCGGCATAATACCCCTAAAACAAATCACTATAATACTATTGGCCGTGAAAATCGCAAATCAAACCATAGTTGATAGCTGTAAGTTATTAGTCCATATGTTATAGTCGTAGTTATTAGTTCATATGTTATAGTCATAGTAAAGTTATTAGTCCATATGTTATGGTCGTAGTTATTAGTTTATATGTTATAGTCATAGTTATTAGTCCATATGTTATAGTCGTAGTTATTAGTTCATATGTTATTGTCATATTTATTAGTCCATATGTTATAGTCGTAGTTATTAGTTCAAATGTAATAGTCATAGTTATCAGATCATTTGTTATAGTCATAGTTAATAGTTCATTTAATTCTATCTACTTCATAATAATATTATATCTATAATTGGCGGAATCGATAATACGATTTGGAATAATTTCATGGGAACGTTCAACAAAACAAATCTTTATTTAAATATGATTTAAGATTTTCACGGCCAAAAGTATTTTTGTTATTTTTTTTGGGTGTTATGCCGTGTTGGGCTAACTCCTTCTTTAGCCAACGTTTCGGACAGCACTGCAGGGTCCATCATCAGGGCAGATGTGTTATTTATATTTAAATAACACATCATGTTATGTTAAATAACACATCTGCCCTGATGATGGACACTGAAATGCTGTCCGAAACGTTGGCTAAATAAGGAGTTAGCGCAACACAGCATAACACCCCAAAAAAATAAGATCAATCCTTATTTAGTTCAAAATATACACGAAAAATTACTCTTAACCACTCGAGAGCTCGCTTCAATAAATGGAATATGAGTTTAGTGATTGTCATTAGAGATGGAAATTTCTCACCCTCATCTCAAAAAAAAATCATACCTTTAAATTTTAATACAGAGACATATAAACGGATTTTAATACAATAGACTTAATGAATTCACTCATATTTTACCATTTATAAAAATCGTAAAAGCGCAAATTCTGTGAGTTAAAAATGGCATGTTATGGCGTGCGGTCACTTTACAAACTGGGCATAATATGTCGAAAATCACTCGATTGGACAAAGCAGAATATAAACAAATACGTGATTTACCTAAAACATTGCTACATAATTTTATAAATTTATAATCTATTCGTGCCTTACTGTAGCTTAAAATTGAAAGTCTGCGCGTATCTCAATCTTATTACAACAAAATTGTGGAACATGCTCATAATACAAGACTAACTGCAGTTGACGGACTTGTTATTCCAATTATCTAAATAAAAAAGCTTAAAGAACCTTAGTTCAATGCCAATGTCCCTAAAATTTACAACATGTTGCCAAACTCAATAAAAAAATTTAGAACAAATTTTCAGAAGGAGATGATAAAAAAAATGGTTATGTGAAAAAGACTGTACTGATCAATTTCCTCTGTACTTCACAATTATTTGTTATATTTTCCTTTTTTTTCTTATATATGTAGCGGTTATGTCACCGCTCCTAGGGTCATCAATTCATAACCAGACTGCACGAGTTAAACAGCTGAGACAACAATCAGTCTCACTAAACATTGAATAAAAATATCGGTACCACAATACGTAAACTGCTGATTTGCATACAGGGTGATGCAAACGCTCATACAATAAACCGAGTCAGCGGTCCTGCGGGTTCGACGTCCAGACGCTACTCCAACCCGTAGCAGACGAGAACAAAGGAATCAGCAGCTATATAAGCGGTGGAGGACCTAAGTACATCAGTCAGTCATCATTCCACATCACTCCAGTCAACAAGTTCGACGCGACATCATCCTACTCGAGATCTCCGACTCGGCGTAGTGGAGGAATCGGCCATCATGGCCGGTTCCCCCCGCATCACGCTTCGATCCTTCTTCACCTCAACGCCCTGGCCCAGGCTATCATTCCTGGCCAGCGCTAACCTCACGCGCCTAGAACCTGCGATCAGCTCATCGTCGTCTGCGCCTCGGCTCCTCGACCATCGTCGCTAGCCTGTAACTCCCACTCATCTGCCAACCAGGTCCATCGCACCTTCGGCTACCTCGTTCACGCTGAAGTACCCGGAAGACTCCTCGCCTTCATCAGTGCTGAACAAGTCTACGAGCCCGATCTCCATCAATGCGGTGTCGACCCACTGACCCGCATTTCAACCATTCTACCGCAGTCATCGCCCAACTGCGAAACTCAACTAATGTACTATCCTGACTCTCAATAAACACTGTGACAACATCATATTTCATTGTCTCACTACCAATTCCCATATATATATGATTTCAAAATAATAATTCCATACAATAATACATGTACAGATAATTTTAAAAAAATTATGTCAAGTAGATGTTGTTAATAAAAACCCTTTGACAAAATAATTTCAGAAAATAAACTTTATCTAATTATGAACATCGCAAATTTTTCACTTGAATTATTTTGTCAATCAAGGAATGTTTCGAGGTTGAAAAGAAGTTGAAAAATAAGATTGTGAGGTACCTACGTATTCCGATCTGCAATAAACATAGCTTAAACCGTTTTTAGCAGTTCAAACTTTACAGCGATTCCTCACTTTGGTTGGAAAGGGTTTAAACTTCAATTTTCCTTGTTTTGGTGTCAAGGTTTAGAATAATGATTTCTCAAAATCTATATGTATCGATTTCCGATTTTGTGGTTGAATCTTGTATACATTATTTCAGTTTAACATATTAATTGCATAAAGTTCTAACAACATTTAGCTAATGCCATTACAAGATAGGATAAAATATGTTAACACAAGATTGAACATTAAAATAAGAAAACATTGAATAGATTATCAGAAATCGTCTTGCGAACTTTGACATCTCGGGAAAGGCAAAGTTAGAACCATATCCAAATAAAGTGAAGAACTACACTGCGCCTCTTGAAAATGATCTACTGTCAGATACAAACAAATGGCAATTGGAAATGATTCAAAGTTATGTTATAATCTTGTAAAATAAACGGAAGCTTTAAAAACTTGATGTTAGAACTTCTTCAAACAAGTATTTACGGAAATACAAAGCAGATGTCTCTTAAAGCAATTTTGGTTATGAGCAAAATAAATTATTTTGCATTCAGAGGTAATTTTTTTAAAAATAAATGTCAGTTAGAACCTGTTTTACTAAAGTGACATTGTATTTTGTTTTATTTTCACCCGTAACTAAAACGTTTCTAGTAAAGCGCCGTTAATGAATGCGGTAATTGAAGATATACATTAGGGGCAATCACTTCTTCTCGCGGCTCTCGCCATCCATCAAGGTATGGGGGTGGGAGAGCTCTTGTTGGGGGATGGGGGGTGTGGGTTGGGAGTGAGATTTATGGTTTGATATCTCAATAAAAAGCAGCTCCTGATTAATATTGATCACCGATGGAAATGTCGCTTGAATGATTGTTTGCCAAGTTGAGAAAATTAAGAGGTTAACAACACAAGCCTGGAAGACTCTTAACCTAAATGATGGCGGTCATTTTGTTTTAACGATTAAAGTACATCAATGCGATAACTTCTTAATAAAAACAATTCTAAAATGTTTTGTATCTTCTTATTGCCCTCTGCTAACATCATGGTTTTATCTTTTAATAACAATAATAATTTCAGGTACAGGCAAATCAATAAAAATCGCACGATTGGTTGTATTTATGTACATGGATAGTGTTTCAAATTTGTTCATTACATCACTATAAATAAAGGATTTCTATATAACGATATTGTAGGCAGTGGTGACTAGTGACTTTTGGATGTATTAGAGTGCTAGTATTACAAAAAATTCCATTATTGATATTGTTGTATCCGAAAATGATTTTTAATTTTATATGAAAATTCGGTTGTTTCTATGAAGATTTTCAGGAAAATTTCAGATTGGCATTGCGCCGCACGTATCCCGAAAATCTTCATACAAAAATCAAATTTCGAAAAACGTTTTCGGCGAAAACGATTGTAGCTAATTCCTATAAGGGAACTGTGCAAATATGACTTGTGAAATACTTTTACTTGCCAAATATATATTTTTTTTTTAATCTAAGCTAATGTTTATATCTAAAGATAATACTATAAGAAATATAAAAATAAATAAAAAATATATGAAAAAAATGTAGGTAAATAAAAAAATGAGATATCAATAAAAAATGTATAGTAAAAAAACATTGCCTTATAAACAATAGTTTATCTTTAAAAAAATAATAGTATTTGACAAGTCAAAATATTTCACCAATAAATGTTGTTAACAGGTAAAAAAAAATATAACAAGCAATAATTGTTGACTGAAATACTAGTATATATTGAATTATTTGGTGGGTTGGGAATAAGCCGACATAGCTTAGTGGTTCAGAGCACCTGCCAGGCAATCAGAAGGTGCGCGTTCAATTCCCGTCAGCGGATTTTATAGATATTTTCAATTTGTATGGATATTTTAGACGAGAAATTATTGCTTATAATAATGTGTTATCCTTTGTGGCAAGCATACAAAAAAACTTGTCTTCTAAAAAGATATTATTTATTGATACAGAAAATAAACTGCCTAGCATGTCATCTCAGATAAAAACACTTTTATTAGAAAATTTAAGCTTGGCAAAGATACGACTTTGCACACAGAGGACACTAAATATTAAAAGCACTGTACGTTGCATGATTCACAGTAGTTATTTTACACTCCATTATTTTTGGTATTGAATTTATAAGATCTCTCTTATTTGCCATTAAAGTAATTTTAATACAATAACATGTTATCCTGAAGCAAATCTTTTATAAATACTTCGAGCTTAACAAATCCTTCGTTTGTAATATACCATGATTTTTCAAGGATATACAGTCGTGTTTATAATATTTACTGTTTAAGTTGTTTTAAGTGATTTAATTAATTCCCAAAAAATTTGAAATTGGTTATAAAAATGGAACAGATTTCCAAAAAATGGTGAGAATTCAGAAATTTTGATAATTGACTCAATAGGCGTCTTTATGATTAATCGTTTAAAATTAATTTTTCAACTATCAGTAAGTTAAAGAATCGTCTGTAGAAAAATAATTTTAAATTAGTATGCTCGGCCAATAAACATAGCTAAAACCACCCATTTATATTTTTAAAAACGTTTGAAAAGAAAATTCTAGATGGCCCTTTTGCGCACTTTTATGAAAATAAAACATTTGAGACGGATTTTTTTTTAATTTCAAACATTTAGATATAAATACAATGTATGCAGAATAATATTAATGTAGTAATTAATTTTTTAATTTTATTAGATTCCCATAGTTTAATCATACGATGCTGTTTATCTGTAATCTATAGCATATTGATATTGGGTATGTTTGTAAAGTTGATTTAGAGAAAAATGTATAAAAAAATACAGGAATTCAGATTTTCATTATAATTCTATTAAATATCACAGTTAAAACAATTTCAAAGTACCCATAAAGAAAATCTAAATAAATCACATATTTCTTCTTCGGTAATTGCAAAATGAATTTATGACGTCATTTTAAGTAAATGAAAATAGATAAATTTGTATACGCCACTATTTAATCAAAATAATCGTCATGTTTCTAAACCCAAGGTACCTTCGTTAAGATAAACGTTACGCGAAAATTAATATAATTAGAATCGACAAATAATTACACAAAAATTAAAAAATATTCCAATGCGCGGTGATTTCATAACGATAATTGATTTAATTATAAAAATAAATCAAATATTTTATAAAATATGTAAATAAATTTACCAGTAAATCACCGCTCATTGTAATATTTTGTCGGTTTGTAATTATTTGTGTAAACTTGATTAGCTAATCTTAATTTTATTAATTTTCGTTTTGATTCATGCCGATTATTTTGATAACTTAGTGGTGAACATCAATTAATTTATTTTCATTCAATCATAAATTATTTTGCGTGCAGTAATACCTGAATAGAATTCTATACATGATGTTCAGAAACGAGTGGTATAAGTGGGCAATTGGTGAATCAACACGACGCTTGAAGTCTAATTTGTGGTACAAATTTTTTTGTTTTACAGCTTTCGTTTTCGAGTAAATCGGAGTAATCGTGATCGGAGTTGGAATTTTTTACGTCAAATTTGGAAATAAATTGTTTTTACGAGATTATTTTCACATGCTTACTATTTTTAAAATATTAACATAATAGATTAATGAAAATGAAAAAAATATATACTAAAAAATATTCGAGTTGCACAGTTCGAAAAAAAGTTTTTTCAAGTTCTCTGTGATGTTGATTCGTCAGTTTGCGGCTTTTACTACTAGTTTCCGGTCACCGTGTATATCACCAAGACGGAAACAGTTGAAACATATTTGAAAAAAAAGAAAAGTTTTCAGCATTTTTTAATAATGTTGTATTTCATCTTTAGTTTTCGTAAACTGAAAGCCTTAAAACCATTTAAATGTAATAAAATATACAGCCTTCATAATTTCAGCATTAATTTGTATTATCAGACCTGAGGCGCATATCACACGGAAGTGAATTATGGTAACCGGAAGGTGGGAATATGCTTTAAAGGTTGACTTCCGTCGGAAACGGGGTCAGAATTTCCTTTATCTCCGTTTATCCTCACTTTAAAAGATAACACCCTCGCTGAGCACAGGGAGGGTTGGGCTGGGGAGCGAGGATCAACTGGGGTGGCCTACTGCCTCTTTACGCACAGTTGATTATTTGTAAATTATTGTTGACTTATCAGTGTTGTTATTTTGTGCCATAAATAAATATTCTTATTTTTTTAAATGTTACGTTGTTTTATGAATTGGTTTTTATTTTATTATTATTGTTTATATTTTTTACATTTGGGCCGTGGAATGGGTACCGCTGCCCTAGGATCCATTTACTGAAAAACCGACACCTCTTCGATAGGTCACCCCAAGTTGTTCTATATGATTGGTGACTGGTTAGGTGAACCATGGTTCATAAAGTGAGGTTTGCCTAGATCTTGGCGGCGAATGCGTTTGCCCACCTAATGCGTCAGATCGGGAGAGACTGGTTGATGGAAACAGGACTTTCTCGATCCATCGCCTTGTGCATTAGTGTGATGGATGGATTCATACGTACGTCATTCCTTGACCCATTCTCCACCAAATTACTACCACCAATCATACCTTTTGTTTCCGAGATCTTTCTCTCCTTAAAAATATTCTTTACACAGTTTCCCCAGAGGTATTATAGACCGTGAGGGTAGTTATTTTCTTTAGGGCCTCCAGAGTGAAGCTAATGTAAAAATAAAATTAAAATATATTTAAAATTAAGACAGATAATACAGAAGTTACAAAAATTATTTGATCAAAAAACGTACTTTAAAAGTAGGTCAAATTACTCTTCTCTCACATATTAATTTATCGGGAAACAATATTTGGAAATAAATTTTGGCAATGTAAAGAAAAATATACATTCCAGATATTTTCTTATTATCTAAAATAAATTTCAAATAAAATGCCAAATGTAGAAAATCTAGCATAGCAATTATTTTATGTTTTTTTTTAATTTTTTATTTCTGTCGTTGCCAAGTTAAGGATTAAATGAATTACACGTTATCCACAATTTTAGGGTAAAATGAACGAATTTGTCTATCTTGGACTCAACGACTCAAAAAATAGCAAATTATCCGGGTGGTTCGCAAACTTCTGAAACTGAATATTTGCAGGTACCTTTGGTAGCAGGAGTACGCCTTACATCATTATATGCTACATTAACATGTTCTTACTTCACCGAGACCTTTTTAAAAATGTATCGATTGATTCAATTAAATGTGGTACTTCAAAAAAGCACCCCTCTCTATACAATGTAAAAATGGGCGAACTGTATTGCCACTGGTTGCGCGGTATTGTGATGCGGGTTAAAGTAGAAGCTTTATGAAAGGAATTATTACATGAAGGAAGGAAAACAGATGCCGGTAATTATGTTTAAATTACCATAAACTAAAACCGCAGCTCTGCTGGTAACTCGACTCTTGATTCCCAACAGTTGACCTCCGGGTAGATGATCCCCCAGACAATTGTTCGCCTGGACAGTTGATCCCCCGGAGAGTGATCCCTCTGCCACTTGATTAGTCGGACCTTTGATTCACCAGAAAAATATTTCAGCTGAGCTTTCTGAGAGGTGACGTAAGTATACAGAAAGGACATAAAAAGTCGATATACTTGTATCTACAGGCATTTAAGTGGAAATCCGCTGTAAAAATCTTTTTGCCAAACATAATGCCGTGGCTAAAAAGCAGTATGAAGAAAAGATATACCGTCGAATAACAAAATATGACTTCATTCATTCATGTGTGATCGGCTTAAATACGCTATACCTACATAAAAAAGGTGACATATCTATCGGATCAACTATCGGGCGATCAACTGTCGAGAAAACAATAAGGAATCGCTCTGTTAACTTCAAAACACATTTTTTATCTTCTATATTCATTATGGCCCTTTATAATAATTTTTAATATTCGTTCACTTTACTATCCACAGTGCTATAATGCCATATTAATTTTCCTTGCCATGTAAAATAATATTTTTATCATGTGTTCACGCATACAAGATGTTGTGTAGAGCTCATTCACCCATATTCTCCCTTGGGACGAAACATATTCATAATGCGCATACAAGATAACACTAGAATACAGAAACCTCTTCACTGGTAATGCTTTTACCGGAATCCACCAAATTCAGTTTTACTTATTAAAATCGAATTTGGGAAAAACCATTATTGTTTCCCGATAGAAATGCGCACATAGAATGCTATTTTTATTATAATTTCCCTCTATACCTGAAGTTATATAGAAAGCTTTATATCAATTCATATTAACACGAAAAGATTACACGCGTTAAACAACTTTATTGATTTCTCTTGGGATTTCACCCAAACTGGTTGGAATATTATACTGGTGTATAAAATGTTTCGGGTGATGGTACAAGCAGAAAACATAATGTTTTGTTTATCTAGAACAGTGTCTTCCAAACTTATTTACTGTGAAGTAACACACTGACGAATGGGATTTGTTCCGCGACACACCAACTATAATGCCTTAAAATGTAAATGTTCTTTATAAAGAGATATTATAGAGAGCATATTATAAATAAAACGGAGCTTCATAAGAAAAACTTTTTTGTGAAAAGGATGTTCTGTTATTCACCGGCTGATACATTAAAGATGAAGCCAATAGTGTTGCATACTTGTTGTGATCTTTTGGAAGTATCAATGTTGAATAGGAAAAATAATAGGAATTGTATAAAATGACACGTTCGAGGCTTCTTCCTTCGCGGCACACCTGAGACTTCTTACCGCACACAGTTTGGCAAACACTGATCTAGAAACTAAGCCGTAATTAAATAATTATTATTGTTTCAGTTTTATTACAATGTTTTCGCTTGAATTATTTGCAGATAAGGGTTTCTGGCTGAAGGTTTGATAAGAAAAAAGCAAGCAAATTTTTTTTTTATTTCTTAATTTATTTGCTCTTTGTTTCTGAAATTTTTACACAATATAGTTATTTTATTTGATTTGGTTCTTGCATTATCTTTTTAGAATTTTGATTATTTTAGGATTGGTTTCAGTACATCAACAATCAATATTATTAGCAATTTACAAGTCCTAAGAGAGAACCGAAATTTAATAAGACATAAATTATCTTTGTATTTCAATGATAATTGTCAAATCAATACAGATTTTTGTATTAATAAGTAAGTAAAATTAGTAAACAGACTTGTCACCTCATATTTTAAAGGAGTAAAATTTTATGGCCATATTCAGTAAACTCGAAACAACAAAATAAAAACTAACATGTTATTTTTATTATTATTTATATCCGCGATAACACCATACTAGTATAATATTGAAGACAATTATATTCACTCAAGCGATTGGTTGAATATATATTTACCATATTATTTAATTAATACCATTCATCAAAATATTAATATAGAAACGTAAACTGTGGTATTAAGTCACATATTTATGGGTTCTATAATTTTGGCATGTTTTGAAAAGAGATTGCTGAAAACGTTTTTGAAAATTTGCCATAATATGCCAAAAGGATAATATAACAAATATATGATATATCAAATAATAACTCCATCAAAGTTATTAACAAATCGATTAATACATATAATTCAATAATGATATTTAAAGTAGAAGGTGGTGAGTGGAACATGCAAGCACCTCGCGCGGTGTGGTAACCTCAGTAGTCAGGAACTGAATGGTTTGGTTCGGGCTCGCTTGGCCAGTCGCAGTGCTGGAGACCGAATCAGTTATTGGTGGACGACTTGCCAATAGAAGTTACTCAATTGTGAGTTCGCTTCCCTTCCTAGTGACCAAATTTATGTAAATAATAGACCCATCAATAAATAACAACAACAAAATATTATTCGACATCACACATACATTATTTGTAGAGTGGTGGTTGGTGGGTAACAGATTTAAGTGCTTGGATATAATTCGTAGATGTTAATATAAATATAAGTAAATTATTATTATATGGATACTTGTAATTAGTGAAAATGTATTGTGCAATTCATGATTTAATTATAGTTCTTGTTATCGAGATAATTTTTTATTATTTAAAGTTTGAAGTTATAAAAAGTATATTTATTTCATAGTAATCTCAGGGTTGGTCAGAAACACAAAGATACTTTCTGAGAGTTCAAAAGTTACAAAATGTCACCACATTATTATATTTAAGTAAGGCGAATAATTTATGAATTTATAGGGCGCCAGTTTATTTAACCACTCGAGTGATTGCGCCAATAGCCGAAAGATGTGTCCAGTGCTTAGCAATTTTAAGCATTCGTCTTAGAAATATCCCATTAAAAAAAATTAATTTCTATGAATTTTATTAAAGAAACATATTGGTTATAGTTTTATATTTATATAGCCAGTAAAATTACCTATATTTTACAGTTTATTCTATATTTTTAGGTTTAAAAAAAATAGTTAACCTTATGAATTCGTGAATTCTACAAGTCAGATCGTATGAAATTGCCGTACATGATACATTCTGGTCCACTTAAAATATTATATATTTATGTATATCGTGTATAACGTACTTTAAAATCAAAGATATAAATATATATTAGTAGATTTACTTTTTAATCGTAACATCAGCTGTTCGAAAGTTTTGAATGAATTTGCATTCGTGAACTGCCAAAATTGAATCCACTAAATTACGATATTGAATACACTTACCACAAAGAGCTCGTTTTACATCAGAGAAATTCGTTCACTGTATACTATTATCAAGAGGAATAGTCTGGATTCGTCCTTTATTTAGTTTAAATGGTTTTTTTCTGTGTTTACACAGACAACATATTTCACAATTAAAAACACATGACAGGGGGATTTCACTACTTTGTTGGGAAAAAAATTCACTACTTTTTTAATCACGTGACTTGAAAATACCAAAAATAGGCAATTAATTAAAAATAATAACAGGTAATTCAATTTCGAATACACTGGTATGTCAATATGTAGTGACAAACGTATAAAACAGACAAAAACAACATTTTTACAGTCTCGCGTTGGGAAAACAAAGATCTGTTTTGAAACATGATTTTTAAATAAATATTAGGAATCACGCTTAGGAATTGAGACATCCATCGATAAAATAAGAAAATATTACACCAGCTTTCGGAGGACGAGAACTATAAATGGCGGGAATGTTTGGAATAATTCAAATAAATGTTTTACAAAAGGGAAAGAAAAATGGAATATTTTGCCATGCGATCACTCAAGACGTTTTGCAAAACTTGGCATAGTTAGCCGAAAATCACTCGAGTGGTTAAACATAACAAACAAGTAATTGTTATATTCTACATGATAAACTAAAATTATAAGAAGGAAAACTAATAATATGATTATTTCTTTACAAGTCGAAATTCGTTGCCTGGCCATGATTCGCCATGATTAGCCCTGGTCTCCTCGTGTTTGTAACGTGTTACCTGCTGCTATCCTTGATCTGTATCTATCTATGGCGATTAGGATTATAACAATAATATAATATGTATCTATTTGATTCCTTTAATTGATAATATATCACAATATAATATAAATAAAACTGATTTCTGGAAAGACTAAATTGTATAATTAAATGCAAATTAATGTTATTATAAGTTTTACGTAAAGCGTCCATAGATTTAAAAACGGACTAGACAGACTTAACACAGTTAATTGATAAATATTTCAAAAATATAAAGAAAGATGTACAGAAGTTAGAGAGTTTCAAAGAAAGATTTGGTCACTAGTTAACAAGGCTACTGATAAAATAATCTTTTGCCAATGTTTTTTTTTATTGGTACTGAAAGTTTTAACATTGTATTGATTGTATATAAATGTAAGAAGTTGATTCCAAATAAAGTCGCGTTAGTAGTTGACGATAAGTGTATTTGATTTTGCTATCGTGTTTCGTGCAGTTGTTTGTTAAAATTCAATTAAAATTGATGAAATTAATCATTAATTGAATTAATTAATCTAATAAACTAACTAACCAACCATCACGCCTTTTTTGTTTCTCCACAGGAGTAGGCACTGAGGACTGACCGCCAAACAACTCGGTCTTGGCACACAGTCCTCGCCTCATTCAAATTCATACAGAATCTTCTATTATTCTTACACTTAATATGGTGAAACTCAAGTATCTGATTGACTTGATCATACCATGTCTTCCTCAGGCATCTCCAACTACTTCTACCATTCACATTTGATATTCTCTTTTCACTCATTTCTTCATTCATTCGCTCTACAAGCCCAAACCATCTGAGCGTCCCTTTTTTAATCTTATTAATCAATCAAACATCTATAATGCTGGTTGTTTGTAAGACTTCGACCAAAAAATCAAAACAATAATTCCCTAGTAAAATGAGCAGCGGAGAAAAAAAAATATCACTTTGACTTCTACAGCTAGTCTCCTTTAATCCGCACCTTGCACCGCAGCGGGAGGGATAGATCTTTCATCCCTCACTCCTGGACATACTGATCCCTGGATTCCCACCCATCCCTCATGCGTTTTTCGTACAGAGATCTTTCTCTCCATCATTTCCCTTAAAAATACCCTTCACACACTATCCCCGAAGGGGACATACGCCTGAGAAAAAAATTCCCTCCAATATGGAGTTAATGGAAAAAAAACTTAACCTAATCCACGGTGCAATAATACTAGCTCCCACACATACAAACAGAAATGTATATTACAACAATTCTCATATCACCAAAGCCCCTTAATCTTCCTTTGTCGGATATCGTCAGACACACGGCGGATTTGCAATATTAGATTTATTTCCGTTGCCCGATTACAGAAGGCAGTCTTACAGTAGGCAGTAGGCAGTAGGTTCTATACGACCCCGGGTATTGGATACCCGGGAAGCAGAAGCCAGAAGGGGTTGGATGTTAAAATTTAATCCGATTGTATAACCTCGATTTGAGCCTCTCCGTTCATAAAGCTACCGACTTACTGAATTATTTCTCTCAATGTTGGGGTTAATGTTTCCAGATCTGGCGCCAAAGTAAGCAGTCGAATTGTTATTAATAACTTATTGTAATATTTAGTTCTGAGGTTTCATTGCCACCATTTGGTTGCTTCATCGTTTGCTTGGTTTTGTGATTTATTTAACTACTAGGGGCTGTTAAGTGTATTTATTTTTTTTAAACCTTATTTGACGATTTTTTTTTGATTCTCTATGTGTACCACCTTTTTCCGGACCACATATGTGAACACCACATGTACACGTCGGTGTGTCATCTTGGATTGTCGTGTCTTCGTGTGTGTTTTTGAACTTGTTATATTTAACTCGACTCCATGTCTCATTCCAGTGCAGAGAAAATGCGTTAAGTCTTCTACCATTCACTACTGTACACAGCATTTTTACTATTTAAAACCACATTGTATCGACATTACTTTTTTTCAACATGTTTCAATATTGACCATTCGAAATAGTACAAGAAAGGAAAAAAGTCCCAATAAACTTCTTTGTAATAGTTTGTCAATTTGGCTTTTCACGTTGAAAAGAAAAAAAACCCTGATTTACAGATAAAAATTCGACCACGTATATCACTCCAGTGCACAGATAATGAGTTACTTCTGACGTCCCTGACTTCTTGTACCATTCAAACAAATCTCCAAACACTCCTGGCACTAATAAGAACAAATTTTGAAATCATAATCGCAATCAGATGAATCGTATAGGAACGCGTACGGGACAAACAAATAATAATTCTTGTTTATGTATGTAGAAGATTAATTTTCTTCTTAAAGTTTATAGTGGTCAGCAATGGAAAAATTGAACGAACACAATTCGTAACTTTTTTATAATGTAATTTTTTCACATTTTTTATGCTTTTATTTTAACACAGCAGAAGAATTCCAAGTGCTAGGAACCAGTGGGAATACATCATTCCCAAATATTATGGTGGGTTGTCAGGAGAGGAAAAGGTGATGGAGGAGATGGGGGTTGGAAAGTACCGGGTTATTCAGTGTCTGGTCATAAAAGATGTCAGTGTAAGGAACACATACGATTTAAGAACACCAATCTCGATCGTTTAAAAATACCAAGATATTCTGTAAACTGTTTCTTTTGACACGACATGCGACAGTTCAAAAACTTGACCTGTGCAATCGTTCTTCTAATATCTTTGGTGCAATCAAATATAATATAGGTTGGTATTTACTCAATTGTTGCGCAAGATTTACTTTGTATTCTAAATAAAATAGTTAGTATATTTTCAAAACCTGCAGAACATCACGTCTACATTATTTGTACATATTGACGGTGTACGTACGTACGCGTAGGTAGGGGAGAGTGGAGTAACTTTGAAAACTCAAGCATGAACTTGTTTTTTGTAAATGAAATAAACATTTTCATAAAAAAAGGTAGAAAAAATTTGCACAAACTAATATTTTATTAAATGATATGCAAGGATTTGCAAAAACTTACATAGTTTAAAAAAAAAAAAATATACAAATTGGTATTTACCCCGCACATTCGGGAAAGTCCCAATGAGGTTTGGAGTAAGTTCATATAATTATCTTAAGAAATATACACTTCAAATGATTATTTTCGATTGCACAGATGACTGGTGAATCAGTTTTTGTATTTTTTCTGACAATTAATCGATATCTGGATGAAATTTAAATATTAAAGATCGTATTACAAGGAATGGGGGAGTCCTGTCCTATTTACCTTGAAGTACAATGTTAGCAATATTCAAAAGAAAAAACATAATTTAAATTTCACATTTACTTTTAAAAGTTCAGCAAGCTTGAAAAAAAAATTCTTCACTTGAAGCTAGCGAGCATAACACCATATGAGCTAAAGGTCGACCAACTGCTCTTCCCTTGCATAGTGATTGCTGCTGTGTGAAGACATGATGTCGTGTAGGATTCGCGTGATCGTTTGGCTTTACCCGCCATTCGGAGTCCCCCCACTCTCCCCCAATGACTAATCACTCTGTTAATTAATTAGATACACATGGAGAGACATGCTAAACGCGTGGCCAACATTGACAGGGTACATGTTTGACATTTTCCGCTTGAGAACAGATCGCTTTTACGACACATTATTGTGCTTAATAGCCCGCATTTGGAATGATACGCCCCGCCTGTTTTTGTATTTCCTTTTACAATAGAGTATTTATTCTTTTGATGAAACAAGACCCTCCAAACGGAATGCCCAAAGGTGAAATCCCATATGTTGAGTAATCCCGTTCAGTATTCAATATTTACTAAATGGCACATGGCAGGATGCAATTGTTTTCTTGAAATAATAAAAAAAAACTGTTAAGGTTTCTCTACCTACTTCACATAAAGCCACTTAATAATGGGAAAATCATTATATTAACAGTGACGGAAAATTATAATTTCACACTGCCCTCCTTACATTTCTTTTTTTTTAAATATGAATATAGCACAAGAGTCCTAGCTGCCCCCAACCGTCTGAATCCAGTGATACTATGGCATCCCCAACTGGGATATGTTGTGAGGCTGAAGGGTAGTGGGGAGGGGAAGGAGATGTTGAAGAGGAAGGTGGAGAAGTACCTGGCTATTTAGATCTGTCATCAAACGCGGTTGAAGCCATTTTAAGCAACTTTTCGATTCTGAATGGTTATCTTACACGGAGAATATCGTCCACTCTGCAATACTATAGATAATAGAATCTGTTTTTTATTGTATTTGAACATTTTTTATTATATTTTAATTATTTAAGTGATAATGTATTCATTTTTATTGAACATTATTCCCAATGGTTAAAAAAATAATTTCTGGATTGCCAACATTATTTAAATGAAAAGGAATTAAAAGGAGATTATTTTAACAATATGAACTTAAAGGAGAGTTAAATGAAGAGTTTACATAGATTTTAAAACAGACTTAACATAGTTAATTGAAAACTATTTCATTTATTTATTAACTCTTAAACCCTACCCGGGGTACTGGAGTACCCCCCTGGTGTTTAAAATATCAACAATTTTAACAATATTGCACTGTTGCAAAAATCTTTCTAGCTAATCTACTCTCGATAATTGGCGCGTAAGTACGTCAGTAAGCCGTGACCGCCCGGCAAGTGCATTCGCGTCCACAGGTGTTCCGGGGTACCCCAGTACCCCGTGGTAGGAATAGTGTTCGTTCATCCTTTCAGTTATACTTAAATTACTGAAGTTGTCTTTGGAGATCTCTCTGGTAAGTTTACACATTATTTATGATTTACTTTAATAATGTGTTATGAGTGTAATGAGAGTGTATGCAGTGTAATGAGGTGTTGTATTGTTTTCAAATAGATAAGGCATCCCAGACTCAAAGTCTTGGGGGAGGGGTGAAATTGGAGCTGCTTTGTTGGTTTCTGACGACGAAGAGCTAAACCTAGGAGAAGATTCAGAAGATGAGCCCGATGGTGTTATCGAGGATTTCCGGGACCATTTTGAAGTCGCATCTCACTGAACGGTGACCAAGATAGTGTGAAAGGAGATGAAAAATATTTAGTGCCTGACAATGACGGAGCTGGCGTGCTAGATTCTCCATTAGTTCTGTACGGAAAAGGTCATAATAATCGACATAAGTGGACTAGTGTTAAGCGTTCTCGCTCAAGAATGCCTCGCCATTTTGTTGCACCCACCTGGTAACGTCTTAACAGAAACCTGACATGTGACAATTGGTTCACGTCTATATCCACAGCCAAGAAGTTACTGGAAAAAGGTATAACATTATTTGGAACTGTAAAGAAGAATAAACGAGAAATTCCTCCTGTTTTCTTGGACACTACGAATCGAGAGAGATGCACATCAATGCTTGCCTACGACGGACCTCTCAAACTTTTGTCGTATTGTCCTCTGAAGTCAGCTAAAAAGAAAGTTGGAATCATGCTTTCCACCATGCACCTGACAAGGATATTGAAGTGTACTTTCCAGAAATAATACATTTCTATAATAAAACCAAATGCGGGGTGGATGTGTTCGACCAACTTTGTAAGAAATACTCGACATCCGGGAAGACCAAAAGGTGGCCCATGTGTCTCTTCTACGGGTTGCTAAATGCCGTTGTTGTCAACTCTTGGGTCTTATTCAAGCTGTCAACTAACATTGATAAATAGAAAATAACCAAGCGGCGTGAATTTCTTAAGAGTTTGTCAATGGCACTCATAAAGCCTCATATGAGAGCAAAATTACAATAGCCAAGTTTAACCCGGGATATCAGAGAAACTATACGTGCAGTCTTCAATATTCATAGTGAAGATCATAGGCCGGTCCCTAATAATCCCAAACCTGGTCGCTGATGCTTTTGTCCGCGCACAAAAGACAGAAAATCTCGATCTGACTGTAACACTTGTCGCCGCCATATTTGTGCTGACCATCAATACAAAATCTGTCCTTCATGTAACGACAAAAATGTCTATTAGTTTTTATTAATAAATTTTATTGTCTTTTCTTATAAATTTGCCATAATAAAAATAATTTTCAAAAAAATATCAAAGACTTTTATTTTATTATTTTTTTTTGCGCGGGGTACTTCAGTAGAGAGTCCCAAATAAGTATTGTATCACTGTTTAATAAAGCTTCCGAGAAAATATCCTTTAAGAGCTTCTGCCAATGTTTTTTGTTAATTTGTTACTGGAAGTTTGAGGTAATTAATAATAATTAAAACATGACTACGAAAACATAATAACAAACTGATATGAACATTAAAGGATTCCTGCTGTTTAAATGAAACAATATGTTGTTAAAATTAATATGTGGGTTAGACAAACTTTATTCCCCATACGATGAAAACTCTGTCAACAATAATTGTACATACAATTAGAGCGTGCAGCAACTACATGAAATGGAGCGTGGAATCTCGTGTTGCATTTATTAGATTTAAGCAAACTATACAAATATTGAAATTTTTGTATTTCATCATTCAAAAAGCCTCTTACTTAGATTCCCTTTAACCCTCGGTCTCCTTCACGTGAGAAATGATCGCCGCCCGGTCTAGGCCGTATTCAGGTTGTATATTTAGGGGATGATAAAATCTCGCGGCATTAAGCTGCCAGCGCCCGCAAGACGCGCAGGTAGCGCTGCGGATGAAGGGTGCGGGGGCGGGGGCTGTAACCCGGGGTGTTCGGACCAGAACGCAATTTCCAGGCGATCTATTAGGCCGCCCTGGGACACCTGCATTATTAATCAAAATAATTGCTGATGGCTGGCTTAAGCGTTTATTTGCAGAGGGGGTGAGATGTAATAGTATTTTTATTTACTAAAATAATACTCTCATACAATCAAGTTAATGCATTATTTGAGAGAAAAAATAATCTAGATATTCAAAACCCGCCTCAGAGATAAATGTACACAAAGAAGGGTTCTTAAGTTTAAACCTAAAAATGCACGTGAAAACTTCAACGGTTCTTTTTGAAAATAACAGAGGGCGCCACTTCCGTTTAGAGCAATCCAAACTGTACACTGTACGTACAGTGCGATAGTAATACTATAAGATATTGCTTTGACATTGCGGTAAGTAACTGATTTTTTGTATCGAGGTATGGAATTAATTTATCATAAAATACTATGTCTTTATTTTTTATTATTTTTTTTGCATGGTAAGAATTTCCGTTTGCGATTCTTGGCATTTCCCTATATTTGTTGGATGAGATTGATGGATTGAATGAACAGATTTTATGTCAATCCACCAGCGTCCAGTATACCTAAACAGATAAACTATATGAATAATATTTATAGAAAATAATAAAAAAATACTAAAACATAATACGTAGTAAAAGATAACGAAACTAAATCAAGGGAAAAAAAGGAACTCATCGTTAGTGAGAATAATAAAGCATTAGAGAAAATTAAATATATGCATCAGAGTAAACTGGCTTAGTAGTAACATGATAAACTAATTTAAGAGGAAAAATAGATGGGCAGTCACTGACGCAGTTATTTTTGTAACGTTATTTTATTATACTCGTAAGCCGATGTGTAGTGTACAAAATATTAAAATAATGAATGAATTTTTTTGTTGAATTCCTCCTTAAAACAACACTTAATTAACTCAAATTAATTGTTTCAATTTGGGAGGCGGGTATGGGTACGGTAATGAACTGCATTAAATTCGAAGAATACTCCAGACGCCATCGAGCAGTCATTTCACTAGAATAACGTCGTTTAAAATATGTAAATCACCGAAGAAAGTGAATGAGTTTATTTACATGGAAAGCGTGTTCGCTAAAGACTGGAAGGCTGATAAGGACATTGACAAAGAGTGAATGTAAGAAATTCAATTAATGGTAAACAGAATGCGGCAGTTGTTGGGAGAAAGTTACTGAAGGAAGCCAAACTAATAAACCTTAACCAACCAGTCTGCATTAAAAATGTTACGATTTGTTTTCCAAATCGTCAGGGTCTTTTGCGGTTCCCGTACACTAAGAATATTGTACTTTTCCATAATCTGCAATAGGCTGGAGAGTGGCTCCGATATTTGGAATCCTCAAGAGGTGCGATGCTCCTTCGTCTTGGAGAGGGTTTAGAAAAAGTTTAGAAAAAGATTTCTCTACATGAGAGAATCAGTGGCTTTATCAAACAAACTTTCTTCTGGGTATGCTCGGTTTCCACCCCTGCAGCTCATTTTTTTTACTACTTCGTCTCTTTATGCATAATTCCGCTATTTTGGATGGATTTGTTTTATATTTTAATTAATTTTTAAATGGAGTTTAATTGGTAAAACTCCATTTAATTTTTTTTAAACATAATATTAGTCAAATTAATTAATGTATTTTAAAGTTTTGTATTATTGTGACAGCTGTTTCGACGTTCAAGGCCAGTTTCAAACTATGGTTTAATTACTTTGAGATGACTTATTTATTTGGTTCTATTATCCCCCGCCCAATTTCAAATGTTATGATGCCTAAAATGAATATTTGTAATAGGCATTTACTTTGTGGCTCGTCATAATTTACAATAAAAAGATATAAATTTGTTTTAAACCACTTTAATTTTAATTACACTCTTTCGGTTTCGGAAGCACCCTTCTTTCGTCAGGAGAATATTAATTAAAATGTAAGTGTAATTAAAATTAAAGTGGTCTAAAAGAAATTTATATTTTTTTATATTACCGGTTAAACCGACTTACTGAGAAATTAATTGTAATAATAGATTCTCAATTATGTGGAGTACTTTTGAACTTGTTTTCCCAACATAGCATGGATATTAAATGATTATTTTATACAACACCCAATTCTATGTTCTTGAGATTTATAGCAGTGATCCGTGGTTAGTCAACGTGTTTTCTGCTTGTATTTACTTCACACATGTCAAAGACATGACGACAAGACGTCATTAAATGCAAATCGTGCAAAAATTAAAGCGTCATGTTGCGTTACCTGTTAGCCTAATTAGCGCTTAAATATGTTTACTTAAACTCAAAATAACTATAGATATAATGAAAATAAAATCTTTTGAAAAATTATTGTTCAGGCTTTTCATGGAGGTACAAACAAAATATTTATCTGTTTTTTTTTACCAGTCTAAGTTATACACTTTTCTTTCGTTCGATTTTCTGGTTCATAAAAAAGGGATACTAAAATTCTTAAAATCCGATCAAATATTATAGCCTACATTACCTTAAGTAACGTTTACCGAATAATTTTCGCCAAATATATCCGTGCTCTTTATACATTAAAAATAAAACTAGTGTACCGATCAGCAGATGGATGTACCTAAATAATTATTAAAATAATTAGAAAAATTAATATTTATATCACACATTTTACAATGCCGAATCCTTTGATGCTTATCACCGGAAATGTATCACGTGTCAAACGGGATTTAACCGAAGTAATTAAATTTCGGTTAATTTTCTCGGTTCTTTAATGCTCTCATGTATCCTTTTTAGAAATAAGAATAATATTAATAACACGTGCAGAAATTTGTTGAATTTTTACCCAATCAGTCACTGTCCGATGCCATTCACGAAGTTTGGTTTCATTGCAAATCTTTACCCAAGGTACCCCCGAGAGGAAACCGACATTTTACAGTCGATGTCACTGGCGTAGGACGGTTCCATGATAACTCAACACAGCGACATTTCAACACACTTTTAAAAAGTGATATAAAGTTATTAGAAACGATGAAAATTTTTTTTAACCCAACCTAACCTAACCTACTTAACCCAGTTAGTAAAGTTTTTGTTTCATCACTTTCCATGACTTTATATAACTTTTTAAAGATTTGATGAATTATCATTGTGATGATTTATCCGGTCACCGTCAAGTACAACTAGCATATAAAAACTAGCTGCCGCGGTTTGAAATCTTTAATGGTTCTTTTTAAAAATAACAGATGGCGCCACTTCTGTTTACATCAATCCTAAACTGTACAGTCATCGGATTTTTCTAACCTCTTAGTATAGGATCCCTTAAAGAACGACTGTCACCGAGATGTTTATTTGATGAAAACTATTTTATATTTAATTTAATATGTCAATAAATATAGTGCATATCGGTTGCCTAGCAAATTTTAGTCCAGGGTATGATTAATTAATAATTTAAAAAAAATAATTTTTTAAACATTTCACCGTTTGATTATTATACAAATTCTATACCAATCATACGAAACCCATAGAATATGCAAACGTTAGGTTGCCTACTCTTTTCCGGTCACAACTCTCAGGTTGCCATGTATAAACAGGTAAATCGAAAAAGCATTTTGCACCGGTCTGATTATTGAATAAAAATTATGTAAAATTAAAGATTATTTCATTATGAACACGATGGTATAAGGTTGCCTGCTAAAAATCAGTCCCGAATTCCGGTTGTCGAATTTTGAAAACTAAAACTTTTTGAAAACTTGCCGCGAATTCTCGTGTGCGACTGAGAGGTCCCAACCAACCATCCCATGCGATAGAAGAGGACAAAGCATAGCAGCTGTCCGTCCATTAAAACAAAGAGAGTGCGCATGCTATTTGTTCTTGAAAATGAAAAGGATAGCGATAGACTCGTGCACTCTGTGCACTCTAGACTAGATGGTACCCTTGAGTAAGATTTGAACATGAAACGTTTTAAATGGGGTAAATTTAGATAGAAACATTACCTTTTGCAGAAGGAGATTATGATTTTATGATTCTCATCAGATTTCGATCAAACTTGTTTGATAAATTATTCGATACAATCAACTAAACTACGTCTAGCAGAAATACATATATAATACTAATCTAAAAGACAAAATATAACCTTCTTTTTTGTTAAATCTGTATATATATACTCTAGTGTCACATAAAAAATATACACACATAAATAATTAATTGATTAAAAAACATATATATTTAGGGGATCTTACCGCAGAGTCGGTCGCGGAGGTAATAATAATTTATCACACAAGTTTGATCGAAATTTGATGAGAATCATAAAATTATTCAATACAATCAACTAAACTACGTCTAGCAGAAATACATATATAATACTAATTTAAAAGACAAAATATAACTTTCTTTTTTGTTAAATCTGTATATATATACTCTAGTGTCACATAAAAAAATATACACAAATAAATAATTAATTGATTAAAAAATATATATATTTAGGGGATCTTACCACAGAGTCGGTGGCGGAGGTAATAATAATTTATCAAACAAGTTTGATCGAAATCTGATGAGAATCATAAAATCATAAGCTCCTTCTGCAATAGGTAATGTTTCCATCTAAATTTACCCCATTTAAGGTTAAACGCAACGCTCGTTGTATTCTAAGTGTTCACAGATGGCGTTAATTAATTAAGTTTGTTTAAATACGCTTTTGCAAGGTATTGCTTTACAGTATTAAGACAAATCATTTGTTTGCGCCCGTATATACGCAATATGAATATGAATCAATAGTTTTGTTCGTTTAAAGACTTAATTCTTTTGAGAAAGGCACACAAATACAATATTTTACCGATGATTCAATCCAATATTGTATTTGTATGCCTTTCTCGATAGAATTGAGTTTTTATATGGACAAAACTATTTATTCATATTCATATTGCGTATATGAGGGCGCAAACAAATAATTTGTCTTAATACTGTAAAGCAATACCTTGCAAAAGCGTATTTAAACAAAATTAATTAATTAACGCCATCTGTGAACACGTAGAATACAACGAGCGTTGCGTTTAACCTTAAAACGTTTCATGTTCAAATCTTACTCAAGGGTACCATCTAGTCTAGAGTGCACAGAGTGCACGAGTCTATCGCTATCCTTTTCATTTTCAAGAACAAATAGCATGCGCACTCTCTTTGTTTTAATGGACGGACAGCTGCTATGCTTTGTCCTCTTCTATCGCATGGGATGGTTGGTTGGGACCTCTCAGTCGCACACGAGAATTCGCGGCAAGTTTTCAAAAAGTTTTAGTTTTCAAAATTCGACAACCGGAATTCGGGACTGATTTTTAGCAGGCAACCTTATACCATCGTGTTCATAATGAAATAATCTTTAATTTTACATAATTTTTATTCAATAATCAGACCGGTGCAAAATGCTTTTTCGATTTACCTGTTTATACATGGCAACCTGAGAGTTGTGACCGGAAAAGAGTAAGCAACCTAACGTTTGCATATTCTATGGGTTTCATACTTTCGATTGGTATAGAATTTGTATAATAATCAAACCGGTGAAATGTTTGAAATTTTTTTTTTTTAATTATTAATTAATCATACCCTGGACTAAAATTTGCTAGGCAACCGATATGCAATATATTTATTGACATATTAAATTAAATATAAAATACGTTTCATCAAATAAACATCTCGGTTACGGTCGTTCTTTAAGGGATCTTAGACTATCTTACAATGCGCAATTGTTCACTGGGCATAAAAATACAATCCTATAAAACAGGGCTTCCCAAACTTTTTTCAACTGTGACGCCCTTGGGAAGTTGCCATATTTTTGCGACGCCCCCCCCCCCCCGGTGACTAAAAATCTAAGCCCCCCGCCGCTCATTTGTACCAAGCGTAGTATTTTGAAGCCGCCCCCTGAACGGGTCACGCTGTATGGGTACGTTACCTAATAACAATTTGTCAGAAAAACTCCAAATAGTATCTAAATTTTTTATTAGAAAATAAAGAACACAACATAAAAACAAAAATGGAAGCAAACAAAAAGGATAAAAAAACAGTTTTTTTCTTTGGTATTAATGAGAAGGAAGTGCTTGCTTTTCTGAGCATAGTTTCTCACAACGAGGTTGAAGTTTCGAAATCGCCACTCTCGTCTCTGCCTATAAATTTATTTTTGATCTGTACTTATTCTTAATGACTGCAACTGCAGAGAAAACTGTCTCACACAAGTATGATGTCGCAAACGGTAATAAAACCCTTAACGCTGAAGTGCTGATGGAACGATATTCTCGCTATAAAGATGCCTCACGACGCCCCTCGGATGATCCCGCGGCGCCCAGGGGCGTCGCGACTCACAGTTAGGGAAGCCCTGCTATAAACTATACACGTCACCCGGTAACTACTAATATACATACCACACATGAGACATTACAAGGAAAAATATCATAGCTTTTCACCCTGAAATATTTGATATCTATAATTTTTTTCATCACAGTAACCAATGTACTGTGTGTCTCTATAATATAAAAAAAAAATTAAACAAAACTTTCCAATTACGTAAAGTAAGCACCTCGTAAAATCAGTGCAGCGTAACCCTAATATAAATTAATTTCGGCGGTCCAAGTATCGAGAATGTTACTTGAGACCGCTCGAACCGCATTCAAACATAGGCCCAGAAGTTATGCCAAACTTCGGCATTCCCCAGATATGATTATGTTCCCCCAGTCTAGACTCTGGGCTCCGAACTCCAGACTATGCCGGATTGCGGATCGCGGATGCTAGTTAGAAGGGCTTCCCAACTTCAATAGGGTTTGGAAATTGGCTGCTGCGAGGGTTCTATACAGATTTTGGAGTCCGTTATTTATTTTGACAGTTGTTAAAGTAGGGATGAATCATTTCTCTCGTGAACGGAAATATAATACGTAAGTACTCTTATGTTCGAATACATTGTACAAATATAATAATAATATAGTAGTTCTGTGAACACTAGTAGAGCTTGCGTGCAAAGAAGTAAGTTGGCCACTAATTGGTTTCATCAATTAGGTAAAAAGGAGAGTGAACTTTTACTACACAAAAATTAAATCAAACACAAACCAAAAACAACAACAACAACAAAAACTCCAACAATAAACCATGTAAAAGATATTTTTTATGTTCTAATCTTTATCATTATGTGTATATATGTACCTAACTAGTAGAATGAAGTAGTAGAATGCTACCCAAGCAGCAGTTAATCTTATGTTCAATTGGATATTTTATTTTATTCTATTTCTTCTCTTTGTTATTCATATTTATAAAAAAATATGTTAGTAGGCTAAGGAACCAGTTAAAAGTACATTATACCTATTATTTCATTATTATTTTAATACTATACTTATCAAACAACTTATCAAAATGTTAATACTCATCCTAATTTGACTGTCCTAAAACGGGAATCCTCCTAGTTGGGCAGTCAAAACATTTCTTAAATAATGTATATAAATATATAATCTTTTACTAAATAAAAAAAAAAAATAAAAAAATTACGTTAAAAGTCACAATGCAATGTAACAATGTTAGCTTTACATACCTACTTAATTATTAACCATGTATTTCTTGTAATTTTTTTTTATTTACTTAAAAAAGAATTAATACAATACGTCCCAAGAAACGTAAGCATCTCAATGACGATAATTATTATTTCAAATTTTCTCCGGACAGATAGGTATTTACATATTATGGTAGTTAGTTCCAGATTTTCCACATTGAAAAAAATATCGACTTCTTGTAATCTCTTATTAATAGAAAATTATAAACAAAACGCGAAAGTAACGTGAAAAAAATGATAAAAACACGTACATACTTTAGGGAAAACGGTTATATTTTTACAAGTTCACACACATCACATACATACACACACCCTCTCACCCTTACACATACACACACACACACACATAAACACATATTATATAAGTTTTTTTATATTATCTAAGTCCTTTAACAGAATATTTCATAGAGAAATGTCATAGGTACCGATATCTGTAATAATTTCATAAGTCTTGTAAACGGTTTACCGCCCATTTTAAATGTGCTGTTTGTTTCCGAGTACTCATTTTTAATGGCTCATGTACTCATATTTATAATTTTAATTTTCAACAATAATTTTATGTCATTTACAACCAAACCGATTCCACGTATTTATTTTGTATTTCAGAGAATACATGGCAACAATAATGATACTGCTTATGTCATTAAATGGTTGTTGATTCCTTTCCACTAGAGAATGTTAATAGATATTGCAGTAAATCTTCCAATTTTAAACTTCTCTAAATGCTGTCGTTGAAATCGCTATGCAGTCACTCGTAACTTTTTACTGCAACGTTCGAGAAAACACAACGCCTATTTACAACCTTCCTTAACTAGCTTCCGTACCCGGCAACGCCCGTGTCTTTTCCGAGTAATTACTGTAGTTAAAAAAAAGAACTTTTTGGTGTTAACCCCAAACAGAAGGTTATGAGGATAATAATTTCCCTCGGAGCCTATGTCGTCTTTGAGGAAGCTGGAAAGGAAGGAGAGGAGATTCTGGGAAGAGGGGTGGGTAGGAATCTAGGGAGGAGTGTGTCCAAGAGTAACGGACCAATGATCTTTTCCTCCAAAAACTTGCGTCTCCCGATCCGGTATGCCAAGCACCTGGTGGGCATGCGCATCCTCAACACACCTCATCCCATGAAACCGGGCACCAAACGTAGCTGACTACTTGGAATGACCAATCCAATAAATGGTTCTCGGGGTGGCAGTACCCAAACCCGCTTCACAAATTGAAGCTAACTTAACTCTGGATTTTATGGATCTCTCTTCTTGAGTTCCTCGCTTATGGTAGTACTACGCGTGTCAATAGAAGGCTTGTTGGGAAGGTTCTTGATGTTTAATAATACCAGGTTGTTCGTATCCTTCAACACATGTTTACCTGCCAGCGTATTGAGATATTTTATGAAAGGTACTTAGAACTTATTATATGAATATATAATGTTTTTATTTCATAAGAAGAGTTTAGTTTACGTTTTTTAGTTAAGAGAGTACAGTTTACGTTAAAAAATAAAGTAAAAATTCAATGTTAAATTGTGGCTTGACATTATACAAATGAAAAAAATGATTTAAAACAACTTTATTTGAGTTATTTACTTCCATCGGTTTTGATTGATCTCAATAATTATCAGGACAATAAACAAATAAACCGGTACATAATATATACTAAACATATAAACTAGTACATAATATATACTAAACATATAAACTGGTACATAATATATACTAAACATATAAACTGGTACATAATATATACTAAACATATAAACCGGTACATAATATATACTAAACATATAAACCGGTACATAATATATACTAAACATATAAACTGGTACATAATATATACTAAACATATAAACTGGTACATAATATATACTAAACATATAAACTGGTACATAATATATACTAAACATATAAACCGGTATATAATATATACTAAACATATAAACCGGTACATAATATATACTAAACATATAAACTGGTATATATAAACACATTAAATAGTTTACATGTTTATTGTCTTGATGTACAACTTTTTCATTTGTAATTTAATTAAAATTGCGGAAACGGTCTCACCGACTTTTACAGTGGTTTAGATATTATATAATATCTTTGGATTTCACTGAAAAATAACCCAGTACATTAAAAAAACGTTTCGTTCTATAAGAAAAGAATAAATGTATCGTGGGTTACTGCAAAAAGTTAGTAAGTCAAACAAAAAACATTTTGGAGTAAATAAACTCAATTAAAATTTGATCTTCATTATAAAGTCAGGGTTATGGGAAATAATGCTAATGTCAATTTTTTAAAAAAAATGGAAATGATTTTACATGATTTTTCTCGTCTATTAATTATAAAAAGTAAGTTTAAAGATTTGTTAAAAAAAATAAGTATTTAGAAACCTACTTAACGATATCAATATGAAGGAACCCAAACTTATTCCAGACATAGATTTTAAGACATAAACATTAAAATCATCACTAACTCAAAATACAATAAAAATGAAGTTACCAACTTTTGGCAGTAACTGCAATGTATATGGTACTACAAACCTTATTTTTTGTGATAATCGATGAAAAATTAACTTTGGTAAAAAAAGATGAGAAAATATCATTGCGAGCTGAAAATATTTTGGTTAACCTTGAAACTCAAGCCAAAAAAATGGATTGGGTAGTACTCCTCCACTACCATTATTTTGACGAGAAAATGTTTTACGTTTATCAATAAACATCATTTAATTTTTTTCACCTCACCTTATTTATTGGCGCACCTCAAGATCAACACGACGATGCACGAGTATATCACGAGTGAATTTCGAGGCTCTTATCTGACCCCCTCTGCGCTCGATGACATAAACTCACTGACAACAACGGAAAATTATCTATTTTTAGATTATACACACCTTGGCGCCACATCCCTTGGGCCACGAGATATATTTAAATATTTGGCGACAACCAAAGCATTTCATCAACCTGGTGGGATGGAAGCCTTTTAAAAAAGTTTTCACGTTAAAAGTTAAGCAAATTTGGAAGAAAAAAATTGCTATTACATTATGAGTTAACAATGCCAACTTCAATCGATGGGAACTTTTTGGACGCCCTGTTCAAAATATTAGAGCGTTGAATTAAGTCGCTGCCTTATTTTGAAAGCAAAATTTTATTAGAATTTTAATTATAAATTTATACAGCTACAAAATAAAATATTCACGTCCATGCAACTTTCGTAGTAAAGCTGCCTTTAAAAATAAAGTTTCCTACACAAATACCTACTTCGCGATACGCAACTTTCGATATTAAATTTCCTGACTGGGGTATGTTAAAATTAATTTTCTTCTTGAGAACGGTTCGTTTTGTGAAAGTTTGGTATTTGGTTTGATCTGTTTGAACATTAGAATTTCTTCGGAAACACTGTACCAAGTTTACGGTTCGATCTAATTTGATATTTTATGACGATCTTTGTAAACTTAACGCGTCAAGAATAATCCAAACGACATTCTAGAGCGTTAAATCTGACGTTAGAAAACTCTGTTAATTTTATGGAAATTTACCTAACCTATCTTGCAAAATCACATAGAGCTGAAATGGCCCTGAAATTGCGCAGTATTATGATACTCGTAGTGGTAGTGGTGTAAACTAGCAGTCTACAAAAGAGTCCTGATACCAATCCTGATGTATTGCAGTGAGGCATGGTAATAACAGAGGAATAATAAAATACAGTGAACATCGCAGAATTTCTTAAAAATATTTTTTCCACACAGGATGCTCTAAGAAAAATTATTATCTCTTGCAATGTCTGCTTTATCTTTGGGATACTGTGATGAGAGAGAAAAGGAGCGAGAGGAAGATCTGGGAAAGAAAAAGGTGTGAGTGGTGGTTAGGAATCTGGCGGTCAGTTTGTCTAGGAATGACGGACGTATGATACCAACCCTCCTACTGCCGGCGGACCACCTTCAAGACCTAGACAAACCTCACTCCACGAACCCGAGAATCCCTGCTAAGTTACCAAACATAGCAGAGCACTTGGGGTGATCTCAGTTATTGCCAGAAAAATATATTATCTTTCGCGATAGCAGAGGTGTTGGTTATCCAATCAATATTAAAAAAAATATAGCAATGTATAATTAAAAAATGTGTGTACCTATAGCTAGAGCAGCAGTACTGCATTTCAGATTAAATGGCTATTAATAATTTAAACCTTCGAGAGAATAGTGATAATAATAAAAAACACATATTTGGCGATATATTGTAACATTTTTCTACATCTTTGATATCGATTCTATTGAGAAAAAGGTCAGATTCCGGATATCTCACAATCATAAATGTTTTGCTCAGTGCGGAAAGCCTGTAAGGAAATGTGATTTAATGTTTAACTCATTGCTGAAGGCCTGTAAAGAAAGGTGATTTAATGTTAAACTCATTGCGGAAGGCCTGTAAAGAAAGGTGATTTAATTTTTAACTTAGTGCGGAAGGCCTGTAAGGAAAGGTGATTTAATGTTTAACTCAGTGCGGAAGGCCCGTAAAGAAAGCTGATTTAATGTTAAACTCATTGCGGAAGGCCTGTAAAGAAAGCTGATTTAATGTTAAGCTCATTGCGGAAGGCCTGTAAAGAAAGGTAATTTAATGTTTAACTTAGCGCGGAAGGCCTGTAAAGAAAGGCGATTTAATTCTTGACATTTTCCTTTGGTTCAATGATTCAGTCCATAATATCGTGACCTGTCTTGTGACTCGTGACCCTAACTCTCGGAAATCCGTTTCAATACATCTTAGTAAAACGACCTCAGCATAAAGTAACCAAAATAGCAGCAGTTCCTTGAATCTCAACAGAGCAATATTAAATTAAATTTGTTTATTCAGAGGGTAGGTTTGCCTTCCTAGAGGCACTAAATCCGGTTAATAATGAATCGATGGCCTAAGATGGGAAGGCCCAAGACTGAAGATTTAACCGAGAAAATACCTTACTTTGTCGAACTTTATGTCAGTTAAAAATTCACGAACAACTGAATAACTTAACAGAATCTTCCTCATTTTGCTTTATTTAAACTAGGCACAGAGACAATGATTGAAGGCGGCTGATGACAAACATGCCATATATAAAGGTTTGGTTAATATTATTCTTTCCCAGCAAATTGCAATCTGAAAAAATCTTCACTTATGGTATTCTTACAGAAATTCTTTGGATACAGACGAAAGAAAAATACATAATAAACAATAATATAGGGCTTTTGTTCTTAAGAATCTGAAATCTTATTAAATCGAAGTGAGTATATCTCCAATCGCCAGCTCTTGCCAGATAAATACATTATCCCTTGTCTTTTTCAATGGATTCGCAGGATCTCCCCCACATGTAATGCATAAATTATTTTCCGTTTATTCCTCTAACATTTTCCACGATTCATAACCAGATAATTAATATCCGCAAAATTGGATCCATTGCTAAATGAAAATAATTTTGATCTATTTTTTTATTATTTTTAAAAAGAATTCAAATAATTTTTAGTACATCAATGCATCATTCTTGAAATTAGTCAACCAACATTGTCTATTTTTTTTCTTATGTCCCATAATAATAATAATATTTGAATGATATGTATAGCGCCGTTTTGTGCAAAATCACCTCAAGGGCGCTGTATAAATATATAATACATTTCTACAATGATCTACGAGTACGTTATTACTAACTATATATGGAGATAATATAAAATTCAATACTTACCTGGTAGGTCACTTGAGATTAACACTTAGTTAACATTGACTAATTGTTTATTAGCGAAATTTAGATACAGTATTTAGGACATAATTGGGAAATTGGATTTAACTGGACTTTCGCTCAGGAATGGTGTATTCAATTTAAGGGTGTGACAGCTTAAAAATATAAGTTTTAAGTTTAGACCTGAATTCTGTTGGACTTGTTATGGATTTTAGTTCCGGAGGGAGTTTATTCCAAGACTTCGGCCCAGATACTCCGAAAACGCTATCACCAAACTTAGTATTTGGCTTGCGCTTAGGTTCCATCAGTCTGCCTAAAGCTGCTGATGTTCCTGATCTAAGAGTTGACTGTCTCAGACCAGTGTTTTTCGGGACGCATAGTTCAGAGATGTAGTGTGGGGTCAATTCATTGATGGATTTAAACACCATCCAGCAAAATTTGTACAGGATTATTTCAGGACACTTGAGCCAGTGAAGGTTACAAAGGTTTTCTGATATGTGCGAATATTTTAAAACCCCGGTTATGAGCCGTGCTGCTGCATTATACACTGATTGAAATTTGTCAATTTGATATTTTGGAAGGCTGGCATAAATGCCGTTACAGTAATTGAGATGTGAGACTACGTTGATAGGTTGATAAGTAGTTTTGTTGCTCCTGGAATTTCTCCTTCTATTTGGAATATGGTATAAATATATGAGTAGTATTCGCAGTGAATCTTTTCATCCCCCAAAAGTAGGTTCGATGATTTTACATCGCACCATTCGATAACCCTCAGTCGCCTGATAAATTAATAATTTAGTGTAAGCTCCGATCAAACCCGCTGGGTGGCGAGTTGCCTATCAAATATTAACCCCCGACCTGGGTATTAACATATTTCAGTCCGTACGTGTTAGTTGCTAGGTATGCGTATCTATACTATATTTAAAAGGTTGCTATCTACCATATATGTGAGAAGCAGTGGTACGCACATTATTTTTTTAAGATCAGGGAACATCTATAAACTTTTATTGCAATGGTTTTTTTTTTACCTGAATCTGAGATAGATGTTGCAAACTATTTATTATGGAAATAGGGCATTTGTTTTAATTATATATTTAAGTTTTATTTTTAAATAATTTTATTATAATATAACATTTTCTTACACATATGTATAAAGATTGTATTTTATGTTATTTAGTGTAAAGTAGAAATGATATTTAGGTCCGTAAATGAGTTATGTGTTATTTTTGTAGAACTAGCTAACTATTCGTTCCATTCAATGATACATAGGTTAATTTCCGTCCCTCTATCTACCAATAATTTCTCAAATGAATTATCAATAATAAAACAAATAGCAACAAATAATGGCTATGATTCGGCCTTAATTGATAAAATTCTTAATAAAAAACAAAAACATATTTCCACAAACAAATTTCTATATAGCAGTATTCCGCCAATTAATATCAACACCCCTATTCACCACTGGCGTAGGATTTTATTTATAAATAATTTTTCAAATCAAAGCGTTAGGAACCTTCCTTTAGATATTAAACCTGCCTTTTATACAAACAATACCCTAGGAAAATTTTTCATTAATACTAAAGACAAGGATGACATACTAAGCCATTCGGGTATTTATAAACTCAACTGTAGTGATTGTCCCGCCTTTTACATAGGTAAAACATCGCGCAATGTAAACACCAGAGTGAAGGAACATGTACGGTGTTTAAATGGTAAAGGTTTTTCGGAACTCGCCAACCACTTAATATCAGCAGACCATAGATTTGATAAAATAACAGGTACTAGCCTCTTACATAAAAATAGTATAGGCATTAGGTTAGACAATTTAGAATCATTAGAAATCAGGAAATCTATAAACAGTAACTTATCAGACCATTTATTAAATACACAAGTTAATTTATCTAATCAAAAAAACACCTTCTATAGTCCTATATTTAACTTGTTTCCCAGAATCCTTTCCACTCTTAAATAATAAGTTTATGCTTTTTCTTATGTCTTTAAAATGTATTATTATATGTATAATTCATGTAAAAATGTTAATTGTTATTATATACCTTCAATTCACTATGCCTATGTAATATTTGACTCCTCCCACTTTTATAATGTATTATATTCTGTCTCCCTCTGTTTTCCTATAAATATGCATCACCTCTGTCTTAGTTTTTAGTTATATTTCACATCCTGATGAAGCTCGACCGTAGCGAAACCGGTAGATGTAATAATAATAAAGTCGTGGTTAATAAACAAAGTGTTTTATTTGATTTAATATGTGTTATTGTGTTTCTTGAATGAAAACAAATCTAGAAAACTCTGCGCTAAGGTGTTCTCGTGATTTCGGCAAAGGGTTGTGGAGAATTGATCATAAAATAACTTTAAAGAAGATTATGAAATATTATAAAAGAAAAAATACAGATTTATGATGAGTTAGAATATTGATGTTTAGTAGGCTGGAGTTTCATGGCAAAAATCTTCATAGAAGTAAAAATACGTCCTTTATCATCCATATTCAATTAAAAATACTTAAATATTTATGTCAATAACTTAAATATATATGTTGATACAATGTCATTAAGACAGCCGTTATTAGTCTAAGTCGTAAGTCACTAGAAATAATCCTTTTTAGCAGTAAACGTTTTGTATGTGGACATTTTGGTAAGAAACATTATAACTGGGGACGTTTTCATTGGGAACATGTTCACATGTTCACATGGAACATTTGTGAATAATTGTAAATATATTTATAGTTAGTAGTTGTTTTCGTGAGGCAGGCATGTGATTTTAAAGTTTGATTGCGCAGAAATTAAAACTAATTTATACCTACAGTTTTACATCTCCCGTTGGCGGCGATGTTGGAATCCTTGTTTTGCACCTAATAAATTCACAAGTTTCTCCTGTCACAAATAAATAATGTATAATTTTAAGTACGTACCTACCTTCTTATAAATATTTAGTAAAACCCAAAGGAAATCTGTTATTTTTACCCTATCAAAATAATTATAACTGTTTAACGGTTAGTACCCACGTTACGATAACTCTTGGAATTGAAATCACAAGTTTTTTCTTGATGACGAAACGAATGAAATGATATAAAAATAAATAAAATGGTAATGCAGTGATGATGCCACCAGAATATCGAAAAAGGCCTACCGTGTTGATGGTATCCTCTTTGTTCCTTCAGATACCCAAAAAATTCCACGGTGAATTTCTTCAGTATGCACGCAACGCGGATTTTAACTTGTTTTTGATGAACGGTACAAATGATACTGCCCTGGCACTCTTCTTCTCGCGGTGACAAAAGGATCGGACAGACTCATGCCTGAGGTAGGTATGAATTTAACTAAAATTGTAAAAATTATAATCGGCTATGCCCGAACAACCTAATATTACTAGTAAGTTTTGATGATTGATAGTTTTTACACTAGTTTTTAATGCACCAGATTTTAAAATAAAAGGTTGATAACCTCTGTTCCAAAGCTTCGCCAGACTTTCTAAAACCGCCGAAAGGAGTTGAAACATTTATAGCGTTTTGAGAGTTTTGTGAGATGCAATTCCACTAGTACGTTTTACTTCAAACATAACAGATTACGGGGATTTAAAAATTAACGAGGAAATGAAGTGTATTAACGTTTTCAAAGTGAAGGTTAAAGTAATGTTCGACACCAAAGCTCTGGAATTGGTCATTCAACAATAATAGTTATTTTGCTTTGTAGGTGTAAGGGTTAAAAATTGAAGCTTTTTTTATATACACAGTTATCTTTTAGTTATCTTTAAATTTTTTCAAAATTAAATTTAGTATTGCAATATTCCAAACAAGGCAAATGCCCGTATTATGTTGGTAACACAATACTAATAAGAACATTTATAAGTAAGTCATTTATGCAGTAAATCTAATATTCATAAAAAAATATAAATAATAATCATTTTATATCTTTGTTCTGTTATTTAGGCAACTGTCCATTAATTGGTAATTGACGGATTTGGTTGTCTCGGTGTTAGTGGGCAAATCCTGAGACGTCATATTAGATAACAGAAGACTGTAAGAAATCTGCTTCTCCAGTCCTCAAGTTCAGTCCTGTCCAGTTCAGTTTTCAAGTCCAGTTTAGTCCTTTTTTATACTTATATCTTTAACTTCTCAATAACAGGGTTGATTCCAAGTCAGGATTGATCGATAATATGGAGGAAGACGGAATGATGGGTCTATACCTTTTCCCCAATTTTCATAGCAATTCGTTAAAGTCATCGACTAACAAAGTCTGGACAGGGCGTGTGAATGTTAAAATGACACCAAAACATTTCACATTTATTGATTAAAATTGGGTTATGAAGATATCGAAAGAAGCATTGCTTTGTACCTTTTGTTAGTCTGCAAAGACCAAATTTACTCCAAAATATCATACTTTTGAAGCAATGCCATCGAATGAGCTAGGGAGAAGACATTACTTAATTTGTAGGCTGAGTTATTTGTTAGATACGCCATATCTAGAGTTGTATTGTATATCTTTCTTCAGTCATACAACGTTTTTATTCAGGAAGCTTTCCGATTCTGTTCTGCCACTTTTTATCTACCATTATGTAATTAGCTTATAAAGAGGATTTGTTTTATGCTTACTGTATTGCCGTTTGAATCCATTATATACCTTCAATAAGTAATATATATACACAATAGAAAGCACGTAAACACGACTAAAATTGAATTCCCTCTGCCTTTGAAGTCAACAGCGCTGATTAACCTCATATCCGAATTATTCCGCAATCAGTGACCAAAACATTCTAATAAAGATCTAAACACCTTCCCGATTTGCAATTCTAATGCCACGTGCTGCTCCTAGTTGCAGGTGCGGGCTGCATGTGCAATGAACCCGCGGTGGTCCAATGGACGTCATTAAACAACTGCATTAGTTGCACAACTGCATCTGTGGCCAGGGAAAGGATTCTCCTATGGAAACGAAGTGACTCAAAGTCGCTGAACAGGTAATCCATAGAACTGCGATCTGCACATATTTGTAGACAATTTCTCTACAACTAACTTGGAACTATAAAATATAGATAGGCAGTATTGACGCAAATATATGCTTCTCCCTTTAACATATTTTCCTGCATTCTTCCACCCAATTTACCTGTCCCTGTTTGACAGTGTGGAGTCACTGCATGCAGTGACATTGCAAGAATTTTGATTAAACATGACCAGTCTTTTAAGAAAACTGGAAGCGAACATGTTCCTTCAGTGCGTTTAGTTCTAGTCTATTACGGAAGCTTGTGCAGCGAGTGTCAGCATTGTCTCTTAATGCCATTATATCGAACGAAAAGTCCAAGGTTAAATCTGAATTCTTTTCCAATTCTAACCGTTAACCTCAGCTCCCTTCAACGTATGCTTCTGTATTCCTCCACCGAATTACCTGTCCATGTATGATAGTGCGGATTACCTGTATTCAGTAACATTGCAACAATTTTGCTTACACATGACCAGTCTGTTAAGAAAACCAGTGCGGTGAACATGTCTCTTCAGTGCATTTTATTCGAGTCTATTACGGAAGCTTGTGCAGTCATTACCAACATTGTCTCTCAATTCCATTACATCGGTCGAAAATACCAAGGGTAAGTCTGAATCATTTTTCAATTGTAACTACTAACCAAGTAAAAAATATTGATTTTTCGTTTACTATCCACCTTTTTACGATTTTAATGTAGGATTTCTCATTTTCATCAGGTGCAAAGTTGGTATTTTCGTGAACAATCACCTCTATGGCGCTGTATAGAAGATTGAAATAATTTTACAAGTAGTTCTGTAACAACAGAAGATTATATATATAGAAGAATGGATGTTTTCTATTATTTAATAAATCAAAACCAAAATATCCTAAGTAATCATGAATTAGATTTGGAAGTGGGTATGTACTTGAATACCTACCGACTTAATAAATATTAAAAAATCAATATTATTTAATTTTTTTAAATACACACAATTCTTACATTAATCTTATTAGCTAGCAGATAAAAACTCACTTCCGTCGTTTGAAAAATTAAGCGGTTCTTTTTGATGATAACAGAAGGCGCAACTTCCGTTTATAACAATCTTCAATTGTAGTCATTTAGATAATAATACTTTCATATTAAGACAAAATGTAAAGGTAGAACCAGCAGACGACAAGCATATAGCAGTTTTACAAGACTACCGTTTTTTAACATGTTTTGTATAAACTAGCGTGTGTTATTTTAATTTTTATTTGATAAATAAAAATAACTACTTTTATTGTTTAAAAACCAACACGTTTCGTTAGAAATGCTTACTTATTTAGGGTTTACTTAAAAAGGAAATTGCTAAAATAGCCTTGAAGATTTAAAAAGATTGGTGGGAGTGAGAAGGGAGGGAGAGGGGGGTACTATGTCGTTTTTTACAGTGGGAACTAATTAAAAAAATGATTATCAAAAATATTTATTTAAAATCTTCTTTACACTCTTTTCAGTTTATAAAATTTAATGTTCATCCAACTGGATACCATTAATATTACAGTGTTACAACTCGATGCCATTATTATAATCAAAGTGTGGTTCGTCTCCAATAAATTATAAGCAAACATTGACAAAATATTTCTGTTTATACAACTCATAAATTAAGAAATACGTTGAGTTTTGTACAAATGTCTCTTCCAGCAATGTACATATTTTAATATAAGGCAGAACTGTTATAAATATTGTTTTGTAAGGAATTTAACCCTGCAGGCCTTGGAAGGACATTAATAGCCACAAACATCATATTCCATTATAGCCACTGAAGGACAGATCTGACCGGGAAGTCAATACATTATTACATGGAAAGAAAATTGTCAAAGTGCTTCATTACAGTTTTTTGGCATTTTTTCATTGACAAAAATGAAAAAAAAAATAGTGTAAACCGTATAAAAAGTAAAGTGACAGTTTTATTATTTATTACTTACACAAAAGGAATATGTTTTGTAAATATCGAATTATTTCAAAATTAAGGGCGTTCCGAGTCAAAATGTCCTGGTAAATTTTTTTGTTAACATTTAATGTTTGTTAATTTTTTGAAGTGAAACTTCTTTACGCACGTTATGCATTTTCGAGGACCGGAGTAAAACTGACTCATGACCGTCACGAAAAACCGTGATCATTTCGCTATAGGAGCCTAGCTAATATTATATACCTAGTTTAGGTCACTCTCCAAACTCAGTTTCGCGGTCTAGAGGCAGAGCGCCCGACTGTCGTCGTGAAGAACCGAGGTTCGATCCCCGCTTTAACTATTTTTTTTTCTTTTTGTGATTTTTTTAATACGAGGAAAAGTGATAAAATGCTCTCGTGCTGCGACTTTGTCAGGCATACATATAAGAAGATATCTACATGATTTGTAATAATGTAGTAAAAAATTACATAAATTTGTTAATTTTAACCGAGAGTCTCCCGAAATGTCTAAATCCATTTAGTGAGACTCTAGACCGGCAGGTGTTCACTCGAGTAAAAGGTTAGAAGTAACGGTTGGTACCTATATGATATTTTGGTCGAAATATAGCTTACAAATCGAGCCGGTAGAGTCGCTCGGTATTTTGATTAATTATTTCTATTTTGAATGATTAAAATTACTAATCAAGGCCGATAACGCTACTAATTACCCTCTCAAACGTGCGTGACAAGTTTTTTTAGTAAAAAACACAACCGTAAGTGAGTTTTTCAAAATTTAGAAATCTTTTTCAAATTCAGACTCCATACGGGTATGAGAATGTTAAAACACGATAGATCTTTTCCAAAACGGACAAATATACGGAAATATTTTGAAAAACAACAGATATGACTTCACACTGCCGATATATCTTCGATTCGACCCTATATAAAGCGTTAACGAGACGTTATGTGATAGGAGTAAACGTTGTATACGCGGTTCTCGTCGCGCGAGATACCTCTCCTCGCGGTCTAGAGGCAGAACGTTCGACACTCGTTATACAGGACCCGGGTTCGAATCCCATATTTTTATAACTTTTAATTTTTTTTTATCACATGCTACTTATAAATATGTCAATATTAGGAATCTAGTTAAACGTTCATTTGTAAACAACACGCCTATAAATAAATTTATGCTTTTTAAAACTATAATGTACAGCATTCTGAATAATAATAATATGAAATGAAAAGAGAGAGAGAAGAATACTAAAAGTTTCACTTCCGTCGTGCGTAGGCTTGCCACACACTGCATTTTTTTAAATCTAGTTTCTAAAATAGTATTTTTTTTAAGGACAACTTCAAAAAGAAGTATTATGTAGCACATTTTTGATACCTTGGGAGCATTCTGAAATTCCGAGAAAATTCAACATGTTGCGTCGTTCGGAATTGTTAGTAAAAATATTTAAAAACCTGAAGGTTTAAAAATATGACAGCGATCGAAGGACTAGCACTAATAAATAATGTTTTTGTTTTAAATTTTTTTGATTATTGCATCATTCATACCAAGTATTCCATTACGTGCATGGTTTGTCCAAACTACGAGTATTTCCGAGTACACTTCTATCGACTTGTTTCTTCAGTGTTCAAAGTCAACTTTTACGGTGCGGAATCTTTCTAAACCCTTTCCATAAGCTTTATTTTTGAATTTTAAGTTTAGTTTAACATAACTTTCTGCTGTGAGTTTCTGCGACAGTTATTTTCAGCTTACAATAAATATTGTTACAGTGAGCTTATGATCTTTTAATGTTATCATTGAATATACTACAATGGTACCGACATTCGTTTCATATAAGTATGAACATAATATTCAATTGTTATTTTTGTTGTTTTTTAAATTATGAATTTAACGGAAAAATCCAGTAAAAATTAGGTAGGACAGTAAGATAGCTGATGTGTTACTATCACTTACTAATAATTAATACATCACTGTTTTAGTGGTTCAATAATAAAACAGAACATTGAAGAAAATAAATTACATCAGAAAACCGAATCTAACTTAACTTAAAGCTCTATAAATAATAAGAAGATCAGTGAAGATTTTCTCTTTAAATATATTTGGTAAAATCTTTTACATTTCTTTACTTTAGTACAATTTATAATGTTGGCCTCACTGGATGGTTTACCCGTGCTGAGGCCTCTATTTTATAATACAAAAAATATTCATAATACATTTAAAGAGAATTTTGAAAGGAATATAAGTAAAAACAAATGATAGAGAAAGCGCGCTAATATTAAAAAAAACGATTGTGAATTAGGCAAAAGCAAAATAACTAATAAATTTAGACTTATCAAAAAAATTCTTGATATTTGAGTTAAGTAGCAATTGAAGAGACATTGTGAATGTTTCCATACCCATAATATGTTAAATAACAGCACCAGATACACTTTCATACATTTCGGAACAAAGTTTGCGATTTTATTATATCGAGGGATTTCCATATGAACTTTTTAACTCTGAATAGAAATTATCTTCTAAAATAATTATATTTTTTAGAACTTAAAAACGTAAAGTTGTCAATGAAAGTACGTCGTTTGTCGGTAGAATTCAGAATCCGGGTGATGTTAAACTAACAAAACCTAAACTAACCTAACCTTACATAATATTTCACCTGCTTCTCTTTTATAACTGTGCTGTTTTCCGTTCACAATCAACACAATCGTCAGTTGCATTTGGACCGGTTCAGTTTTTGAACTCCACACAAGGTGAATGGTTGCACTAAGTGAGCTGAACTTGCTGCAACGAGTATCTGGCGCTCTTTTGGGTAGCCAATTTACTTACCAATATAACAAGCTGAGTGTGTACGCAACATGCATAACAATGCACGTGCAAGTGAATTTTCGGTTAAAAATGAGTACCTGCTTTGGAGTAATAGTTATAAAGGTTCAATTATGTACACAAAAGCAAATTTTTAAATTAGAGTTTTCAGTTTTTGTCTTCTTCTGATGACTTCTTCTATCAAAAGTCGTATATTATCCCGGTACTTCTTAACCTGCCATCTAGCAAAACTCTAGAAAACTGCATATAGATTTTGCCCAGGGTTCTAGTCCTAGATGCCTTCTATTTATGTTTTTTTTCTTTTAAGTTAACACTGATATTATCTTCAAATAGGAAGTAGAACTATACTAGATATAATACACATTACTGAAACTATATAACCAACTCTACTTTACGAGATTATATTATTCTGTTGTAGGATTCAACAAAGTGCTGATATAGATTGCGCTCAATTCTATAAGGTCATAGGTATATCATAGTAAATAAATAGTACCCCCAAACTTGTTTGAAAAAATCGATTGATCAAACTGACATCATTAATGTATTAAATTGTAATTTTGAGCTTTAAATCCATGTTCCAAGAAATTTGTGTTGAATTCGTTGTTTATTGAAAGAGAGAACTTTATAGAAGAGAAGAGAGAGACTAAATAGGTGAATTATTTTCCAGCTGTCCTTTATATAATAAAATATCTGGCACTCTCACAATCTAAGAATTTAAAATTGATTAAAGCTCTACAAAAGAAGGCAAACAATTTTTTTTAATTAACTACACACAGGAGGCCTTGAGGAAAGTAATTTCCCTCAGGGCCTATGTCATCTTTTGGGATGCTGTGTGGAGGCTTTTTTAAGGAAAGAAAGGAGTAAAAGTTCTGGGAAGGTAAAAGGTATGAGGGTTGGGTAGAAATCTAAGTGTGTCCAGGAGTGAAGAACCAGCTGGAGGAGTCAAAGGGTCTCCCCAAACCAGTCTCTCCTGATCTGGCACGCCACACAGCTAGTGGGCAGGTGCATCCTGAACACACCTCACCCGATAAACTCGGGCACCCCTGCTAATTCACCAAACGTAGAAAACCATTTTGAGTGACCTATGGTAGAGGTGATGGTTATCCAATAACTAACCCGCCTCCCAAATTGAAATTAATGCCTTAGAGTTAGTAAAAACCAAAATATTACAAAAATGCCGAACTTAAAAATAACATTATTCAAATAAATTTAGTTCATATTTTTTTTAAATACTTTTTACAATTTTCACGTGTACGGTGTTGTAGATGTGTATGTCTGAGAGATTGATGGTGTGTACGTGCGCAATGTGCAGTATGCACGTGCACTACTACTGTAACAGTGTCTAACGAGTGAGTGCAGAGCGCATTCAATGTGATGACGGACGTTGAAAGCCGTGACTCGGACGTAGAGCTTGACGTGAAGGGGATGTTATGTCGGCTACCATTTTGACGAAAAATAACAAACACAGATAAAAAATACTTTTATTCAAAGAAAAACAGTAGAGGCGTCTTTCATACAAATTAGTATGGCAACAAATATTCCATTTAGCCCGAGAGACCACGTACTCTGTCTCTCTTAGACTCGCTTGACATCGTAGTTCTCCATTCAATTTGAATTACACATCCATGTAACTACACATCTGTCCTGATAATGGACACAGCAATGCTGAAACGTTATCTAAAGAAGGATGTAGCGCAACACGGCATAATACCCCAAAACAAATCACTTAAATATTGTGACAATAAAAAAACATAGTTGTGAAAAAAAAATAAAATTAAAGAATAGATGTCATTTTTTTTCTGCATTTTGCCGAAAATCGTAAATTAATATTAAAAAAAAAAAAAAAAATTTTAGTTTTTTTGCGTGCCAGTGAGAGTTTATTTTCTCTTCCGTATTTTAAAAACTTTTTTTTCCATTTTAGCTCCACACAATTTTTATGAACGTCGACGTGTGACGTCGTGATAATACAGGGTTTTCCAATAAGAGCTATTATTTTGATATTCCATCGTAAAAGATCAATGGTTTCGTTACTTGTGTAGCACGTAGCGCCGTTTTGTTGAAAGTAAACGTTGTCCAAATCAATACCATCCAATTCCGGCCATAAAAAAATCATTAATCATCTCGCAATCCATTCACCGAAACTGTTGCTCCAGCCTCATTTTCAAAAAAGTAAGGTCCAATGACTCCGCTGGACCATAAACCGCACCAAACAGTTACACGTTGATGATAGAGAAGCTTTTCAACAGTAACTCTTGGGTTTTCCGATCCCCAAATGCGACAATTTTTCATGTTGACGAAGCCACCGAGGTGGAAATGGGCCTCATCACTCAAGAATATTTGCATTTGATTCACTCAAGTGAATTTTAATAATTTCAATGCGTTGTTGAAGCTTCTATCGTTCCATTTTTATTAATGGCGTAGTTTTTACTTGTCAAATGTCAAAAAATGACAGCTTCAAAAGAAACATCTACCGAAATAGCGGGCTATTAATAATAACACCTCTTATTGGAAAACCCTGTATATTCGTATTTTCATAAAATTTTACTAGGAAAACTATGAATTCATTCGTTAGAAGCCTGCAATCCCGTTTTAACCGTATTACGAATAATTTTAAGAGATTCTTAATAAATTAGCAATATTCAATGTTTTCACAGCAATATAATAGTCACCCACCGAAGAATCTATAACCAAGAAGGTAAAACTGTATTTTTTCAAAGTGGTTGATACAAAGCCTTCTTAAAAGTCAGTTTAATAATATAATATGGGATGGTGGAAAAAGGACGTTCGCGTAGATATTATTATTATTATTATTATGTGTAATGGAATATCGCTTTGAACGCGCTCGGAATACAGCCTTTTATAATGAGCACTAACTTGTCCGCACTCGTTTTCAGTGTACTCCACTCGGTATTATAGTTACTGTAACATTTACTGCTGAATACTGCAAGCAGTGGCGGCCGGTGGTCAAAATATATGGGGGTTCACCGGATTACAACATTAAGTCATAAAATAAATGTACGTACCTATTTATAAAGAAGTTCTATTCTCTGCTCCTTTTGTTTAGCGAAGACCTCTATCAATGCTTAACACTGATAGTGCGTTCAGTCTGTCCTGGCTCAACGTGTTTAAAAAAGATTTTATTCTTTTTAACGTTGAGAAACATCTTTAGCTTTCAACTGAGGTCATTCCAAAGGTCATGAATGGTGCACAAAAGTTTTAGTAATTTCACAGTCTCGGGAAAGTCTTCTAATAAACAAGTACTATAAAAAATTTGTAAAAATGATAAAGCGCCGTTAGCTTTTGAAAAATCGTCGCGGGCGTAAATTGCACAGAGTTCACTTTTACTGAACTTTATTTAGGAAGTCATACGTTTTAAACGTCACATTGAAATCATGTTCTGGGAAATTTGAACTGTATCGATTTTTATTAAATAGCTCATTATGGTGTTTAACTTAGGCACGGTAGCCTGAATCCAATTGCATTCTGATGTCAACTTTTCCTAAAACCTTTAAGCTCAAAACTTTTTGTAAATGTAAATGACAAGAATTATGTTTTTTGATTTTTTAAGAAAGGTGAGTTACATCAGTAACACCGCTGATTGTCCAAACTGAATCAACATCGTAAATTAAACACGTAAAAATAAACAATTCAATTGATCACATGCACAGAGCTACGAAGCTTTGTTATACATTGTTTTGTTAAATGATCGAGTAAACTTCTTCGATCCAGATTTTCACTCTTGTTTTATTATCAGTTCAGATTTTAGGTGGACCGGCATTTTTTATTATCACTTTGTTTTCAAAACTCGACCTATTGTTCTTAATGTATTCCACATTCAAACTCATTCTTAATTTATACTTTGAACAAACACAAAAGTAATCATAAATTAGTAAAACCTGCAATTGATAAACCTTATAATTGATACACAAGATCGATATAACCTGCAATTAAACTTAAAAACTTTCGCAGAGTAAGAAATTTTTTAATTCAACAGACCGTGCCCGTCAACGGCGAGTACCTACTGACTAAACTGATAATAAGTAATCTGACCATCACTCATCTCTTAATGACAAATTTTATCTTAAATGCTTGTATCGAAGAAGCGAAACATTCGCTGAAAATAGCAGATGGTAAATTGAAACCACGATATCGACAATAACATTAAACATACGCGTTTTAGTTTAACTTTCTATTGAATAAACCGTTCCTTCTGATGTGGTGGTAAAACCCCGAACGCCGTCCATGATATGGTATTATTTGCAAAGAATAGTATGAACTGGTATGTACCCACGCTTTCGACTGTTCCACAGAATATGCGACAAAGCAGTTAAATTTTGGATCGCAATCGAAAACGAACTGCTACGAACATAGGCATAAGTCAAAGTCGGTCTGCAAGTTAAGCGCGCTTAATAAGTTTGTACCTTTTGAATGAGATATTATAACCGAACCGAGTTTCGTATTGTGATTCGTCATGTCGGAAATCTTATTGGTTGTTCGGCGCTCGGGAGCACATATTAGCTGGCCGCCACTGACTGCAAGAGCAGTTTATTCCGGGACAGGTGGCATAGTGATGTGTCATATCTGCTGATTTTCTTTTCGCTCAATTAACAAAATGTTATTTCTAAATTTATTCATTTATTTTATTTAAGCCATCGAAGCTTGAAAATGTCTTATTTATTATTAATTACATACATATATTTTATTTTTTTATTTCCTTCATATGGAAAACTATTTTGTGTATTGGCTTTGTCTTTTTTTGGTAGACTAATTTCTTAGCAAGACTAATTAGACTAATTTCAACATAATTTTGTAAAGGGTTGCTTATTATTTTATATATAAATATCATCGTGTTCAAGGTCAGTATCTCTTTCACTGTTAGCCAATTTAGTTCCTTTAATATTTTAGCTATTTTGAAAATCAATTTTCATTGCTCTATTTTGGAGAATTCGCAACTAATTTGGTTCTATGTCATTACATAAGAAAAGAATTGTTGAGCAGTAGTTAAAATGAGGAACAATAACAATAAAACGCACTATCCAAATTAGACAAACGCCCGCATTATGGTGGTAAAATAATAATAGTTTCCAAAAAAATTCTCATTTTCTCTTATTTCATTAATCAGAACCAAAATATTCTCTGAAATCATAAGATTTGAAAGTAGATATTTCAATACCAGCTTATTTAACAATTTTATAATTAACCATATACATTTTTTCATAAATTTTATATAAAAAAAATATACATTTCATCAAAAAGAAACGTCATTATCTCAATGACTTTCTTATTTGCTTTTTTATTCTTTTTTCGTGGTATATACTTTCAGTATCACCCTATTGAAGGACCATCACTAAGAATGAAAACTTTGCTTTAGTCGTGTTCAGGAACCACAACTGAATACTGCCAGGTACTTCCCCACCTTTTTCTCCCTTTCTCCTTCTATATATTTTATGGTTCCATGATAACTCAACACAGTGACAATTCAACACACTTTTAAAAAGTTATATAAAGTCATTAGAAACGATGAAAACATTTTTTTAACCTAACCTAACCTACTTAACCCAGTTAGTAAGGTTTTTGTTTCATCACCTTCCATGACTTAATATAACTTTTTAAAGATGTGATGAATTATCATTGTGATGATTTATCCGGTCACCATATTCTATACTTCTATAATTGGGGATGCCATGGTCTCACTGACTCTATTTTGGGAGCGATTGAGTCTATTGTGCGATACATATTTATTTATTTATTATTTATTTTATTTATTATTATTACATTTATTACATACAAGATATACAAATATAAAAGGAAGCTTTAACTGTCCAACTAGGAAGTTTCCCGTTTTAGGACAGTCGAATTGGCAGGTTGCGTGTACATAATTCCAGGTAGGTACATGTAAAATATAAAATAAAATTAAAATATAACATATAAATGTAAGAAAGAAAAATAGAAAGAAAATATTTTTTTAGGAAAATACAATTTAGCAGTAATAAACAATAAAATCCAGATAGGTACATGTAAAATATAAAATAAAAATATAATATATCAATGTAAGAAAGAAAAATAAAAAAAATATTTTTTAGGTAAATACAAAATACAAAATCGAGGAAATCAACTCAGACTACGTTTTTTAATAATTTTTCGGAATCTGTCCTACCTAAGTCTAATAACCATTTAGTAATTTTAGTACCGAAGGCTGATAATTCACATAGTTTAAATTGAGAGGGGATTTTGTTGTATATTTTTGGTCCCAGGTATGAGAAAACTTTTTGATAAGCCGCAGTATTGCTAGTTGGAATAGAAAGGTCGTTTCTGCTCTTACTTCTGGTGTGATGATTATGATCGACTGTTATCGTTTTGTTTTTATTTTTGTGGACGCAGATTGTTATTTTTTTTATGTAACACTGTCGAACATCAAGCACATTAAACTCCTTGAAGAGAGCGTCGCTCGAGTATCTGAAGGGTTTCTTCATAATGACGCGTAGAATGGATTTCTGTGCCTTCAGTAGCGGGTATAATATTGTTAATCCTGTTCCACCCCATCCAATGCAACCGTAGGTTATGACGGAGTTACAGAGCCCGTAGTATATTTTTTTAATGTCTTGAGTTTTTATAATTTCCCGCAATGCTATAAATATATAAATAAGCTTGCGCATTTTATTAGCTGTGTTTTCAATTTGTTTTTTCCATTTAAGATGGTTATCCACTATTATACCTAAATATTTAATAGATTTAACACATTCAAGGGTTTCGCATTTACAAGTATGGTTATTATTTCCAAGGCTACACTTAATATTATGTATTGTGAGGTGATGAGGTGTTTTGGGTTGACCTGCAAGGGTAGCGCTAAATGTGAGATATTTTGTTTTTTGTATGTTTAGTGTAAGCAAATTACTGTCTAGCCACTGTTTTACTCTATTTATACCTGTGTTCGCGAGGTGGTGTGTTTCTATCCAATCATCTCCTTCAAACAAAATAACTGTATCGTCAGCGAACGTGATAATTTTGCCACCAATGTGTTGGTTACAAAGTTCGTTTATGTATATAATAAAGAGAAGGGGCCCAAGTGTACTTCCTTGTGGTACCCCAAAAGTGTATTTTAGTGAAGTGCTAATAGCCTCGTTAATTCTGGTTTGTTGAAATCTATTAGATATATAACTTTCTATCCATTGAAAAGCTTTTCCCTTTATTCCTATATTTCTGAGTCTCTGTAAAAGAATTTTATGAGATATGGTGTCAAATGCCTTGGCCAGGTCCAGGAAAAGGGCAATAGTTTTCTTGCCATGGTTCATATTCCCTGCAATAGTTTCAGTGAGACATGCGATGGCATCATCCGTTCCCTTACCCGACCGAAAGCCGTATTGGTTAGGACTTAGAATGTTATGTTTCTCCACATATTCGTTTAACCTAGTTTTGAAAAGCTTTTCAATGACTTTGGATATCGCGCTTAATAGTGATATTGGCCTATAGTTCTCTACAAGATATTTAGGTCCACTTTTGTGAATTGGGACAATTATTGATTTTTTGAAGTGATCAGGAAATATTCCTGATGCAAAACTTAAGTTGTAAATATATGATAGCGGAGCAGAAATCTGATTTTTAATTTTTTTTAGTATTTGTGTATTTAGACTATCTGGACCCTTTGCATGTGTAGTATTAAGGCCGTTGATTATTTTTAAGACCTCTTCTACAGTAGTTGGTTTAATATTAAATGAAAAAGATTGTTCCTTTGTTTCAATTGTCGATGCTAAAGAGTCTTCCGTTTTCTGGGTTTCTAATAAAATTTTTTTTGCTAGATTTGATCCAACAGATGCAAAATATTGATTAGTATGACATGCAATTGATTGATTGTCAGTTATAATCAAATTTCCGGTATTTAATTCAGTTACAGATGCATTGGTATTTCTTTTACTTTTAGTTATGTCTCTGACAACATTCCACATGTTTTTGCTGGAATTATCCTTATCAAGTAAGAATTTATAATAACGCTCTTTACATTTGCGAATAACGGTTTTGCAAATATTACGGTATCGGTAATAGTTTTGCTGTTTAGTATCGTTCAATGGGTCTCGTTTAGCTATTTTATGAAGGTGATTTCTTTTGTGTATAGATTTAACAATGCCGTTGGTAATCCATGGTGTGAGATGTATTTTACTATATGGAATGCGTTTAGTTATTGTGTGTTTTGTTATGAATGTATTGATTTCATTAATAAAATAGTTTAGAGCATTGTTAACTTCAGTCTCTTTATAAACATATTCCCAATTTTTATTATTAAGATCATTTAATAAAGCCTCATAATCGATAATCTGTTTGTGATTAATTTTATGTTTTTTGGGTGTTGAGTTTGGGATACTGATTGCAGTGGTGTAATGATCAGTGATTGTATTATGTATTACAAATGCATTTGAATTTGTTATATTTCTGGTATATATATGATCCAAACATGAGCTTGAGCTACCTTGTACCCTAGTTGGAGAATTAATATTGGAAATAAAGTTACTTTCAGCCATAGCACATAAGTAGTCGTCGGACTGCCTATGCAATACTTCTCCTATAGTATTTATATTCATGTCCCCGATCAGTACATATTGTGCATAATCCTTAGTTTTTTTTAACTCACCAATAAGATTTTCCAGGAAATCTTGGATGTCATTGAACGATGGTGATCGGTAGATAGCTAGGATACCTAAATTTTCATTAATGTTGATTTTTAAACAATTACACTGATTTATGTTTATTTCTTGTACTAAGGAATTTAATGTGTTGTCGATATATACTACTACTCCGCTATTTTGGTTAATATGCGATGTTGTATGGTATTCGTTATAGCCTGAAATTTGTTTGGCTATGTATGAATCATTTAGCCTGCATTCAGTGAGAATTAGTAGATGAAACTTTACCACAGCTTTTATTTTTTCCAAAAATATAAGAAAATCATCCAAGTTTCCCATCGTTCTAATATTTTGATGAACAATATTAATTCTATTAGATTCCCAATTAAATTACATAATTTTGTTAATGTTTTCAAAAATTATTTCAGTATTTGGCACTAAGATACTATCGATTTCATGTTGAAGATCGTTTATTACCATTAGAATTCAAAAATTAATTGTTGTTTTCTGGGTAAAGTTTTAAAACAGTATTTTATTATCATATAAATACTTGTAGTACGAAATATGTAGCGACAAAACTGTAAACAAAATGATGTAATTAGGAAAATTAAAATATATATGAGTAAGAAATAATATCTGAAATGAAATCCAGGAAATAAATAACGTATGTAGTTGGTGTGTGGCATTTTCTCTTTCAAAAGACAGTAAAAAGTAGTATAAGTATGAAAAATAAGTAATATCTGGGTTATATAAAATATGTTGATTAGAGTTCTCTTTTGCCGAATTATTAGTAATATTACTAATAAATCAAATAATAATCTTATAATAAGTGTAGTTACCATTCTAGAGAGAATAAAGATTAAAATTAAAGTTAAAATTAAAATTAGGATTAAAATTGTTCCAGTACAAATTGGAGTTATGCAAAAACCTAGGTGTTCATATAATATAGTGCTGTTATGTAATGGAGTATGAAATGGCGATATAAAGCGGTAGTCAGTAGTTTTATCACGATAATCAGAATAAAGAGCAGGTAGTCAGAGCTTCGGTATAGCTTGTTCTGAGTCTATTAATATAGGTCGAGAAGGGTCATCTTTTTTCATGTAGATTAGACCTGCTTTCGTCCAGACGTACCTATATTTACATTCCGTCGCACGTTGGCGAGCTAGATACCAAAGCCGTTTGCCTTTAGACGTGAGGAGTTCTGAGACGTATATGGGTGTAATGGGGCCAGACAATCCGATTGTTCCCGTGTTTAGTTTGTCCCCAATCTTTTTGCAAGACCTGTTATATTTTTTTATAGCATTAAGGAGCTCCTCTTTTAACGGTATTGAATTAAAATTAATTACCACTGACCTAGGTTTAACTGTTGGAGGAATATTTTTGTTTCTTTGTGATACTCTATATATATTATAAATATCATTTGTATTTAGTTGGCAGTCTACTATTTTACTGGTGTTGAATATAATGTCTTTTAAGGTTTGTGATGTTTCCTCTTTGAATTCTGGAAGCCCTCGAAGTTCCAAACAAGTATTGTTGATTCGTCTGTTCCTGTTTTCTTGGTCAATCTCGATCGCTATTATTCTTTTTTCTAGGTCTTCATTTCGTTCTGTCAAGAGACAATTTTTTTTTTCATTTTCTTTATTTTTTTCGCTTTTTTTTCTAAGACCTTAAGTCTTGAATTAAAGGCTGAGTTTACTTGTTCATGTAGTTTTTCCAAATTATTTATTCGATATTTTAAATCTTCTTGCTTTTGAGATATGTTTTGAATGGTTTTTAATATTTCATTATTTTGGAGCAGGATTGCATCGTATTTTTTTCCAACAGATTCATTAACTGAGTCTTTGAAATTTGCGAATTCAGTTAAAAATAGATCGATTGTCAGATTACTAGTGCCATCTGTGGTTGTTGGTGGTAAGTTCACACTGGCGTATGATGAGGCGGCAATTGTAGATTTTGGTGTTGATGAAGGTTGTTTATTAGGTTTCTCGATAGATGTCAGTTCTAGATTTTTTTCAGACGTATTTTTTTTGGAGTTTTTTTGTGTTTTTGTGCAAAGTTTGCAGCGCCACTGTAAAATCTTAGTTCCTCGCCGTGAGGTCTCTGCGATATCGGCACAAATGAAGTGGTAGTTATCGTCGCAGATACAACATGAGATGAAGTCTGACGGGGTGTCAATGTTTTTTTTACAGATGGAGCACAGTGTATTCATTTTAAAGGTAGTTTTTCAAAGTTTCACACAAAAAGAAAAAAAACGACACAATGCTTGTTTCTTGTGTGAGAGATGGCAGAGCCTTTGTGACGCTAAAAACGCCTTTGGATAGGTTATTTGTGTTTATATAATGATCGAGTCACTTTTGCACTGAATTGTATTTTGTGGTACAAACACCAGAATAATGACGAGTATTCCGCCTTAGCGAGATAATTTGTGGGATAAAAAATTCACTGTCCCAACGCGCACTATCCTGATTAGACGAGTTAACCACTTTTTTAGTTTGATTTTCTAGTATTATGATTGCTAAAGCTAGGTAAATTGAAGCAGCTGTCAAAATACGTCAACACTGGTAGACAATATGGCGGAACATGATATTTAAATGGTACTTACGACCATCAGACTAGACAAAGGTACGTATATCCAACACCTCTGACATAGGGCATCCCAAGTGGTTTGCTACGCTTAGCTGGGGTGCCCGGGTTCATGGGTAAGATTTTCCAGATCTTAGTGGTTGATGTTTCTAGTCACCATCTGCATTTCGTGCCTGACCGGGAGAAGCCGGTTGAAGGAGATGCTTTGACCTCTCCATTTTTTTTAATTTTTGTATGATTAAAAATAACTGTAGCTTTAACGCTTGTATTGTTTAATGCCTTTATTTATAAAAATACACAAAATGTGGCAACATTCTAACAATTAGACTACCATCTCAGATAATTTTTTGGTGTCATTTGAAAGTTCATGTGAACATTCCAAATCTGTATTTCTTAGGCGTCGAAAAAGTTTTTTTCCAACAACGTGCGTGTTCCAATTTGTTAATATGTATAACTCTGTGACCTACAAATAAGACTTCTGCGCAGATAAATCATACATTCAACTATTTTCGAATGATTTTCATCTCAAGGACCTCCTCGTATTAAGAAGAGCGAATCGTTTGCGGGTTATTTATGTTACTTTATCTCGGCATACGAGTCCTTTATTTTACTCTATGCGGAGGATAGATTAACACACAATTCTCATTGATTTTGCGGAATATTATATTAGTTTTCTTGAAAATCAGGCTTGATGTATTTACATAAAAATATCTTTTCATGAAGATTCAATCCTCAATCAAAAGAAAGAAGAAAATCACACACATCTATTAAGAAAACAGATTTGTGAAAGTAAAAAACGTTGTTTTTTATGGTTTTTTTTAAAATAATAAATGTACATGTTTAGTGCCAGATACAAAAGTAAAGCGTCGTCTTGGTCAGGGCCGGACTTACGTCTAGACCTGAGAGGCCCGGCTTAGTGTTCTAACCTTGGGGGGGGGGGGGGAGATCACGGCCAGGAACAATTTTCATTTCATTTTTTTAACATCAACTCCACATCGGAGGCCCCCATAATAATACTCTGGGATGCTATGAAAATGGTACACATTGAGGATACAGGAAAGAAAAAAAAATCATCAAAATATACATAAAGTTCCAATGTCGGAGGGGGCCCCAGCTAGATACTAACTTGAGACACATTGACGACACAGAACTCAAAAATCACATTTTTATGTAAGCGGAAAATATTGCTCGTGCAATTATGAAGGACTTAGCTAGCAATGGTTTGAAGTTGCTGCGCCTGTGTGGAAATCAAACGCATTTATCCACGCGGCTACTAGCTGGTTAAGTTGTATAAAGTTTCCGGGTTTATATAGTACTCAAATATTTCCGTTTTACAATACTTAACTATTTCCTATCATACCAACGGATTTCCGTCTAAATATAGTTTTGATACCGACTCCGAAAAATAGAAACGAAAGCATTTATTGGTTTGCTAGAATTTTTTCCAGTAAATTTGTGAATGCAATAATTCATATTCCACACCTAGACCACATGCTTACTAGGGTGTATCGATTTTTAACTTTTTTTTTGTTTTCAAATTCCAAGTTGAAATAAAGTTGCTACTAGGTACCACAATTTTTTTTGGATTTTTAAAAAAATGTGTAGGTCTCCCGCACAAGGCCTAAAGTTTTAATTTTTTTCAAAAAATATCAATTTTTTTTTAAATTTAAAAAAATAAATTCATAACTTTTGTGTTTATTCCAAGTTAAAAAACAGTAATATTAGGGCATAAAAACAAGTAAGAAACGGTTTTTTTTTATAAAATATGGTATTTTGGTCTCCCGCACAAGCCCTAAAGTTTGTTAATTTTGATGAAATTTTGTAATTTTGTGTACATATATGAACCATGTTTTTTTAAAGTTTAAGCCACCGGACTTAATTGTACTTTTCTTACAGAAGGCATAAAATGAGACAATATATATATATACATAATTCTTATATACATACACTAAAAATATATAGCACATAAATATATACTATATATATATAATATGTTTTATACCTGAAAAAAGATAGTTGGACGGTGTAAATTGTATGAGTAATGTGTTGAAAGAAACTGATGTTATTTGCTATTACTGTTGTTTATTACAAAAGTATAAAAGGTTATAACATGTCATAAAATGTAGTATAAAAACTAAGTACAAAATGTTGCTGATTACTTTCCATACGACATAAGTGGCAGTTTTCTTGTTCTACTGCAAATTTACTGACTTGTTTAAGTATTCGTCCTTTCATCTTGGCTTCAAAACCTTAAATCAAAATTATGTATAGTATTTACATAGGCCTAGTGAAAATTTTATAAATGTTATTACAGTTCCCAAATAAAATTTCAATTTAATATGGAAGACAGTATGATAAAGACGTTATTTAGAAACATTGTAACTACAAAATAGTCGAAAAAAACTTACTTAAATTCTAATCCTTTGCAGAGGTTTTGTACTGGCTCTTGGTCTCGAACGTAGGTAACTCTTTACGGTCTTCCAGTCTGGCACGGATAAAACTATCTCTTTCGATTAGCCCACATACTCGCTTCAAAGCTTCTGTGACTTCCTTGACAATTCGTTCCACCGCTTGAGTGTGAGAAGGAATTCTAAATTCAACCCTTCCACTTCTGCCAGTTTCCGCAATTGACTCCAACTTTTCAAGGCTCATATCAGTAACAAGAGGGGGTTCGGTTACTGAAGTGGATTTCCAATCAATCATATCTATATAGTCTTCGGCATCAAAATTGATCTGAGGGGGTTTAAATACCCTTACCCCTTTCCTTACGGTTGAGCGAGCTTTCTGGATTCTCTTATAAGCCAAGGCTCTGATATGTTTTCGTTCATCGAACAGCATAGCTATCAAAACATGCTCTGGGTGAGCCATGAAAGCATTTATCTGTAACGTTGCATGGACGACTTTTCTTAGCTCATCTACCAAGTAATTGCTGAAAAGAATCATTTTAAAAAAATGAATGGAAGGTTGCGGGATTTGGGGATTGCACTTAATTGAGAACCATGATGGTATGTAGACCTTCATCATGAACTCTGCAAGCTTTCTTAGCTGAGGGGTCGGATCATCGGTGGCTACATACAAACGAAGGACTCGATTTGCCAGAGTAAGCCACCTGGCGTGCGAGATGTTGCCGGGGTTTCGTTTGGCCAACTCTTCTGCAATAGAATTGTCTTCCATATTAAATTGAAATTTCATTTGGGAACTGTAATAACATTTATAAAATTTTCACTAGGCCTATGTAAATACTATACATAACTTTGATTTAAGGTTTTGAAGCCAAGATGAAAGGACGAATACTTTAACAAGTCAGTAAATTTGCAGTAGAACAAGAAAACTGCCACTTATGTCGTATGGAAAGTAATCAGCAACATTTTGTACTTAGTTTTTATACTACATTTTATGACATGTTATAACCTTTTATACTTTTGTAATAAACAACAGTAATAGCAAATAACATCAGTTTCTTTCAACACCTTTCTCATACAATTTACACCGTCCAACTATCTTTTTTCAGGTATAAAACATATTATATATATATAGTATATATGTGCTATATATTTTTAGTGTATGTATATAAGAATTATGTATATATATATATTGTCTCATTTTATGCCTTCTGTAAGAAAAGTACAATTAATTCCGGTGGCTTAAACTTTAAAAAAACATGGTTCATATATGTACACAAAATTACAAAATTTCATCAAAATTAACAAACTTTAGGGCTTGTGCGGGAGACCAAAATACCATATTTTATAAAAAAAAACCGTTTCTTACTTATTTTTATGCCCTAATTTTACTGTTTTTTAACTTGGAATAAACACAAAAGTTATGAATTTATTTTTTTAAATTTAAAAAAAAATTGATATTTTTTGAAAAAAATTAAAACTTTAGGCCTTGTGCGGGAGACCTACACATTTTTTTAAAAATCCAAAAAAAATTGTGGTAAGTTGTGGTACCTAGTAGCAACTTTATTTCAACTTGGAATTTGAAAACAAAAAAAAAGTTAAAAATCGATACACCCTAATGCTTACCCCAATTGGGGATAATATGCAAAAAAAAATTTCGCTTGCGGCGCTTTCCATGTCTTTGTGGGAGTTTAAACTAATTTTCTACATCCTTTGCTCTCGTCACTTACTCCAGTTGGGGATACCATAGTTCCACAGGCTCCGAGTTTATCGAGGAATTAAAAGTAATATGTGATAATTTTCGATTTTTTTTATATACGTGTAGATAATCTATGCATATAAATATATAATATGCATACATTTCATTTTTATTTGACCTTTTCAAATGTAGGTAACTAAATATTTTCATACGTAATACACAATTCAAAGTGATATTAGTGGTATTTAGAATCTTTTTCAATTATTTAAATCTCTTAAACATGCTTATATATATCTCAAAATCACGATTAGGTGGCATAACACTGTCTTGCACGAACCTCTAAAATAAACTTGTTAAATCTTTTGTTGTTTTTCTGTAGATTTACAGCTTTCAACAGGGTCCCCAAATTTTTTATGCCCATGGCCCTTTCTCAACTTCGGGTACTCGTTAACTTCTATGCAAATACTTTTAGTTTATTCTAACTACATCCTTGATCTTTCATTAGAAGCTTCATAAAAAAATTAAGTTCCCCCTAACTTGGAAGCCGGCTACGCCCCTGGTGCTTTCGACAAAACTATAACAAAATTCAATTTGGGGAGCGGGAATGAGTCCCTCCACCCCAGGAACTATTTATTGGATTACCAATACCCCTGCCATAGGTCCCTCCAAGTGGTTTGCTACATTTGGTGACTTAGCAGGAGTGCCTGGTCTTGGCAGCGGATGCGTCTGCCCACCTACTGCATGTCGGGCCAAATCGGGAGAGACTGGTTGAGATCACCTTGAGCAGTGGGAGGGGATCCTCTAGTAAATAGACATGGATTCATAAGTCCATCACTCCTTGACACAATGATTCCCTGATTCCTACCCATCCCTCATACATTTTTCCTTGCCTGCACTTCTTCTCCTTTATTTCCTTAAATAGACCCTCCACATAGCATTCCCATAGATGACACAGGACGCAAGGGAAATTATTTTCCTCAGAACCTCCTGTGTGAAGCTAACTTAAAACCTAGTTATGATGTTTTGTGCTTCTTCGCAGAGATGTCACAGTGGTAAGTGATTGGTTATCCTTTTTCCTTCCCACACATTATTTTTTGCTCTACATTTAGTTTTAACCAATATCATCACCACTTCTTTCAATTGTTGTTTGTTTTACCGTCCATTTTTCAGGTGTGTTTTCAGCTACATAACTAGTATAGAGTTTTCCAATAAGAAGTGTTATTTTGATATTCAATCGTAAAAGATCAATGGTTTAGTTGTTTGTGTGGCACGTAACGCCATTCGTTGTTCAAATTAAAAACGTCCAATTCTGCCAATAAAAAATCATTAATCATCTCTCGATAGCGATCCATTTACCGTAACTGTTGCTCCTGCCTCATTTTCGACAAAGTAAGGTCCAATGACTCCGCCGGACCATAAACCGCACCAAACAGTCACACGTTGAGGATAGAGAGGCTTTTCAACAATAATTTTTGGGTTTTTCGAGCCCCAGATGCGACAATTTTGCTTGTTGACGAAGCCATCGAGGTGGAAATGGGCCTCATCACTCAAGATGATTTGCATTTGATTCACTCAAGTAAATTTTAAAAATTTTAATGCTTTGTTGGAGCATGTATCGTTCTATTTCTATTAATGGCGTAGTTTTTACTTGTCAAATGTTAAAAAATGACAGCTTTAAAAGTAACATCTACCGAAATAACGGGCTATTCAAAATAACACCTCTTATTGGAAAACCCTGTATAACGATTAGAATTTTTGTTAAAAAAAAAAGATTTTTAAGTTTGTTTTTCTTGACATTGAGCACACTTCTTTGTAACGCTGCATAACCTCTGAACATAAAGCTAAACTATTTTTTTTGAACAACAGGATCTTAAAGTTTTCCTCGTGGTACTTTGAATACATTGACTGCAAATATAAGCTACTAACCTCTTTCTTTTGAAATTTCTCTTTAGCAACGTACATATTTGACAGTTTTTCCTACGCCTTCCCATCAAAGTCAGTCGCTGGTTTGTTAAAAATATTTTTAACATTAAATTCAGCATCGGAGTAGCTGTCAGATGCATGTGATACGTAATATGGCAACGCCGCTCAGATATTGCTGGAAACTCCGTCCCACGAGTTAAGCAATTTCATACATTTTTTTCTGTCTATAAAAAACGAAAAATGTGTCAATAAACCTCCATGGCACCTGCAAAAATGTTGTACATTGAACTCTATTTATTTGGCAAAACATTTAATTTCTTACGGGGGTAATTATTTTAACAGGAGTGATCATTCTTATATCTTTACAGTAATGAGTGAGATAGCAGATGTGAACAGTTTTTTAATGCCACGGCCGGAAAATCATTAAAATTAATTCATTAGTTCCACACAACAGTTATAAGGATTTTATCAATTTATTATTCGTATTGTCGTTGGAATGTGAGTTATTATTATTTAACAGAAAAAAACACATGTGACTGATGAGTATTTCTTTAATGTCCCAAGTAAAATCATAAGGCTGGAAATAGTGCCACGCGTTCGGTCGGTCGACCGACGACGTAACACTGACGAGCTAGACCTCTGATGATTGTCGTTGGAAGCTTCCAATACAGCTCTTCATTCATTCACCTACTTATTACCTTACACGACCGACATATGCCACTGGGCATGCGACCGACGTACTTGACCGACGCGACGTACGCGTGTCACTATTTATATACTAAGATTTACTGTACAAATCTTCTCACTATGTATTACTACCTATTCTGATATTGAAATACCCACTGCTAGTATAGAACTCTACTTTTCCCACCCAAATGCTAGCCGAGGGTCCTACTCATTGTGCTTATTGATCACCTTAAGATTTCTAATTTCATCGTCCATGCTATAGAACTGGTTCATCCATTTGGCCAATGTCTCAGAAATAATATTTCGGCAGCACATTTTTTGGTGTAAATCGCTTCTCATTTTAGACATACCTTCTGTTATTCTCAATTATTTGACAAATACAAGACAAACCAATTCGCCTATCAATACAAGAATAATGGATCTTCAATTTGTGTGGATACTAACGTGACTAGTAGGAGCGCAGTTGTTGCAGGCTGCACTCGGTGAGAGCTGAATATTTTCCTCCAAAAAGAAATTGGAAACATATTATTATAAACAATTGATGTGAATAAATTGCATAATTTGCATTGTGTTATGGTTTGTTTAGCACGACATGAATTTAATTTCAGGTTCATCATGCTTTGTTTTCACTTTTTACTCATCTGCTCAACAAAAAGTTGTTTTTCCTCAGCCACTGTTGTATCCTAGTTTTTTGGGACAGAGTCTAGTGTGATTGGTTATACGTGTGACAAACACATATGAAGATTAATGATATTCGAAAAATATATTATTATAATGGACGTCAAATAGACCTCCGTATTTCATACTATAAACAACCTCTCAGTGAGAGCGGTGTCGGAATTTTTCTATTATTTTTCATCTGCTTTTTCTGAAAAATAATATCAAATAGTCGCATACTTACCTCCATATAACCTTCTTTAAAATACAAACTTATCGATATATATCAATTTTCATTGGCAATTTTCTGAGACTCCAGAAGGGTATCTATTGCCATAGTCTTTCTGTTATTTGAAGCCTTTCAATAATAAATGGTCATCTTCCAAGACTAATTTTATTAATGATGTAGTTGAGATGAATTATTATCTTATTTGATTATCCAGGTTTTTTGGTACTAAAGTTGGTAATCTTGAATTATTTAAAAATATCGTTATCTCAAGAAATCACCATTTTTTTAAATTCTTCTAGTTTTTTTCTGACTCTCTTAGAAACATGGCGACAATTACAAAAAATAATTCCTTAAAGTAATTTTTCTGCTGGAGTTTAAATGACTGACACATAAACGTATCATACCATGACTGTAACCGTATAGACACGTGCAAAAAATATTCTTTCCATGAATGAAAATGAAACAATGTCCATTAGACCGTTCCGTCACCGACCAACACCGTTGCGTGCCATGACCGGACCGTCAACAAATCCACGGCTAGAATATTTTTCCGGGGGTGATCCGCTCTGTGCATACATACATACGGGCGTAGAACGCTGTCGATCCGTTGCAGTGGGCATAGAAGTGCGTTTCGTATTTTTTTTCATTTCTGTTACGTTCATAGCACGGTCATGGTATGCTCCGGTTATGAGGGCAAACTACTTAAGAAATCATTATTTTGCCTTTCAATAAAAAAACGGGTTACCAAATAAAGGTAAATGAATATTTCAAATTTCCATTAACATTTTACTTTATTAATTTCGTATTATGTACAATCAACTACAAATCTTACATGATAGTTTAATGACAGTTAAAAAAATCTTACTTTACAAGGGGAGTAGGTAAAAAAATGTTAGAAAACATGTCGTTCTTGATGTGTTAAAGATTAAAATCGTAAAACCGATAAAATTATACATACATATTTACAAATAATTGACATTTGCAATAGTTTATTGTTTGCAATAGTAAAATGTTTGTTGAAATACAGATAGGAAAAAGGACGTATCTCACGCTTTATCTTATGTGATAGTGACACAGTTTCCATATGTAATAATTAAGTAATGCAACGATTAAGTTTGAAAGATTAACCGAAACAAAATGAAATCTCATTTAACATTTCAATTCACAGAACCATTGTCTACTTCTTCAGATAATTGAATTAATTTATGATCTGAGCCTTCTCATATCATTGAATACGGTTATGTTATCATTTGCGATCAAGTTTTACCATTGATAAAATGGCGTGAAAATGAATCACAGCTCATAAATGTCAAGCTTTGGCTTGAATTTACTGTGATAAAATTCCATCGTAAAATCAATAATGCAACTTCAATGCATATTAAAACAATGTATTTTTTTGTTTTTTTAATCGTGATCGTTCAATTAATGACGTTTTCATCATTATATGTAGTTCGATTATTGAAGTTTTAGTCAATATTGTTCGATTTTTAATGTTTATAGCACTATCGGTCGATAATTGCTGTTTTTAATTATTGTTCAATTGTTGATGCCTTAATCATCATCGTTCGATTATTGATGTTTTAATAATTATTGTTCTTATTGAACTTTTTATTAATATCATTCGATTATCGGATCGATAATGTTTCATTCATTATCGATAGATTATTAACTTTTATTCATAATCATTCATAACAGATTTTTGTTGTGATCGGAAGATAAATTTTGTATTTGGTAATTAAATATTGTTGAAAATTATTGACATAAGGCGATGCACTAAGTAGTAATGCATAATCATGTGTTTTTGGTTTGAAAATTTGGTCGCCTAGAAATGTTTCAGATGCTTTAATTAAATACTGCGAGTAGAATACATCCTGGCCTTTGAAATAATCGAGTATTTTTAGATAAGTCTCTTAATAAGACCAGAAAAAAATGATGTATGAGGCCTGTGAAAACTGCTTTGAAGTTCAAAATATCCTACTTACGAACTCATTTTCGGTTATGGTTTTTTTGTATAATGTGGAAAATAAAGTTATTTATAAAATGATCGAAAAACATTTACATATTTTTGCCTGAACATCTACAAAATAAAATAAAAGGCACTTTTTGGCCATGTTTTTATCTTGCATAAATCAAAACAGATGGATGGTGTTAAGTGGGAATTTAAACCTGATCGCTATCTACGTAAGGTGTGTTATTGATAGCGGCTCGATACAAAATATTACACGACGTATTGCATCGCCTTAAGATATTAATAGTAGAGATAACTTAAGATATTAATAATAGTATTAATAGTAATAGTATTTGCGCAAATAATTTTAATTTCACGAATATTGACGAAAATAAGGCGTAATCGTTCGACTAATTTCAAAAATATTATTTTATTTAATCGTAATCGTTGCATCACTTTCATTGTGAAGAATAAAAGTAAAATGATAACATTGAAGAAAAAAAGATTAAGTTCTAAAGGATTTTGCAAAAGTTGTTAAAAGTTATAACGAACAAACCTACACACACATTATGTAGACAATAATATTATTAGTTATTTATGTAATTTTTGCGTGATACCAAATATTCATTTTGTTTGATATGACCAGAATCCTGTATAATATATTATTAAAATTTGAGCAATTTAAAATGTAAGTATACTTATGTATGTACATACGTTCAATTTAAGATTTAACGAGATAAAGTATGTGTAATTTTTACCGAAATACTCGTTTATGGTAATAATTATTATCAATAACTTATACCTTATGCAATAAGATAATAATACTTCAATTATTTTAGTAGTTTACCCTCATTTAGAATCAATAATCTTTTTTTTTCTTATGGAGTAGTCGTGTGAACAACTTGACTCAACATTTCAGGTAGGAAATTGTATGCTACCATGTTCACTTTGTTAACAATGTCTTTCTTTGTAACTATGGCGACGATTTCATCTTCCCCGTTGCAAGGAGTGACGCTGAAATCTGTCATAGGGATGTCGCTAGCACTGGATCCACCTCCTCCGATTGTGGAGGCTTCCTCCATCAAATCCTCGAGACTCCTGGATCTAGAACCTCGCAGTTTTTCAGCATTGAGGCTCTCTTCCATCACACTGTATAAGTTTTCTGCCTTGTTACTGCGGTTGTAGAATTGTCAGGATGCTATATAAAATGGATCTCTTAAATTCGTCTCATCATTAACGGTATTGCCCTTTTGCGACCATTGCTTTTGCCTATGCTTCAACCTGTGTATAATCTCATCGTGGACAACATTAAAACACATCGCTGTTAATGCTAAGCCTGACATGATATAAATTGAGCAGAACCATAATGTTGTGTTATCCAATCCTTGTTTCTTGCGGTTCGAATGGCCTGTTCCGGGAACGAGGTTTCCAAAGCCTATTGTGCTTAGAGACATAAAACAGAAATAGAATCCATCTATCGGACGAAGATTGTCCAGTCTATACAAAACCACCGTACCGATAACTATATAGATAAACATAATGCAAAGACATAGTAAAATAGGAGCTAAGATGCTGAGACCTTGCATGGAAAGCTTTGAGTCTGTATCAGGCCAGCTGAGATTATCAGCGTCTCTTGTAAGGACGCTTTTGCTGGTTGATTCACCTTCTCTGCTGTAACCTTCTCCCGTTGCTTTAACAACGTAAAAGGGTTCTTGTGGTTTTTGGTTGGCTAGTGTGTTTGACGTTGTCTGTTGGGCTCTCATTTCTTCGTGTTGTCTTTTGAGTTTCATCCTTCGTTCTTTCTCGGCCATTCTTCGTTCGTCGTAGCAGCAGTAGCCGCAGTTGGAGCAAAGGCAGCAGCAGAGAGCCCTGGAGAATGCCCCCCTGGCCACCCTGGAGAGGAGTGAGCCCACGCTGGTCAGATAGAGCATGGTGAGGGGAATGCCAAGAAGGGCGTAGCCGATGGTAGCACCTTTACCCAGAGAGGTGCGGGGAGCGATGCTTCCATAACCTGCGAAAAAAAAACAACATTTGAGTCATTTCTCATTTTATATATTGCATTTGATGACTTCACAAAATTGTAAGGGTTGATTTTTGGTCAAGAGACTTTCACATTATTTCAAATAGTATTTATTGATTTTTAATTTTTTCAGGTTTTCAGTCAGTAAAAAGATTGCGTTATTTATTTTTGTTCCGCAGTTTGTATATAATAATTTTAAAAAAATGCATATCTGACAAATCATTTTATTCGAGTTTAATGGTGGTTAGGGGTATTTAGCACGGTCGATTGATAAAGGTTTTATCGAAGATGTCGGTAACTTGTCAGAAAAAAATGTTAAATGGTTTCAGAGCATGACTGCAGATAGCCAAACGAACAAACAACCGTTCACAGTGACTAAATTTATTTGGCGTGAACTATTCGTCGGATAAGATTTGAGATTTACACGGTCAAAAATTAAATATTTTTATGATTTATTTTCGGTGTTTTGTGCCGTGTTGCATTTCCGACTTATTTTTCCAACGTTTCGGACAGTGACGCAGTCATCAGAGGAGATACATCGATTATGGTATAGTGTGTTTGTATGTATCTAGAAGTAAATGGCCGGATTTTCATTACAATTAGTTAAAATTAATGTGGATTTCAGTGATTAGTAAAGTTTGATGTAGTCTTTATGTACCGGATACCAAGAACTATTTATACTAGCCTCTTCTTGTCATCTCTACTAATGGGGTTTTTGAGGATTTGTGGATTTTATGTGGATTGTATTCGATGAGTTTTGGGTCTTTCCAGGACTTTTAAGTTCTCGTCATTTTAGAATATCATTAAAAAGCATTATTATTACCTACGGGGAATCTCGTAAACAAACAACAGTCCGGAAATAACGAGCATCCCATTTTCGATTTTATTTAAAACCCTTCTCAGTCAACCGAGATACGAAGTTAGTCGGGAAGTTTAGTTATCGGCTCCTATGATTTTTTGTTTACCATAAATTAAAAAGTTTTCCCAGGGGTGACAGAAATTTTAAATAAGACATTTCATACCTCCTCAACCGTGAAAGATCAAACACGAATTTCAAACGTAAAATATATTTCGGGCGCTCTCTTTCAGTGGCGTAATTTGAAAAGTTTCCCTGTACCAAGTACAAGAGAGGGACGTAGTGGGTTCGTATAGGGTGAATAAAATGAATATACGAAGCATCAATACAAACTATTATGATCCGTAACAAAACTTACATAAGAAATTAAGTCGTGTAAAAACAATATTGGGCGCGCGGCCTGGCATAATGGATGGACCTACGGCCGATTTTTCCCTAGCAGGGTTAGAAAATCGATCTTTCCTTGAGGTTTATTTTAATTATTTCTGATGAACGTTTAATTAAAATTTCACGTGTTTCTAAATGGATCCCTCGGGATGTTAGTAATTCATTGCCTGGAAAAATAAAATAAGCTAATTACTAATTTTATAATTGAAAAACTTTTTATAAAATTTTCGAACGGTTCTACATCAAATATTTTGATGGTAAGGAACTGTTTTATATTAATCTTACGTTCTAGAGATCACTCTAAAAATATGTACATATTATCATTATAAATTCGTTGGGATAAATTAAAATCTGAGCTTTGAGCACACCCTCCTTGAGTAGCCTCAACAAGGGGTGGGACACCTGACTTGGAAGTAAAACATGTAACAAACCTGGGAACAACAAAATGAAAATCGAGATGAAATTATGGACTCGAAATGAACATTATGGTGTTAGTTTTGCAAAATACATTATTATACTTTAATAAAGGACAATCACAATTCCCACACATATCCTAGCTAAAAATCACCCTCGTTGATGATTATAAACCAACTCCATTACATATACAAAATAAAGGCCGTAATCTCAATATTTTAGAGTAGTTGGAAATTAAAAAAAATTCTAATAATCCCAAAACCATTTTGATAAATTAACAAATATGTATAATCTACTCGATAATTAATAAGAGTAAAAGTAATAAAAAAATAGATTTTTTTCGAAGGAAGTTTTTTTGGGGTGTGACATTATATGTTAAATGAAAAAAACACGCTTTGTAATACTACACGTTTTTATTGAATTAAATAATGCCAACCAGGTTTCGCTTATTTCAAATTTCATCGAGGCTATTATATTAAATTCAATTAAAAAATTATGTATTATTAAGTGTGTTTGTTCATTTAATAGAAAATAAATGGCTTTAGTTTTCACTATAAGTACCTATACAGCAAAAATATATTGTCTGTTAGTTGCCTAACTACAGTTCTGTAATGCCTTCAGATGGCGAAATAGCTGTCACACGGGATAATAAATACACAGCATAACTTTTTAATAAATAAACTGTTTTGTTATAAATTGATTACAATATTATTGAATTTACAAAAGAAAAAAATCAAACGGTTCATTAAACTTGATAATAATACAAAGAACAAAATATTAAGGCTTGAAAAATGTTGATTTATTTGATAAATGTAAGAAGTTCAAGGCTTTAGTAATAGATGAGTGTAATTAAAAATACTCAAGTTAAGTCCTAATGCTTCATTTGCAATAAAGTTTATTTTTATTTTTATGTGATGCTGCAAGAGGGTTAAGAGCCAGGAAATCTCCATTTTGGGGAATTTTTTGAAGAGGAATGGTGAAAAGAATCTTTCTTCTCACATCTGGTTATTGGGCATAATATCTAAAACTATTTTAAACAAATCCTGTGGGAAAAACGACGAGTTTGTTTCAATCTCGAATGTGGTAGAAAGGTAGATAAAAATATGATCTAATATTTAAATTTTCCACGACTTACGAAGAGATTAAATAGTCACCGTCACCTGGAAGTGTCCTACGTGACGAATAACACGTGACAAGCGTTGCGATGCGTCGCGGACTTCATCGACGCAGATCGTTCGATAGGTACGCGCGAATTCACGTTTATCAGTAATTCCCTTATTATTGTAATATTTTAAAAGTTGTAATACTTTCAATTTAATAAATCAATTTTCCTCCAGTTTGCCGAAAATTGCGAAATGGGAGCGCGCGGTTGGCACATGAGAGAGGTTGTCGCTTCGCATCATTTCACTTTATATCGCTTCGAACCACGTCGCAATAGCAATTGCCTTGACTTTGCCTACGCCGCGCCGGGAAGATTTTTTAAAATTTCATAAAATATTTTAACCCCAAGGTAGTAAATTTCCAAACACCCAGTACGGCTGCTAGCCCGAGCATCATAATAGCTCTAACTTTTCAGATAAAATTTCATGGTACACCTAACCGACGAGTTTTATGAATTTCCACGCACAAAATATTATGCAGAGCTCTGTGCGGAGAGTGGACTTTTCGGTAGTCTAACTCTAACTCTGCCGATCACCGCGAGAGTGTTTTTTTGGCGTAAACGTTTCACATTCGGGCAAGTTTATGAGGTTTCTGACAAGCGCGGATCGGAGGGAACTCAACTGTAAACATATTGGACTGTGATGGAAATTTCACTATGCGGCAATAATGCTGAAAACAAAATGCTTTCGACTGAATGCCCGACTGTCGACTAAACCAAACACTGGTTTGTTGGTGTAGTTATAACTGTATAACTTTTGCTAACTACCCGGCTTAGCTACAAAACATTTTATCATTTTTTTGAACAAACACACCGGGGAACAAATGGTATCCTTTGATTGTCTTATTTTTAGGAAGTTAGATGGATATTTAAACACATTTGTTTGACTTAATTTCTTGAAGCATTAGATTGACTTTATATTTTTATTAATTTAAAAAACGCACTTTGTAATTCACCACTTTTATTGAATGAATGATTGTCGATAAGGTTTTGCTTGTTTTAACTTTCATCATGGAATATATACCTATATATAAATAAACTAATCATGATTATATGCATAAGAAAATAATACAATAAGAAAAAGAGACAAATAGAAAAGAAGATCTTATTGATGACAGAAAAAGACACAAATAGAAAAGAGGTAGACAAATTAATATAGTAAGGGTAGGCAAGATGGGGTGTAAACAGTTTCAGTGGAGGTTACCGGAACAAATTATTATTATAATAAGAAATATTTTTATTACCAAAGTTCAGATTTAAAAGAGATGGAATATTGAATTGCGGGAAGGCAAATTATTTATGTTCCCCATAAAACGGTTATGCACAAATACATCACAGGGAAGACTACAGAATTGTGGTACATGTAAGTATAAAAGAAGATGGGGACAGATTTATTATTTTGGGATATACGTCAAAAGATAGTTGCTTAATTTTCTGTAAGTGACGTTGAAAATGTCGATGGTCAATGCAGAATCGTTAAACAGTTGATTGGCGCGTTCTGATAGGCAGAAATCCTCGCTTTTAGAGTAGAAAAAGTGCATGGGATCTCCGACAAGTATACTTGTTTGGCACACATAAGTAAACCTCTTTCAATACAGGTGGATTTTTCGACGCGCTTTTCTAAGTTGTTGTAATCAAGCATTCTTGTTAAGAAGATGGATGGAAGCAGGAATGGATAGTACGAGAATTTTTTTGTTGACAAACTTCTCTTGTAGGTTTTCTCTTTCTAGGATACGATTTTCTTCAAAAAGGACCCAAATAATTCAACAATTTTCCAGGACACTAGAAACAAGGCGATAAGGCATGATTAAAAAGAGGATATATGTTTAGAGATGGACCACTAAGCCACTGTTCAAGTAGAATCCGGGAGTCAAGCTCGTGCATTCTAAAAGGTGAAAGGAAACAGAACAAAGTCCGGTTTTTATTCCGACAAGCTTGAATATAGTATTTTTATCAATGTAACTTGTGACGAAGCAACAATTTAAATGGGAAAATTCTTTGTATCATGCCAAGGTAAACTCCTATCATATTGTTCCAAATCCAGGTTAGAAAAAACTGAAGCTACTAGTTTAATTAAACGTAATTTATTAAAACAGTTTATTTCAGAAATTTCCTTTAAATAAAACAAATTTATAATAATAGAATTATAATGACGATGCTTTTAACTTTTTAAAGTGCGTATTTGTGGGTTAGCCCCTTTTCCAATTTCACGGTCTATTTACGACTGTACATCGAGGAGCCAAAAAAGTTTGTAAGTAATGGCATAATTACAACAGCTCTATGGGACTTGCTTTATTATTTATTTAATAGCTTTGGGTATAATATGAATATTCTTTATCTACCCGTGTTCCTTGAAGGGGTAAGTCGAGAGGTTTATGATTTATTTATTCGATAAATTTGATTATCGATTGATGACCTTATTTTTAGGTTGCATCTACTAATGAGTAATATTTATTTAATTATTAACGCCCTTTTTTGGTTTTTGTAATGGTAAAAAATATTGTTGTGCTCCCACAAACAGTTCTCAAGCTCATCGTGAAAGGAGATTATAAATAAATGGTTCTTTGTGATAAATCAGGGATTTATTAATACTTCGAGTATTACAATGGTGACTCGATAGTCGACCTAACTAAAGCTTGCTAATTGAGATCGAAACAGTAAGTTTGTCTGGGAGCATTCTCACTGGCCTTGGCGACTACTGGCTACTAGCTGCCATCTTGCGGACTTCCACGCAAGCTCTATGCACTGCCATCTATGAGTGCATCTGTGAAGCTCTTACTTCCCAACAAATATACAGTTTTTAAAAGTTTTTATAGATAACTGAACTACTCCAGCAACAATCTCTTTTATTTTTATGGTGTTAAATTGAAGATGTCCAATGACTCGGCATAAATTATTTCCCTCCATAGTATTCTGGGTAATGATGAGTATATCATTAGTCCCAGAACTGCTGCGCTGAAATGAATCCCGAATTTTGGTATTACTTTTTTGGATATGCTGAGTCTGTTCTAGGGGTAGTTTAATAGAACCTGCTCTAAAGAACTAGCAGCATTGATCCCCGGTGTACCAGTGCACGTGCGTGAAACTCGAACTGAACGCCCGTTCACGGTTGATGTTTGGCTTCATGAGAACGAGCAGCCTCTTCGACTCGTTTTTGTAAAAGACGGTTCGTATGTGGAACGAGCTACCGACATCTGTTTTTCCTCATTTACATAATCCGGGCCTCTTCAATAAAACAAGTCCTACCCTAATGCCGCTACCTTAACCAGCCTTCTTATCAATGTTAGTAATACCAAGTCAGTGAAAATCATTCTGTCCGATAATTTAAATATGTGTATATTTTTTTTAATGTTTCGAAGAAAATTTCCTCTGAAAGCTTATCTCTTTGTGATGTCATTATTTATTACATTATAACACAAATAAATTTGTTTTAATTTAATTAATATATTCAAATCACTCAAAAGAGTGTTGTAGTTCAACAAAATTGCTGAAATATCAATTTCAAAACTTGAAAGCGTAAGAAATTGTTTTGTTTTCTTTCAATAGCTGTAGATATATTACCATTTTGTTAAATGTTCCTAATATAATATAAATTAAAATTATCAATTATTTTACAAAACATTTAACATTCAACAATTTTGACATTTCGTGAAAGGAAAATAAACAGAGAATAAAAGGAAAGTATATACATAAATAAGCATAAACAGAAGTTACAAAAATGTACAAGATGATAATGTCAGGACGAAGTTTGAACAAAGTTTCGATAAAGTAAAAAGAATTGAGTATTATAATAATAAAAATTCTAAATATTTGCGTAACAATTGACAAACATCACCTAAACTTAATACCAAAATATTCAATGCTTGAGTTGACAATTGAATTGAGTATTATAATAATAAAAATTCTAAATATTTGCGTAACAATTGACAAACATCACCTAAACTTAATACCAAAATATTCAATGCTTGACAATGCTTGAGTTGACAAGTCTCTAGATTTTTGACAAAGGAGAATGGTATCTACTTATAACTAACTAGTGAAGTGTTAACTGAGGAACAGAAATTATTATTCATTGTTATTTTGGAGTCTACGGGAAGAGTTTTTAAACTGGGTGAGTTTTAACAAAGAAGGTGAGCCAATAATTCTGTAGATAATGTTGAATATTAGTATGCAAATAAGATCAAGGATTTATCTAAGTTTTTCTAGAGAAGAAAGAATTAAAGTTTGTGAAATAATTTAATTTTCTTGTAAAAGTATTAAGATGCATTTCAGGAAGGAAATAAGTTGTGACATTGAATCTATAGAAAAGTGTTATTATTTAGAGCTAGATGATTTTCAGCATATTATGCCGAGTTTGTGAAACGTCTTGAGTGGTCGCACGCCAAAATATGCCATTTTGACTTTCAGAAATGTCGCTTTTTTAAAATTTTATTGTATATATTTTTTTAAATACAGGATAAACAGCAAAGTATAGGTAAATTCATTGGCTATATATCACTACAATCAGTTGATATGTCCCGTATTAAAATTCAGAGGTACGAAATTTTAAATGAGTGCGAGAAATTTCTCACCTCAACGCCAGTCACTCAACTCATTTCCAGTTATTGACGCGAGCACTCGAGTGGTTACAGTGTTTTTTGGTATTATGCCAAGCTGCACTACCCTCTTTTTTGTCATGTTTCAGACAGCATTGGAGTTTCCATCGTCAGGGCAGATGTGTAAAGATTGTGGTTGTATACTAAGGGTTGTGTTTAAGTGTTTTATATATTTTTGAGTGAATTCTACGCAGTTATTTTTTGTACACACAGTTGGGACTCTTGAAGTAATTGCCTCCAACTATTCTGAGCCAGTGAGACTATCGTACCCCCCATTAGGGGTATTTTGTGAGGCTGGAGGCTTTGAGGATAGGACGGAGATGGGCAAAAGAAAGATGGGAAAGTACCTGGCTATTCGGATCTGTTCACCAAATACGGCTATAGCCAATAAAAAAAATTGTATTAGTTTATATGGTAAAGTTCGTACTTTATATAAATGTAAAGCATAATATAACATAAATAATTCCTTCTCATTTCAAGCAATCTCCAAATTCTTGATGGTGGTCTTACGCCCCGCACTCAGTTAAAAGTGACCGAGGGGAATAGGGTCCCATTAGCTCAGTTGGTAGAGCACTGTCACGGAAAGACAAGGGTCCTGGGTTCGAGTCCCAGATGTGACCGTTTCCTTTTCTGATTTTTCTGTTTCAGATTTTCGTTTAGAAATCACTAATATTGTCTTCAATATTTAAATTTTTTCTATTCCTGCTGTGAATAGCGGAGTGGTATATTTACTACAAAATGTTGACGACTCTGTATGAAATCACATATGACCGTAATGCTGTCCAAACTGTTGGCTAAAAATGAGGTGGCGTAACTCGTTAGAATACCTTCAAAATAAATCATTGCAATACCTTTGCCGTGAAAATCTTAAATCATATCTGACTCTTGTCTAGTTAAGCAAACATTAAAGCCCTACCCAACAAAATGCGTAAATATTACGCGGCGTTTAAGATCAGAACAGTGATAAACTTATTACCCTGGAAGAAGGAACATCACTGACGAGAACTAGACCGATAGAATTGTGTTGTGAGTGTGCTCGGAATATGGTAAATGTTATGTTACCTCGGGAAAAATGATCAAACGTTTTCATATAAGTTTTAGATAAAGGTTTTTAGTCAAAGTTTTTCTTGGACCGGTTATTAATTTCATTGACATGTCAGTGACCCAGGATTTAAACGGTTTCATTTAAATCGATAGCGATAATAAAGAAAAAATATTTCGCACACTTAAACTAGACCATTCGACTCCTAGGCCCCAGACAAGTTGATTACCTGTTCTTAAAAGAAATTTGGAATTTGATTAAGGTTGATCAATTTCACTCAACGTTAAGATAATTTTTTTTTATTTTTAAAACAAATTCAATTTATTCAATAAACAAATTTACAATGTGTGATATACACGAGCTCTTGAGCTCAACTTATGGAGTAGTAGAATAAAAAACGAAAAATTATATATCTGTCTGCATATTGTTATCATTTATAATGTTAAATAATTTAAAAGTAATAAAAAAAAAAAATATATATATATATATTTCACTAGTAATAAGATAAGATATTATGATATGATTAATATTTATTATTTTTCAATGTTCTCCCATAAAAAGCAATTGCTTGTGTGTATGGGATGAGGTATTATTTGTTTAGTTTCTTAGATTTTTATTTAATTTTTTGTTTTTGTTTTTCTTTTATTTTTTTTTTTTTTTTTTAATTTAGTTTACCATTTCAGTATATTTTTTTAATTGTGTTTTGAATTCTTTGAAACTATCATTTAGTGATCTTATATTTTCTGGCAATTTATTGAAGAAATTTGTTCCTAAGTATTTGTAGTTTTGCTGACCCAAAGTTTTTTTACAAATCGGAATTGGTAACATGTATTTTTGCCTGAGATTTGCTATGTTTTTGAATGGTACGGTTTTGTTTAGGATAGCATCTTTGTAAACTTGTAAGGTTGCGTGATACAGGAAAAGAGTATTTAATTTTCTGACTTTAAATTCTTTGAAAATGAGGTCAGATGAATATAAAAATGATTTCTTTAATATTATTTTAATTATTAGTTTTTACGCAATGTAAAGAGGAAGAGGAAGAATTAGTTTGACATTTTAAATCGGGCCCATCAGAGTACTTCGCAAAGTAAGGATAAGGACTAAGGATATATCAATAGTGTCGATTACAAGACAGTACCTACCATATTATTGTAGCAATTCTATATCAACGTCCCAATATCACACTCCTATGCGACGCGACGGATTCAACAGCCAGGAAACAAATACTACGATGTTGTTGATATATTTAGTACATCAATTTCAATATATAAGAAAACCCTATTGAAGTTTTTTTCATCAAGTAGTGGAATATTTTAATCATCATCATCACTTTTGGCTCTACAACCCCTGGTGGGTCTTGGCCTTCTCAAGAGTCTTCCTCCAAATATTTTAATAAAGGTATTTAATTTGATTTGACTAACACATAATAATTTTGTCAACTGAAACAGAAAAAAATATTTTGGATTTTTTATGTTTTGTGCCTTCATGCTGTGTAGATCAAGTTCAGTGATATTTGACTTTATATTTATTTTTCTGCAATCTTTTTAAATAGTCGTTTCCTGCACTATTTTCGTGTATAATTTCGTAAATATTTTTTTAAATATATGTATGTAAAATCCTTAATAGGCGTGAAATAAATAAATGAATAACTTGTCATCGTTCCCGAGTTCGACTGCAGATGGCCAACGAACAAACAACAGTTTAGAACGACTGAGTGTTCTTAATTTATTTGCCATGAACCGTTGTTTGTACGTTACTGATCTATGTACCCAGGTTCGCTTGTGTCTCACTTCCATCGGTTTATTTTTTCAGTGAATCTATAGATTACAGATCTAGATATTTTCTTTTCGGTGGAGTAAGTACCGCACATCTTTCCATCCTTAGAAATCGAAACTCGCGCCTGGCTAAAAAAATATATATAAAGTGCCTTCATCATTCATTTCTCCGTTTGGAACACAGATGTCACTAATATACACATATAGGATGAAAGCCTTTTGAAGTTTTAATTTATTTCCTTCGCTATGAAACTCCCTGTTGGCGAAATTCAGAACTATTGATTTATTATCCTAGTCATGTGTCTTTTCAGAAATATTATTTCATCGTATATTATAAAGGCATATTAAGTGGTACGTTTTGTGCGTAAAGTGGTACGTTGAAGTTTACCGAACTTTTATGTATAAGTTTATAAATTATTTTAAAGAAGGCACTCTTTTTTACAATTTAAAGTCTTGTAATCTTTTCATTGTGAAAATAAGATTAAATAAATTAAGGTCTCTCTACTAACTCTCTACAAACAAAAACTCAATGATTGAAGAATTTATCATGTTGTGCATTAGGTCAAAAAGCTGTTTTTATTGAATAGTGATAATAATATTATTTGGCTAATTTATATGGCGCCGTTTTCGTGAGAAATCACCTCAAGGGCGCTCTACAAATATATTTCTTAAATATTTAACAATAGAACTACTTACTTAAAACTTGTGACTTACGTCTGAGACTTATATCTAGAGACTTACGACTAAGGCCTATAACTACTTTCTTAATAAAATATATATTTACATAGGTAGAAACTTATAACTAAAATTAACATTAACAATCTAATTTTACAAGTGCCAGAAGAAGGAGGAAGTTCTATTATATTAAGGTGTTTTTAAAATTAGTTTTTATTATTAGCTGGAAATATATCTTAAATGGATGAATGAAATTAATCGTCGATCTTTAACGCATTTAAATGATTCATTTTCCAACAATTAAACCGATTTACGTGTTATGTTCCCGCTGATACTGTCCATAATCCATTGATAGGCAAGTCAATAGCATTTTGACTTTATCATAAGTAGTTGAACGCAATTGCTAGAGAATGTATGTGTGTGAATCATCAATTACGGTATAACAAAAGGAAAAAAATGCAATATTTGGATAGAATGACGGATTTATGGAAATGAGTGTCTGATCTGTATAGAAATAGGCAGGTACTGGATATTTTTATGGAATAGTGATATACATATTTATAAAGTAATAGGCAGGTAATGGATAATTTTATGGAATAGTGATCTGTATAGGAATAGGCAGGTAATGGATATTTTTATAGAATAGTGATCTGTATAGGAATAGGCAGGTACTGGATATTTTTATGGAATAGTGATCTGTATAGGAATAGGCCGGCACTGGATATTTTTATGGAATAGTGATCTGTATAGAAATGGGCAGGTACTGGATATTTTTATGCAAAAGTGATCTGTATAGGAATAGGCGGGTAATGGATATATTTAAGTGCTGCTGCAATCAATATCTGTGGTTGAATTACTTTTCTACGCGCATGTTATCCAAGATGGCGGACCATCACGAGGTGAAACTGTCATCTCTGGCGAGCACAGACTTAAACAAAGGAATAAATGGATGTCCAATATAGAAAACTGGAAGATTTATGTGCACAAGCTTAAGATAAACCATGAGAAAGAATATATTTCAAGGAAAGGTGTAATTAAAGCAGCGAATATCGCTCCAAGAGTGGAGTAAGGATATTTGTTATACATACCTAGTGTGTAAACTTAAACTCAATAAATTAATTTCTTTCAATTATTCCTTATAATAACATTATAATTATTTAACAATAAAGTATTGTGTCTTGTTTACTTTAAGTATCACCTATGTGCTATAAAATATTGTGAAGTCGAGGGAAAGCATTGGTCTTGCATCACAAGTATGTAAATGTAGCATATACACCGTTATTCCACCACATAACATAATATACACGATTTTTCCACAAGCTCTAATGATATAATTTTTTAACTTTTCCCTAATTGTGCTAAAAAAATCCACGCGTTCCGGTGCTGTGAAGTCAATACACATCTCAAAATAAGCAAGCAGAAAATTCATAGCTGATCGCTTATGTTTATTATATTTCATATCAAAACTGATAATAATTGTAATTTAATTGCTGAAAACATGAAAAAACCATCGGCAAATGCTAAAAAGAGGTTCGAAGGGTCCACATCTAACGACGGTCCGTGTCCGACTGGCTGGCGGCTGGCACACACACAGCTTGCGGTCGTAGGTATCGATGGTCTAAATCAAAATACAACTGCGGACGTGTGGATTTCTCATGTTCCCGCATAGCAAACTAAAGCGGGACATCAATAGCGTGTCATTTCCTTGCACACTCTTCTCGTAGCAGTGTCACACGGTTGATTGTATAGGTGTATTTGTTCCCGTTTTTAACAAAAATCTCTGATGTGTAATTGAATTTGAAAACTAAGTAAAATATTATTTTTTAATTCAGTGCATAAATGTATAACGGAGGAATACCTAAAATCTGAATCAGAATTTATTATATTTGTAGAGTTATTAAAGTTATTAGAAGCAATGTGTAGTAAATACACACCACAGACAAGGAAAGGTATGCAGGAATGTTTTCACAAAGAGAAATATCTAAACCAAAAGGTTTATATACCCATTATTATCTTATTTCAATGTATCTGATTGATACAAAAAATAAACTTTCTTCTTATTCTTCATCATTTTTTTACCCAGGTATTATTAACTGTGCAATTTCTGTATGTAGGTACCTATCAACGAAAGGTAATATTTAAAAAAAAATAATTAAAAAAAAATGCGTGAAAATTATGAAAGATGATACCAACGTCATCTGTTTTTTGTTCTTCTCTTCCTACAGCCCCTACCTTAAACCGCCTCGCAACGCTGCCCAACCGGGTGACGACATTCCTCCGGAACCTTTACACCGTGTGATGTGTCACACAAAAATTAAAATAAAAACCAATTTGTTGATTTTTCTCTATTGTCAAGAATCGCAATTTTCTAATACGTTTTAAGTAAAGATGGATTTTCACCAATGAATTGAGTTTACTTGTTATCCATCCTGTAACTTAGTTTAATTAATATTTAAAGATTATGATAAAAAATATTGGCCCCTACTGATCTTTCACTCGATACTGTAGACAATTCTCCTTCTTTAAATCAAATTATATTATAATATTAATAGGATAATTTAGATTGCGTCGTTTTTGCGAAAATTCACCTCGAGGGCGTTGGTAAAATGTTTAGTAAGCTATATATGTGTGGTTATTTTGAATAATATTGTACTTTGAAACTTTTTTTAGTCTCTTTTGAAGAAAATGATTGTCATTCATTTATATATCCAACTTTCGGCCAGAAATTTAATTAATGACAAAGAACGTGGTTTTAAAGAGTATTCTTTCAATTTTACTAAAAAATTTGCAATTTTTTTTTTTGTCATCAAAACATTGAAAAAGCAGTCATTTTGACGAACATTATTATTACATATCTCCACACCTTTGTTTCGCCGCCGGGAATCCAATTAATTTTGCAATTCCATTCCGTCCTTACCGAATTCAATTTTTGAATTGGAATTTTAAAATTTCATACGACGGTGGATTTTGATAAAAAAAACAATGCCCGAACAATGGCAGGCAGTATTTGCGTGCCGTATTCAAAGTCCGGCAATCAATGGAATAATTAATAAAAATATTGAATAACGAAGTGTTTTTGTATTGTTCTTGATATGTCATTAATTAACTTAAGTTTTGCATATTTATATTCCTCGGGTTGATGGTTATTTCCTTCCTGAGTAGAACATACTCTCAGTATCGCCCAGGTGAAAGACGATCATTCAGAATCAAAATTTTTCTTGAAATGGTTTTAGCGGTATTTGTTTTAACATTTTTTAAGTGAAAACCGAAACTGCGATCGTATGGGGCAAGTTAGACTATGTCATCCACATTTGGGTTATATCGTAGGGCAAAAAGTGGGGAGGATAAGGAGTGAAGTAGATTTACCACCTGGCGATTCAGTTTTCGTCACCAAACAAATCATTATAAGTAACGTTTCCATTCTGAATGGCGGTATTACGGCAGGGTGATACTGAAAGTATCTTCCACTCGTTATTAATTAGATATAAATTATTGCAAATATTATTTATTTTATTTAAAAAATAACGTTTAGTTGGGTAGGCCGGGATTTGAATCCGCCAAATCCGGATTGCTAGTCAAGAGCCTTACCCCTCGACCACGGAGGCCCTCAATGAATGGCTGTGATCTGATGTGAATAGCCAGATACTTTCCAATCTTCCTCTTCCTCATCATCTTCCCTTCCCCGCTCACTGTAACCTCACAACATACCCCAATTAGGGATGCCACTGGCTCTGGACACTTGGGAGCAGTTGGAACTCTTGAAAAACTTAAACCTAGGACGCCCAAAATATAGCACAAAACTTGAGGAAGTATTATTACACCAAAAACCCGTTTCCCCGTAGAAGAATAAACCTTTTGCTTCATTCGAATACATAATTAGCTTAAAGAAGAAAATTATAAATGTCCTAGTACTCTTAAATTTTCCTGAAATTGTATATCGCTATCTATTTGATTTTTTTAATCACAATCAAACTAGTTTTGCATGGAAATGTAGGACCAAATTGGACGTATATTTTGGTAACGAATCCGCGCCCCAAAAGACTCTTCTTTTGCTATTATTTATTCTATTTTTACACAAACATTGATTATTTCGGTCAAACTATGCTGTTGTTCTAACAAGACAAGCCTGGATTCGATGGGAATCTGGGAAACGCAGGTGATACCAAACAAGGTAATCAAGAAGAAAGTTAGCTTTTTTTAATTTTGAAAAACTACCAAAAATATACGAGGATGCAAAACTATAATAATAAGAAAACCGTGTGATTATAATATAGTCTTCTAATTTATTATGAAATAAATTATAAACGGTACAAACAAACACAGAATTCGTTTAAAGATCACAAGTACACAAATAGACTTTACACTACAACATGATGACAAAAATTTATACGCCGAACAATTTCGATGTACCAAGCAATCTATTTGCTACGTGGAGGGCAACTGATGTTTTGGCCCTCCAGACGATAATATTAAAAATAAAAAAGTCTAAATATATAAAAAAAAATAATTAAAATGTCATGTACCCATTAAATGGAAAATTTATAAACTTGCCTCCCAAACGATATTTAAAAATTAATTAGTCTACGTAGGCATAATGTAAAAAAAAATTCCTTCTGAAATGAAATGATCAAAATAATTAACTTGTATAATATTGTAATGACTTTATTTATGTAACCTTTCTAGTTTACGAAAGAATATTGATTTTTCTGAATACACAAAAAAAAAACTATTTGATTAATTTGATCAACCATGTCGAGCGTCTCCTAAGCTTCAACCAGTAATAGTTAAAATTAAATAAAGCTAATCGAGTCGGGATGTAGTTAGGTCAGGTTACTGTACCGACCTTCTATTATGATCTACCTAATAAGTACATTTATCTAATTATTTTTTTATTTGCGTTTCTTCTGTTTTGTATAGTTTAATAACTTTGATATTTAATTATATTTCTTTATAAGTTAATTATATTTCTATTCGGTTTTTACATATATATGTACACATCATATTATTATTTTATTTGAGTTTATCATACAAGTTTATAATTATTAACCATCGAACTATCTGTTTGTATAAATTTATTTTAATATTTTTGTGTACTTAAGAGAATAACCAAAAAATCAGACATTTTGGATACAATTTGTGACAATATAAACGTTTTTTATTTCCATTTACCTACACATACATAAGGCATTTATGTTATCAAAAAACATCACTTTCATGGAAGTTTTAATAAATTCGCTCGGTAAAAGTCCATAAAAAAATAATACGTCTGAAATAACCTTGCTTTTGTAATTGTATTCACAATATGACATTATAAATGGATTAAAACTGACGAAAAATAATAGTAAATGTATTGAATTATACTAATATAATAGTGAATTGGGAAATAAATAGAAATTATTAACAAAAAAATATTTGAATCACACATTACAATTAAAAAATCAAAAATGTAATTGTTTCGGAAAAGACACGCGCAAGGTAGACTGCCAAACTGCAATTATATCAGTTCTTTCGCAGAAGAGTTAGAGAAATTTTTTATTAGTAATAATTCGAAATATAATTCGTACAGTCTTTGTGTAATGTGTGAAAAAAACACCGTTTAAAGGTAGTGAAGTGTTTTTTTATTATTATGACTGAATATAAATAACGCTGAAATTACAAATAATATAGAATCAAATCATAAAAGGCTCGCACAATCCGTTCCATTATATAATAATCTACATCAATATCCCGATGTTTTGGCTCGGCGACTAGCCATAGTTTACGGGGATAGTGCGGCTTGGCTAATACAGCCCGGTTAACAGGGAGGGCATTGTTCTATTTTTTTGTTGGTTTAACACGCTCTGATTTTGTTTGGCAAAAGCGCTAACGTGATTTGTAGTCACTGGTGGAAAACTACTTATTCAAGCGTATGAAAAATAACACAATTCTATGAAAAAATACGAAAATAATAAATTGCTTGCAAGAATGCATCGACTTTTATATTCTAATGTGCCGGTTACCAAGTTCAAAAAGATTATAAGTATACGCTCAGGAAATGCGGCGAGAAGATGAATGCACCCACGCAGAAATGTGTAAAGGTACGATTCCGAGTTTGGTGGCAGACTGCAAACCGCGGCAGCAGACCGCAGACTTAATACTAAATGTTATAATTATTATTATTATTATAATTTCTGCTGTCTGCCGCTGCGGTATGCGGTCTGCCGCCAACCACAAAATCATATCCACGTCAAAGCGTGTTGGTTTTCCATCACTGGTATTTAATAGTTACTTATGACTTATGACAAAGCAGAAGTAATTGGAATAAAATCATAAATTAATGCACTTTGGAATGCACTTCATGGTTTATTAATCTTTTACACATGATGTTTGGTTCACTTTGCAAAAATAGAATTAGAAAAGAAAAATAATGACTTGGTAGATTATTGATGGTGTAATTATTGCATATTTCAAGCCTCAGCTTGGTGTTATTGATATTGAGAACCCGAATGAAAAAATGGAGAAAGTTTTTTGACAAAGGCACACAGGAAGTACCCAAGTTTTTTGACAGGGACGGTTTGCGTATAAAAACCTTAAAACTCTCGAAGATGCTGACGCCATCATTTACGATGATTTTCACATATTATTAATTCATTTCAGTTTGGTTTTAAGACTCCGTAGTAAGCGCTCAAAAAGAAGAAGAATATAGTTTGAAAGGGAGATATGCAAATACGAATATCGGAATGGGCGCGCTAATATTAAAAAAAAAAACACATATATACTTAACAGGCGTAAGCGAAAACATTTTGTGAAGCATGACTTATAAAATAGAGCTAAAATCGCTTAGTAAATGTCTTAGGTGGCATTTATAGAGACACCGTGAATGTTTTCATACCTATAATATGTTAAATAATAGAACCAGACGTGTTTTTTGCACAAACAAAGCACGTAAAAAATTCGAGTACTACGAGTACTTTCCACGATGATTTTTTTTATGATAAAAAAATGGCATAGCTATTTATCTTTCGATCGCAGAGTTTTGCTGCTTTCAATGGGATTTATTTTTAACAGGGTTTAGTCAATGCGAGTTTTGTTTGTTTTACAAATGGATTTTCAATTTACCTACATGGAATGACATTTCGATTAAGTATCTCAACTATAATACCCAATGACGTATATAGCAGATATGAGAAACCTTTCCTAGTGTATTATCATTTATAAAAAATATTTATAAATCATGTATGTATGTTCGATAAATTTTCTTTCATCATTGAAGGTTGTTAAATGTAGTACAGTCTTTGGATTATGTTGTGATGTATTCCCTCTAGGATTATTTTTGTTCTGATTTATTTTCCATTGTGCTTTTTTTAATACCGTTACCCGTATAGAAAATGTGTCGGAACCAATGTGAAAAATCGTTGCATTACAAGATCAATATTTTAATATTTACGATATCATACAGATAGTTGCCATTACAAATAATATTTTCAAACTATACCAAATCGTCAAAAATTGGCAACACCTCGAAAATAACCATACATTTATTGATTTTTATATGTTGTCTTATTAGAAGTAAAGTAAGGAGGAAATCTATAACTTGTTTTATTTTGGCTAGTATATAAACTATCGATTTCCAGACAATTTAAAAAAATAACCATGAAACATCTGTCTTACATACTTATGGGGACTACTTTAACTCGTCCCACATATGATAACACTAAATAATTACTCCGCCGCCTGAAGCCCCGGGAGAGCCAGGCGCGGACGGGAACGCAACTCTCTGCCATTCTAGTTTCAACTTTCGACCAAACCACCACTCTCTACTACCACCGTCTCTGCGTTCACTTAACTTGTAAATTCATTCTCGCAAATAAATTCAACAAAGATCGCAGACCTTTATCTTTCAATCATCAGAATTCCTTGAACACAGATTTACGATACCGGCAGCCATCGTAAATTACATTTATCCTGCCATACTGGTGATCCCGACTTTACACTGCCATACTGGTGATCCCGACGTCAACGCTGCCACATACTCTTACAAATCATAAAAATTCAAAATAACAAACAGTAATACTAAACTTTCACAATCGGTAATAAAACTCAAAATATTTATATCAACATTTAAATATACGACGAAATAAACAAAAAAAAATCACATAACATAGAAACGTAAAACATCGACGACCGACAGAATTTTTATTTTTATATTTTTCTTTATTCATAAACTATATTTGAATACAGTTTTTTACATGATTTTCGACTACCACACAAGACACATATCCGTATTATGGTAGTCGAATTATGTCAAAAAATGTCCGTCAATAAAATTAAGAAATGTATGGTTATTTTCGAGCTCTACGAAAATCGGTACTCATATAATAATTTCGTTATGTTTTCATAATATTATGAAAACAAAACAAAAACAAAAAAAGTATAAAACGCCAATTTATTCATCTAGTTTGGACATAAACCTCAATCATACGTCCTTCACTCCTGGTTACACTGATCCATAGATTTCTACACACACCTCATACATTATCCTTTAAAGAAAATCTTCTCCTTCTTTTCCTTATATAGACTCTCCACACACTCCTATGTGGGGTTAAAGTCTAAAAAAATCTGTCTTTAGTTTTGCCGATAGTTTTGCTGCCCATCTCATCTATGGACTAATCTTGCTTCTTTTTCTCATATACGGAGGCGACCCGATCAAGTTGGAATTTCAGCAACCTCTTAGTATTACCACGTGCTGAGGGTGGTCCCACTCAAGGTTGATCGTTATGGCTATCATTGCGTTACTTTCAATACACTTGGTCGCTTTTTTATCTCGCAAGGGGAATCGTTTAATTGTTTAAATCTATGTACAAAATCAAAATTATTTTCCAGTATATTTATTCATTAAAAATGAAACGATATAATTATTGACTAGCTATAAAAATGGACAAATTCCACCATAGATATTATATTCTTTGACGAAATTTATTCCCAGATGGAATTATTTATATTTTGTTACGTTCAGGTATATATTATTATTATTATTCTATTGTCTGCTGTATTTTTTTTATTTATTACTAAACCTAATTAATCTATGTAATTTCTGTGTTGAGTAATAATTTTCTTGTGACTGTGGTCTAATATAGAATAACAAGAAAATTAAACGGTTTTATTTTAAAGTTTTTTTAATTTTTTTTTTTTTTTAAAAGAAAGACAAACATTCCAGGGTTACGAATAACCTGAAAATATTTGAAAAATATATAAATATAAATATAATATAAATGAAAAAATATAAATCTCCTACTACCACCACAGTTAGCGGAAAATGTTGCTTGTGTTGTGATGGAGGACTTAGCCAGTCGAGGAATTGAACACACTACGCCTGGGTGGGACCCAAGCGCGATGTCAACTCGGCCACCGACCGGTAAAATATAATATATAACATTATAATTTGTTATAAATAAGTTCTGTTGTGTAATTATAATTACAATTGACAGCTGTTTCGCCTTCCATAGGCATTATAAAACTGTAGTGAAGCCATTTACGGAAAATGTGTTAATGTTACTTCAATATTGGTGCTTACATTGAAAATCACTTGACAATGGCACACACATTTCAAGGGCATCTATTCAATTTCCGGTATCCTTCCAATCACAGTCCTTCCCAAATTTGAAATCATGACCACCATCCTACAAATTACCCAATAATCAACCTACACTAACATCAAGCTACTTTTCAATCAAGCCATCCACAACCACAATACTTGGAATAACAATAAAATCCGTATTCCTCTAACACACACTACAAAATATAGAATAAAATCTCGTAACTATATTGCCTACACACTCTATAACTCTCTTCCAGATACGTAAAAAATAGGCAGCATAATCCAAAAATTCGAAGTTAGCTGTGTAGAATATATATATTTTTTTAAATACAAACGAAAATATGTCATTCTTGTCATGTTGTACTTTGTTTTGTTTTTTTCTCTCTCCTTTTCTTTCCCCTGTATTCGTAATTGATCATTATCTATTTTTACCAATGAGTGGGGAGGTACCTTCTTCAAAATTCCTACCTTGGCTCTATGCTTATGTGTATAATATCCCTGTCTGTTTACTTTTTTGTTTCTTCTTGTTTGTTCTTAACCTTAACCTCTCTTTTTCTATTTGTGTACTGTTTTGTATGTGATACTTATAATTATGATATTTTTGTATTTTGGTACTGTTTTGTCCTACAATGAGTTTTGTAACTCATCGGGATTGCTCTAGCAAGAAATAAAAAAATGAAAAAATCTTTTATGATTTCATTATTGATTTTGACTGTCAAAAAATATTAATGTTTTCCTTCTTATAGTATTGTTTAAAATTGACTAAAGGACATTAAATTTGGGCCATTGGGGTTTTCATATTAATACCTTAGAAGAGACAGGGGTATTTACCTACGTAATTTAATACACTAACTTCTATTATGGTCTCTAATTGAACTGGACTTGACACATCCAGGAGTAGTGAACGAATTTTATCGTTTTGTTCATTAATTTTTAATTATTTTAACGGAGATGGTAATTATTAACTATGTGTATATAGTTCGTGTTAGTAAACTGTGATAATATTTTTTATATTAGTCATAGTGAAAAAAAAACAAGTCAACGTGTTAATTTAAAACAAAATTATTTTACTCTCTACGAAAGAATGAAAGAAAAAAATTCTCGTTTTGATGAAAAAAAACACTGAAAATTATTTGCCGGCATTGATTGAAGTTGATTGATGCCCCGATAATGATATCGCAATAATATGTATCGCAAGATTGAAGAAATTTATAAAATCTTTGAAAAAATCAGTTGGTATCTATAAAAAGTTGTCAATCAATATAATGTCTTATTTCAGTGAAAATTGACAATTCTCTCCATTGGTGTAATTTAAATATTTTCCTGAAAAGAAATCATTACTTTGTACTAGGTGGGAGAAAAGGAACGTCATTTTGTGAATGTGCCACAATTTTTGCAAATGGCGTACAGGAAATTGGTCAAATAAGCAGTAACAATAATTTCGCGTTCTTCCGGTTTATCGCTCCAATCCAGCTAATTGTCTATCTGTCTGTAACATAAATGTCAAAATACAATGACATATGACACCATTTGCAATAATTAAGGCACATTCACATTATGAAATTACTTTTGCCTCACATTGTATAATATTTCACACATTCCAATGAGCTATAGTTGTCGATTTATGTAAAATACATCGATAACGTAGCGAAAAACGAAAATTTAATATTTGGAACATAAGTAGCTATTACCCGGAATCAATCATCATTTAAATCGTTTTAAAAAAATTATTCGTCTTCTATAATTTTTTGACACTCTAATAGATTATTCAAAGTTCTGTTGATCATGGTGGATTTTTTACGATATTACAAGAACAATAAAAAATGTTTTCCTAGAAATAATTGACCTTGCAAATTATGTTACGCGTAAACTCACCGTTTGAGAAATTTTATTGCTTTGAAAACTTACAATTTTTAATAATTGCGAATGATAACATAATTGAATTGGATTTGCGATTATTGAAGAAGAAACAAATTCTAGACTACAAGAATTATTTAGAATTTTTTAACGTAGCTCACCTAATATATATCCAAATATAAAATAAAGTAGGTACCTACCACTGAGGGTGGACGTGTCTATCCATACATAGGTAATTCGAATCAAATAGTAATCTGTCATATTACTATATATGTACCTACATAGAATATCACCCTCATTAATCAACAACATGGCATGTATAATTTTCCATTTTTGATTGATGGATTTGTAGGTAATTGCAATGTTGTTAGTTATGGGCATTATCAATTCCTTTGTCAAATAATATTTATAACGTTAGAAACCAATATTATGATAACACGGTTAGTAATGAAACAATGAGGCATTCAAAAATGTGAAAATACAAAATATTTGTTTTATTTAACCCTTCAGGTTTTTAAATATTTTTACCAACAAGTTCCAAAGACATGTTGAATTTGCTTTGAATTTCGTAATGCTCCCGAGATATCTAAAATGTGCTACATATTTCTTATTTTCAAAGTTGTCGTTAAAGTAAGTACTATTTTAGAAACTAGATAAAATTATCTTTGAAATATTTGCGTTTGAAAAAAACAAACTTTCCATATCAAACATGAATCAGGACATTTTGACTCGGAACGTCCAAAATTTTGAAGTAATTAGATATTTATGAAACATATTCCTTTTGTGTAGGTAATAAATAATAAAACTGTCACTTCATTTTTTGTACCTTGCATATAATAAAAAAAATTATAATTATCTAACTTTCAAACGTCAATAAAAAAATTTTATCCATGTAATAATGTGTAAATATTTGATACAAACTGTGAAAACAATTATTTATTTTTCCAATGACGAATAAATCATATATCTACGCATTATAGAAAAAAAGATAAACATTGTTTTAAAATGTATTGGCTCCCCGGTGTGTGTCTCTCAGAGGCTCTAATGGAATATGATGTTTGTGGCTTGTAATGTCCTTTCGAGGTCTGAAGGGTTAAAATTAATTTATTCAATTTATATGAAATCGATTACCATTTAAGGTTATCTATCATCTGTGGGATACTTAATTTTCATTTTGACTTCAACAGTTGAGTGAGATAAGGTTTCTATACGGAAGCATCCGTTCACTGACTCTTTTCATCCCAGCTCTTCACTTTGTAGCGTAAGGGTTAGTAATGGTGGTGTTAATTGTTAATACGATTATTTAAATACTCATTCATTCTACTCTATAAACGATGCACATTAAACATGCACACGATCTTTTGACCGTCGGTTGTTTTTTCACCAAAATATCACTGTTAAAACAATTCAACAAAAATATTCACATTCTGTTTTTATTTTCAAGTGATAACGAAGTGATTTCTTTCAACGAAAATATTGTAAAAACCAACTACTGTGTTTTTACTTATGACGGAAGAAAAACATTTTATTTAAAATATGCGAACACTTCCGCACAGGATCTCCTAGTGAAGTTTTCTCAAAACACTACTTCTAACCAATGTTCCCTCAATTCTCCCTAATTCATTGTGTGTGCGGATCATCAACTTATCTGTGCAAGATATTAAAGGAAGAAATAGGGATTTTCAAGAAATATGGACGTGCATGTGTAGAAAAAATTAGATAATTAAATTTATGTACAGAGGAATAATGAGAAAAAAAACATTTAAGAAATAAAATAAATTAGTATTATTTTAGAAAGCAATCACTTTGTGGTTTGACATATTTAATAAAATAAAATACTTTTTTATTTTAAAACCACGATATTTATTTATTTAAGAACCGACCGGTTTCGCTTTACTTAAGCATCATCAGGGTACAAATTAATACTAAACAAAAAGTACATAATGTGTGTATACATATAACAAAATATAGAGGGAGACAACATGATACAAATATAAGCAACACAAAGACGGTCATAAAATACATTAACATAAGTGCACAAGTAATGGAAAAACCGCTAGATAATTATGTAGACTAATGGGTTATATCAATAAATCGGGAGAAACAAAGCATCAACTGGCATGGTAGTAAAGAGGTAAGGAGAACAGGGAATTTTTTTTTATTATGGGTTTATTGGAAACAGACCTAATATTGGACTACTTGATATGTCTATGGGGACTACTTTAACTCGTCCCACATATAATAACACTAAATAATTACTCCGCCGTCTGAAGCCCCGGGAGAGCCAGGCGCGGACGGGAACGCAACTCTCTGTCATTCTAGTTTCAACTTTCGACCAAACCACCACTCTCTACTACCACCGTCTCTGCGTTCACTTAACTTGTAAATTCATTCTCGCAAATAAATTCAACAAAGATCGCAGACCTTTATCTTTCAATCATCAGAATTCCTTGAACACAGATTTACGATACCGGCAGCGATCGTAAATTACATTTATCCTGCCATACTGGTGATCCCGACTTTACACTGCCATACTGGTGATCCCGACGTTTACGCTGCCATACTGGTGACCCTCGACATTTCTGGTGATAATAATATTTAGTGGACACGGTAGGTCGATCGTTGAAGCTGGAATCCTGGACAATCGAGTAAGTAACTTCCAATCTCGTTACTTACAATCTCATTTTCAACATTTTCAAGTCCAGTATATTTATTAGAGTCTGATTGTCGAATTATAAAGCACATTTCAAAAAAAAAACATTATTGTCCCACCAATTCTAATACTTAAGTATATCAAATATATCCACTAATCTGAACCAAAAAACTCGTATATTCGAATAGTATAGTGCCAAAAAATCTCAATTTCAGTGAAACACCGCACCAGCAGCTGCAGACCAAGCATCAAATTCACCGCAGAACGCAACAATCTCTGCAGACCAACATCAATTTCATCGCAGATCAAGGATCTACCGGATTTACTACGCAGGCAGAACTTCAGTTCCGGACCTCGTAACATCCATCACAAATCAATGCCCAGTAATCAACACCAAGTAACGAACCATAATTAATCCTACATACAGTGATTTTACAGTTAAATTTCCGAAAACGAACATTCTAAAATAACTTTAAAAAAAAATAATTTTTTTTGCAAGTGTACAATATTGTTACATGTCTATTAAATTAAGTGACCCGACAAGTTGAACTCGTCACAGCACATTCACATTATTTACATTGTATGCACTCTAGATTAAGGGATTTTTGAAATTTCCGGATACCATCAATCTAACATTTTTGAATTTTAAAATTTTTTTCAAAACCTAAATTTACTGTCGTCATTGCTTTTGTTTCCTTGCTATTTTTACACATACATCTGCCTATTTTATACTGCCTATTGCTTGCCGTATTATCAACACAATATGTCATTCGAGAATAACCAGACATCGAACGAAATCCACGGTAATAATTCCACAATGGACACAACAATAAACTCTGTCTCGGTTAAACTACCCGCGTGCTGGCGCGACAACATTGCACTTTGGTTCGCACAAGCTGAAAGCCAATTTTCTAACTCAAGACTAAAGGATGACCTCACCAAGTACAACATTATTGTTGCCGCTTTGGATATGGAGACCCTCAGGACCGTAAGCGACATCGTCATCAATCCTCCTGCAGCAGACAAGTACACTCATCTCAAATCAGCACTCATCGAGAGATTACAAGATTCTGAAGAAAAGCGACTCACTCGTCTTCTAACCGGACTTCAGCTCGAGGACAGGAAGCCTTCTGGACTGCTTCGACTCATCCATGAACTCGCTGGTCCCGGGCTATCGGAGAGCCCAATCGTACGCGTACTTTGGCTACAAAGACTCCCGCAACACATTCAGGCCATTCTTACCGCACTACCCGACGACAATCTGTTACAACTAGCATCTGCAGCAGATAAAATCTCGGAAGTTTATCAAAAATCTGAATGTGAAACTATGGACAATAAACATTATAATGGCATCCCGAACTCGAATCCAAACATCAGTGCTATATTACAAAATTTACAAGAACAAATTTCGGCACTCACTCTAGAAGTCAGTCGACTTAAAACAACTCGGAGAGATGATCATGGACAGGCAAACATTAATTTCGAAAACCGGAATCCCAGCACCCGCCGCGAATGGCGTCATCCATCGACATCATACCCAAATTCCGCGCACCGACCTCGTTCCAGGTCACGTGGTAGACCGTTACACACTAATAACACTGTACACGGCTACTGCAGTTACCATGCAAAATTCGGTAACAAATCACATAATTGCACCAAACCATGTACTTTTATTAATAATAAGTCAAGAAACGACAGTGGAAAACCCGCAGTAGAGACGTGCGATTTTCCTCAAACAACTTGTCGTCTCTTCATTCACGAACTCGTGAGGCGACAGAAATTTTTAATTGACACTGGTGCTGACGTATCTGTTCTCCCAAGATCATGCGGGAACACGACCAATACGGTCACCACAGATACATGCCCCACCACATTATACAGTGCTAGTGGGAAACATATAAAAACATACGGTACAAAAACCATAAATCTCCAATTTGGCCTCCGCCGCGATATGAAGTGGAAGTTCATCATCGCAGACGTCTCGAAAGCCATTTTAGGAGCAGATTTCTTACACTTCTTCAACTTAAGCGTCAACTTGAAGAAAGGAACCCTAACGGACCAGTCAACAGGATTGCAGATTAGAGGAGCTTCGCTGCAAGGACCCTCATCTGGCATTTCAACGCTGTCTTCAAGTCAAAAATACCGGGACATCCTACAAAAATACCCAACACTGACTCGACCCAACATCAAGAGTCAAGACGTTCCGAGTCACAACGTCACTCACGTCATAGAAACCAAGGGACCGCCGGTAACTGAACGAGCCCGCAGGATGGCACCAGCACTGCTTGAAGCCGCAAAGAAGGAATTTAAATTTATGATGGAGCAAGGGATTTGCAGGCCATCCAAAAGTAGCTGGGCGAGCCCACTACACATCGTGAAAAAATCCAACGGGGAATGGCGTCCTTGCGGCGATTATAGGCGTTTAAACGCAATAACAACGCCAGACAAATTTCCGATACCACAGCTCCACGACTTCGCTCACAAATTAAATAAGGCAAAAATATTCTCTACAATTGACCTAGTGCGCGCCTACAATCAAATCCCAGTCGACGAGGCGGACATACCGAAAACCGCAATAATAACACCGTTTGGCTTATACGAATTTACATCGATGCAGTTTGGACTATCTAACGCAGCCCAAACCTTCCAAAGATTTATGCACGCTGTAACAAGAGATTTAGAATCATGTTTCGTGTATATAGATGACATTTTAATTGTATCAGAAAACGAGCAAGAACACCTAAAACATTTAGATGCCCTTTTCCAACGCCTCACAGAAAACAACCTGATAATAAACCTCAACAAATGCAAATTTGGTCTACCAGCCGTTGATTTTCTAGGACACACAATATCACCGGACGGTATCACTCCCATCAAGGAGAAAATGAAAACGATTGAAGATTTTCCACTTCCCAAAACAATGCAAGGTTTAAGACGTTTTCTTGGAATGTTGAACTACTACAGGAGATTTTTGAAGAACTCAATCAGCACCCAGATTAAACTCTTCAACTTCACAGCAGGCTACAGGAAAAATGACAAAAGAACCCTCACTTGGACTCCGGAATTGACAGCTGCGTTTGAGGAATGCAAAAATCAGCTGGCAAACGCCACCCTCCTCGCGCATCCGGATCCTCAGGCGAGAATCGCCATAATGGTCGACGCGTCTGATTTGGCAATCGGCGCATCCCTCCAACAGTTCAAAGGTGATGCATGGCAACCTTTAGGATTTTTCTCCCGTAAATTTACACCCGCTCAATGTAAATATAGCACGTTCGACCGGGAGTTAACAGCATTATTCGAAGCAATCAAATATTTTAGAAATGAAATAGAGGGTAGAAATTTCACAGTCCACACGGATCACAAACCGATTACGTTTGCGTTCAGCAAGAAACGCGCTTCAAGCTCACCGCGACAAGAAAGACAACTAGATTTCATTTCACAGTTCACCACCGACGTTAAACACATCTCCGGTCATCTCAACACCGTAGCAGATACGCTGTCTCGAATAGAAGAGATAAACAGCCCCTCTGCTATTGATTACAGACGTATGGGGATAGAGCAGAGTCACGACGACGATCTTATTAAGGCGCATGAAGACTCCTCCCTTGTCTTGCGGAAGATGATAATTCCCGACACGGACGAATTATTATGGTGCGACATCTCCACTGGTCGTGTGAGACCTTTTGTTCCTCGAGACATGAGAGAACAAGTAATAGCCAACGTACACAACGTATGCCACCCAGGCGCCTCCGGCACCTCCAACAGCATACGTCAGAGATTCGTCTGGCCCAAGATGGCAAAGGAAATCAAAACCTTCGTCAAACAGTGTGTGGCTTGCCAGAAAGCCAAAGTATCACGACACACAACTGCACCCACAGCGACATTTATCCTGCCCGAGGATCGATTCAGAAACGTCCACATTGACTTGGTCGGCCCTCTACCAGCTTGCAATGAGTACAAATACCTCCTAACAATGATCGACAGGTACACTCGCTGGCCAGAAGCAGTGCCATTAAAAGAGATGTCCGCAGAAAACGTAGCTACAGCCTTAATGTCACAATGGATAGCTCGACACGGCGTTCCAGACACAATCACCACAGACCAAGGACGACAATTTGAATCCTGTCTTTTCAGGAGCCTTACTCAAAAATTCGGTATCAAACATAATAGAACCACCGCCTACCACCCGCAATCTAACGGAATTATTGAAAGGTGGCACAGGACCCTTAAAGCATCTCTGATGGCGCGTGATAACTCGGACTGGTTGGAAAATCTCCCGATCATCCTACTCGGTTTGAGATCAACAGTCCGCGAAGACATAAAATGCTCACCCGCCGAAATCACGTACGGAAGAACACTTAGGCTACTATCTGAATTCTTCACCACAACCCACCGCGAAGAACCCGACACCTACGTCGGACGCCTACAAAAAAGGTTTAATGAGATGAAACCCACTCCCGCTAGTAACCACAGCGCTGGAAAATTTTTCATCCACAAGGATTTACCGCATTCATCACACGTTTTTCTACGCACCGACGCCGTAAGGAAACCACTTCAAAACCCCTACGAAGGACCTTTCGAAGTCAAAGAACGTGACGATAAAACTTATGTTATCATGGTCAACGGTAAACCAAAAAGAGTCTCAATAGATCGACTGAAACCTGCATTCTTTCAAAGCACAGAAGAAATCCCATCAAGAGGAACCGTCACACAGCCTCTAATAATAAAAATGACAACTCGATCCGGAAGACATGTTCACTTCCCGGACAGATATCAAGCGCAGTAATAATTTGGCAATATCATAAGGCACAGTAATTAGCAAAAAAAACTAACCAGAAACCTTAGATTGACGTATCCATAAATTTCATAAATTAATTGTAACTATCATATCGCAAATGTCAGACAATCTAATAAATTACTGTTACTAAAACAAACAAAAAAACAATAAAATTTACTATCAATAATACGCATATATAAGCATCCTACAATAAAATCTTTACTATGTAAATATTCACAATACTATGTACTACGTCAAAAGTGCATTAATAAAAACAACAATAGAACTGTCATAACAAGCTATTTTAAATCATCGTAAACAATCATAGTATACACAGGTAGCTCACTACTACGCTAAGTACATTGCGACTAGCGCTCGCCGTTTATCAATAATTATGTTTACCTGTATATCATTTATGTACCTATTTACTACGGCGAATAAAAATTCGTACGGCCACAGCTACTATGCAATGGCGGCATGGAGCCACTATTGTTATTACTTTCCTGTCGCTAACCGAGCGCAATATTATCACAACATTATGTACCTTAGATTATAAATGGACTTTTATAAATTATGATTGACATTGTAAAATATTCATTGTTGTTATTATGTATTATATGTTACTATTGTATCGCGTAGAGACGCTGGTGGGGAGGTATATGGGGACTACTTTAACTCGTCCCACATATGATAACACTAAATAATTACTCCGCCGTCTGAAGCCCCGGGAGAGCCAGGCGCGGACGGGAACGCAACTCTCTGCCATTCTAGTTTCAACTTTCGACCAACCCACCACTCTCTACTACCACCGTCTCTGCGTTCACTTAACTTGCAAATTCATTCTCGCAAATAAATTCAACAAAGATCGCAGACCTTTATCTTTCAATCATCAGAATTCCTTGAACACAGATTTACGATACCGGCAGCCATCGTAAATTACATTTATCCTGCCATACTGGTGATCCCGACTTTACACTGCCATGCTGGTGATCCCGACGTTCACGCTGCCATATGTCTACTAAACAACATATTAGGAAAAATACGCATTGTTTCTGAGGTACACAACAACGAAACAGTAACAGTAAAAATAAATAGTACCTCTATGTATGTCTCCAAAACAAGCAAAAAAAATTAATTACATGAATAAAATAACAGGAAGGCGTCCAAACAGGGGATAGTTCATATAGTATTTAATAAAAAAGTAACATATTGTTCATTTTTGCGTCTACTTATGAAAAACAAAAATCTGGTGATACATTCCTTTAAAACATGTGAGCGGACATTTTTTAAAAGATGTGCACACTTTAGCAGGAATGTTGCTTCAGGTTTAGCTTGAATGTACATTACAGCAATTAATTGACTATTAACTTACTTGTAAACTGTAATAATCTGTAAAATGTATGTACGAGATTAGAAATAAGTAAATAAATCAATCTTTGTTAATAACTTAATCTAGCCAAAATCAACATCTTGCTAAATGTGATTATGACATATTCACGTACCACGTTAAAACAGCAATCTGGTGAATCTCGGTGAATTAACGGTCTTGTCCGATCTGTCGTTTCCAGTTTATGGCGGAGGTAATTAGTTGGGAATACCTCCCGGTTACCAGTTCCCAGTTATCGCCGGGAACTTAGTTCAGAGTGGGTAGGTAATATAGCTTAACGTATAACGAGCCCGTACACATTATTAACTGCTATTTGGCTTCTTAGTACCGAATAACAAAGTGTAATCAAAAGTTAAATAGTTGGCTTATACATTTAACATAAATTAATTAACAATATTTTTTTGATAATTCCGTCAGGAGAAATAATAATTAGGTAGAGAAGAAGGAAAATAAGGGAAAAGCATAACCGTAAATAAGGCGCCATTTCCAAAACTAGTTAACTTTAATCATGAAAAAAAATTATCTATGTTTTTTTAAATGTTGTAACACACGTTGTAACACACATTGTAACACGTATTGTAACACATTTTGTAACATATGTTGTAAAAATGATGTAACACATGTTGTAACAATTTTTGTATCACATGAAACATAAAAAAATGTAAAATAAAAATATATGAATTATGTAATAAATGAAATTAAAAAAGATCTCAATCCCGAAAGCGCCAGTAATGAAGTAAATCATAAATCACAAGCGTTGAAGTATGTGTGATTGGGCAACTGTGTTATAAATCCAGTTCTCTTGATGACACTTTAAACTTTTTTGTTATTTTTTCACTTTCGCATCCGAAACTCGATATTACACTTTGCACCACTTGAGTTGTCACGACACATCCTTGCTTTCATAATTGTGTTACAAATAATTCAAACAAAGAGCTTTGATTATTTTTTAAAGCATTTGCTTTAAATGAACATTACTTCATTTTCGAGAGAGATAACATTTTGTTTCTAAATGCGGCAGATTTCCCCTTTTATAACTCGTACGTGTGGCAAATTTCAGATGTAATGCTTTAGTAGGACACTAGTTATTTGAGAAAGGAGCCAAGAGCAATATGTTTTATTAGAAAAATTTCTGTCACCTCACTTATTTATGGTTTCATACACAAATAATTAGTAAGTTTCATTTTTTTTCTAATTACTGTCGAAAACTTTCAATTCATGGAGGTGCATATTTTTAATTCTTTTGTTGTTAACCATAAGATTTGAATATAAAGCGAGGTTTTTTTTTCGTACTCCGCTTAGATTTTATTTTTTATTTATCATGACGGTAAAAGAGACACAACGATTGCAATGAGACTATACAAACTTTCCTCAAAAGCGTACAATTAGCTGTCTTTACGGGTAATGGTTGTGAAAAAAACCGAGCATATTTGCCTAAGGGGTTAAGAAAAATCATATCTATTACTACTTATGTGTACAAAAGACAAAATACTATCTGATACCTTTGCTAATGGACGAAATAATCTTATACTCACTCCGCCTCTCGCAAGTCACAACTTTAAACAATTAATTACCCAAGCATTCTATATTAATAATATTACTTGGCAATTAAGTTTCTCGCGTCTAGTGACAAGGCACTAGGTGACCAAACACTACATACTGCTGCACACTAGAGACTGGAGATTGAACCCTCGAGTCGACAGCCTCGAGTACGGTGCAAGGTAGTGGCGCAATTGGACATATATCCCAGCAAAGTACCAAGCATTGCCCGCCGCACCGGGTAATTATTCGCAATTCAATCACACCGCATTCAGAACTCGGATCCCCGTGATGTAAACCTCGTTCAGGTCCAAATCACAATTATACGATTCTGACAATACTGAAACCAAGTATTTTATCAAACTGATGTAACTCCTCGGTACTGACGTAACTGCATAAAGTACGAGAGCGCGCTTTTAAGTAAGAACTGATTTTAACGAAAATTCACCAGAGCAGCCACTCAAAGTCATTAATATGTATATTATGAAATACGTAGGTTTAATATTTTGTAGCTTTTAATATTTTAATTTAAATAACCTAAAGTCATTATAAAATTCTATGGTTGAATTACTAGTTACAAAAAATATTTTTTACTATAGACGCAACATTTTATTGTTGCATGGAAACTTAAATATCTATCTTAAATAACAAAACAACAACCTAGAAATAATAAATAAAAAACCTACATACACATAAGAGAATATACGAACTATTAATTTTTTGTATCCATCCTTGTTCTTAACAGGAATTCTCGATTTCAACACATAAGAAGCACGTCTAAAATATAATTATATTGTATTATAAATATACATAATCTCTTGAATTATATTTAATCCACTTATATTGAAGGAGGTTAACTTATATGTGCCTAACATGTATACTCGTGGGAGATCCTGTGCACTTTTTTATACTCCGAAAGCGAGGACTTAGAATGCGCCAATCAACAGAGCGACTAACAGCTTAACCATTTTGCATTGACAATTTTGTAACGACTCTTACAGACAGTTCTGCAACTTTCTTTTGACGTATGTATGTCACAAAATAGTAAAACTGCCCCCAATGACCTTTTATACTTATATGAACCTCGAATATCTTCACCGTAATATAATGGTGCATAACCGTTGTATGATAACATGAATAAATAAATAAATATTACAACAATAGTAGTTGTAGTAAAGAGAAGTTAAAATGTTATATGTGGTGAACTTACCACGAGTAGTTTTAATACCTACAAACTGGACTACCAAAAGTCTCAAAATAAGCAATAGATATCTACCGACACAATAATTTGCATAAATACAATACAAACAAATTTATGGTGTTTTTATTGTAATAATTATGGCAAGCCATAAAATAAGCTTTTTACGAATATATTTACATAAATTTCAGGTAAAATTTAACGTTTTTTAACGACTATTACCGTAGAGTGAGGTAAAATCATTAGCTATGTGTAGTTCTTCTACAAAATTTTGCACTGCGGCAGTTTGCGGGAAAGGATTATGTGCAAATTAAGTTTTTTTCTTTTAGTTCCCTTGAAATAAATATTCACTGGGTACAAGATCCGGTTTTTATTGCATCCTGAGTTTGCAACTGCAAATTATGCGAATAATGTTACTAACACGAAAAACATTTTTTATCAACTCGACATGAAACAAACCTCCAATGAAAACGGTTCACCATAAATGCATACTTTTCTAGTTTCATCAACATTTATACATCTCTTTAACTCTTTACATGGGTCGACTTCTACTATGTGCATATACGAGTTAATAGTTATGTAGGTTTATCAAAAATTAAGGTTTTTTTTATTTCGATGTACCCTTTTCAATTTATTTCACATAAACAAAAATCTAAATAACAACGATAATCAAATATACTTCATAGAAAAAGGGTAAATTTTATTCCATTCACTAATGATTTGTAAAAAAAATCAAGCTTATTAATTCCCAGATCAAAGATCCATTTTGCTGTATTTAATAAATTGATATCCTTGAAAGAAGTTTTCAGACCTTTAAATTCATTTGAAAAATAAATAATGATTTCCAATAGGAAAAAGATTGCGGCCTTTTTTTATTAACCCTTGAAAATGTTTTAAAAATTTATTTTTATCGAAATCAATATTATTTGAATTTTCTATACCAAAATCATATTGGACTTCCGCAAGATGAGTCGGTTAAATCAAGTAATTTCACTGAATTAACAGAATTAATTTAATATTCTTAATGGGTCTTAAAAGTTTAAAATTGATAAACCTTAAAAGTTTGTGCTGACTCTCAATTTTTAATTTATATGTTTTGTAGCATGGAGAATCAAATCGCTTTATTGTATTCTAAATTACTTTTTATTAAAACAGTGAAGAGAATCTTAAGATTGCACTAATGATAGGGAACGTTCGACAGGAGAGTATAGTGTAATATGATTCAAAGGTTCCATGATAATAACACAGTGAAAATTCAACACACTTTTAAAAAGAGATATGAATTCATTAGAAACAATGAAAAAATTTTTTTTCAACCTTACCTAACCTAAACTAATTAACCCAGTTAATAAAGTTTTTGTTTCATCACTGTCAATGACTTTATATAACTTTTTAAAGATGTGATGAATTATCATTGTGATGATTTATCCGGTCACCGATTCAAAAGATGCACTTAAGATCCAGTTAATTATACCACACAGTGGCCCTGAGAAAAATAATTAGAGATGTTTGATATCCAATAAATGGTTCCCGAGACAGTGGTACCCATACCGCCTTACAAATTTTAAATTGTTCTCTTTGTGATAATTTTTTCGATCAAAAGAGGCTTTATCTTAAATATTTCATTACCACCTTTTTGTCCAGTTTATCGTAGTAGGTTCATTATAAGTAAAATATTTTGTGGAAAAAAGCACAAACACACATTGCTTCATATTACAAACTCAACACAAGCAATCTCGAACGAATTTCTAGACTAAAATCAGCTCGCTCAGTTATCAATTTCCCGTCACTCAACTACCCTTAGCCATTAATAATCCCTGACACCCCCCTAATCTCTATAGAGCATTGACCACCCCACAATTCCCACACCCAGTGTACAGAGGCTCTGCGGTGGTACAGCATAGTCACTCTCCCGCCCACCCCTTGTGCATAATTGGGTTTATTTTACACTGGTACACGTAAACACGCCAGCTAAATTTTTCGCTGTAATCTGCAGTAGTATTGTTTGTTTATATTGCTTAACTTTGTATTTTAGAGTGCTTGCCAAAAAGTATCCTAATCCTACGCAAAACATACATTTTAAACTTTTATTGTTCAACCCAAAAGTTGAATCACAGTCTAGAAATTCATGGATTGGTAGATAAAAGCTTTATTAAATGTGAACTTATAGGCGCATTCTCAAAATACGCTTGACAGATAGGGTAATTAACTAGTATTTCGATATATTTCATCGAATGACCAAAAATGATGATATTGTACTACATAAATTTGCATATGATAGTGTTGTATGAACTACAAAGCATGCTACATGTGTACATTTAAAATATGCTGAAAGAAATCTAGAATCAAATCTTCAGGTTGATATATATGTATCTTCATACGGACGCGTGAAACTAATACGGAATTCTTGCACCATATGGATTTACAACGCAACGAATAGGCAACGAATAGGCAACGAATAGGCAACGAATAGGTAACGAATAGGCAACGAATAGGCAACGAATAGCCAACGAATAGGCAACATATGGGCAGCGAATAGGCAATGAATAGACAACGAATAGATATAACTTAGAAACCAGACATTCTGCTAATCTTTAAAAACTTAGTTTTTTGGAAATAGTGCAAAGATAACTCTATCGATAGCCTATTCCTTTCGGAGTGAATATACGAGCCTGAAAACTTCTGCAACTTCATAAAGAAAAAAAACAGTCATTTATTGCAGTTAATTTTTCACATAAAATTCAATAAAACATGACAATAGGTGTGGTACTACGGAATGAAATTTCTAAAACAATTGATTTCATTAATCTTTACAAACGCTAAAAAAATTTTGTTTATAAATTCAAATGTTAAAAAAATAAATTGTTGTATTGTTGATGGATGAATGATCTGTCGTATAGTGTAAATAAAAAATAATTTTACAAAGAACTCTGACAACTTGGTTACGTCACAAGGAGCGCCAACTAAAAGCTATCTCGACTGATTCAATCTAGGGGATGATTGATGGAAGACGACCCACTTTATGGCTTCAAAAAGTACGTCACTGGTGTAAGTGCAGTATCACGAAGTCGTTTTTCAGTTTGTAGCCTGGAGGGTGCAAAACTAATTTAAGAAATCCAAAAAATATAATTCTATGTCCATGCATGTAAACGATGATTTTACTAATAAATGCTTCCACAACATGTACAAATTTTGTTTTAATATTACTTACGTCATCCAATATATTATCAAGTAATTTTCTTAACTATTCAAATACCCGAGTATAGCCTGCAATAACGTTTTTCCTTTTAAAAAAACTACAATATCCATTGTTTATAAATAGTACGTTTTATCATTTCTCCGTTAAACACTATTTTTGAGTAAATTTTTTATTAAAAACAAATCGCAATCGTCTAATATTATTATGAACATTGTTCACTTTTTCTAAATTTTTATCTACAGAAATTTCTTTCACAATTTTTTTTTCTGTATTAATATTTATGTAAATTTATTTATCTGCTGTTAATATTAATCTCAATTCTCAAGTTAATGTTAAATATTGTCTTGTTAATTTTAATACTTTTCTGTATCGATTTTTTCTCAGAATAAAAAAAAAGAACTAAAAACAAATTTGGTTACGATAAAACCAAACTTCTTCGTACGGTTCTCTTAAGAATAATTAGTATTAATGAATAATTAATTCTTATAATAATTAGTCTTAGTGAAGTTTTAATTTATTCACTTGCCCAGCGTTTGTACTATTATTAATTATTACACTTTAAGTAATAATTTTTTAACATACTTTTTTCATCTAACTGTGTTTGATAAATCTTCTTTAGACTCAAAAATATATTTTATATTCAATTATTTCCTTTCAGATAAATTAGCAGGAATCCTAAAGAATGTTATTTGGTAATTATACATTTACAATTTTAATAAAAATATATTTTGAATTGAATCCATGGAAATCAAATATTTTTTGTTTCTAGTAAGCCACATAAACTGACCAAAGAAATAATGCAAACTTTTTTTATTAAAAAAACCTCACAAAGGGAGTCCGAGTAACTGTATCCTTATCTCATGATACCTTCCGTTGTATGAAATGTTCTCCCTACAGATTTTATAACCAATTTATTTTTTATGTACATCAATCGAAAATATAAGTAAAGGCATTGAAAGTTCTCTTGAAATGCGGCCGGATCATAAAAACCCCAGCTTTTAAGGGACAACTCGCCTTCAAGGACGAAATGTTTCACTCCACTGAATACATAATCCGTGGAAGTGTGATCTGTACCGATTTAAAAGAAAACCCTTTGACTCTGATTATCAGTGTATGTGAGAATTTCGATATTTCAAAATATTTTGAAGTGAAACTTCTTTAGGCGCGTAATGAATTTTCGGGGACGGAGTAAAACCGAGTCAGGATCGACACGAAAATGCGGGTACCCCCACCACCGCTCACCGTTCACTGTCCCTCTCTCACCATATGCGCTTGTTGAGGTGGGGGAGCCGCTCACGAACGTTCTCTCCCGACACGGGACAACAATCGATGCAGTTTTTGCACGATTCATTAAGGATTTAAGTGCTCATGTATATATCTCGCACTTTAGTTACCATAACCCAATTATCACGACATTAGGAAATGATATTCATGAAATTGACAATGAAAATGGCACATGATTGGTAAATTGTCATTGTAATTTCTTTGTAATTTTTAATTGTAATATTGTTATTTATGTAATATTGTATACTTGTGAATAAATTGAAAATTTTTGGAACTATACATTAATCGAACGTCATTCATCTATAAGAAAATATTAGAAAAAGCAAATCCATGCTTCGTCGTTGAATTATTTAACCTCTAATTTTCAAACTAACCTAAGAGAGAAAATAGAGATGATGAAATGAAAATAGAGAGAGAGGAATACTAGAAGTTTTTTAAAAAGTAACACATTAACCAATCATCACGTCTTTTTGTATCGAAGAGAATAGACCGTCAAACAACTCTGTCTTGGCACATCCTCCTTGTTACATTCATGCTCATACATCGCCTCTTAGATACTTTTATTCTATCTTTACATGACGCGATGTGATATTTGAATAATTTTGGCACTTCTTCTTCACAAGAAGTAGACAAAAGTAATTATTAACACGTCAACTCCAGTGTATCAAAACAAAACACAAGCAACTGTGATGGGTGCACAGATAGACCTACCTATAAAACGAAATTAAAAGATCAAACAATTATCATTATAGCTATACTCAAAATCCCCATAATAACAATCACTGTAGATATATTCAAAAAATATCAAGTACAAGATGTTTTTTATACAAAAACCACATCTCTTTAAAAACGAAACAAGTAAATTTTATATCTACAAAGGAGAAGATAAAATTTTTAAATCTAAATGAAAAATGAAACAGAATAAAACACAGAAAATAAAAATATAAGGATCACAACTAGGAATCTAACCCAGGATCTCTTGTCTTATCGAGAAAGGTGTCTTGACCACTCGACCATTGGAACCTATTTATTAAACTTCATATTTGTCGATCTCATATTTCAAATATGACGTTTAATAAATATGTTCCAATGGTCAAGTAGAACGGAAGACTGTCCCGGTAAAATAAGAGATCCTGGGTTCCATTTCTAGTTGTGACCGTTATCTTTTCATTTTCTGTGTCATGTTTCATTAATATTTGTTAGTATTATCTTCTTTTTCAATGATTTATTACATTGATGCGTATAAACTTCAGAAACAGTTAAAGAAAGAGTTTTTATTTAATACACAAAAAAAACGAAATACACGGTTTTAAACAAATGAACTCTTACAAATTCCGAAAACAAATGCAAAATTTGGAAAAAAAATTACAGTTCATTGCGACTAAAACATACATCTACCTGACAATTAAAAAAATAAAACAAATTTATAACTTTTGCCCAACATTGGATCATCAACAATTAGTTAACTTGCACAAATATAAATTGAAATTTCTTTTTAAATAAATAAAAGAAATTATCTATTATTGTCACCAAATACCAATACCAAACTGAATTACATAAATTTACCAAATATTTTCGCTCAAAAAATGTACCTGTCGAAAACTAAAACAGGATGTCCCTAGTGGGACAGACGCACGTGGTAAAAAATATGCGTAAACCCTACATGTAGATGTGCAATAAACAAAAAAATATTGAAAATTTTCCATGTAATTAATTTTAAATATGATCTCATGCAATAATTATTCCTCGTATATCCCACATGATTCGTGAAAAGAATTGTTACGTTTCGATTTTTCTTTTAATGTATGTAAAGGTTTATTAAAATATTGTATGTGATCTCTTTAATGCACACGGACAGTTGACACGCCCCCAGCACAATTCTACAGGTTTATCCCTTCAGTGTTTCACCCTTATTTCATAGAAGTCCTCGGCGCGAAAGTCTCCAAAAGGGTCTCTAAAGAGATACTCCAACACTCCTGGCGAGTAATTCCTAGTTCTATGGGATTTTCGGTAACATAAATTCGATCATTCGGATCTCAGAGGATTCGGTGTTTGTTTCAGCAATGATTTGTGGAAATTCCCCTTTGTGTTCCTTATATTTAAATCAATATAGACATAATATACTTTTATTGATTTTTTTGAGATTGTCAAATGGAGAATTTGACTAAGATTTTTTTGAAAGAGTTCTGTTTTAATGCATCGGAAAATTGCATTAGTTAATAATTATTAGTAGATGCCATAAAAAAATTGATTCTTTTCGCAATACAAGTTGGCAATAGAAATAAGAATATAAAATCTATTCGCAATACAGTTTGGCATTAGAAAATTTATTATTATCTTTTCGCGATAAAAGTTGACAATAGAGATTTTAATATTGAATCTATTCGCAATTCAAGTAAACAGTATAGATTTCAATATTAAATCTATTCGCAATAAGGGTTGACAATATAGATTTTAAAAACCATTGGTATATTTGTTTAGATTTCGTTCTGTTATTATTGCTTTTTACGTTTTAAATCCTTTGATTTCTTCATTTACAAAGATTGATCGATGAGATACAAATAGAGATTGTCCGGGAATAAAGTGCGCTTCGGGAGGTGGTTCTACATAATGGTAGAAGTTAAAAAATATATTTATATAATATATATGGAATATTAAAAGATAATTTAAGAGAAGTAAAAAATATATTTTTTCGAAATTCCAATATACTATTTTCCCAAAAAAATATTTTTCCATGAAACAATATATTTTTTCACTTACAAACCATTCAATTCCTTAACTTAACCTAAACTTGAAACTTCCTTAACACCTTGGAAATTTGAGAAAAATTTCATCTTTTTTACTTATGAACATTAATCCCAGATAGCCTGTATTTAATTTTTGTTGTTGTTTTTAATTTTAAAAATATCGGTTAAAAATATATCATCTTAATTTTTAACGCCATATATGCCCACGCTTTGCTGATTAAAATCCTTAATGTATGTTCTGTTACACCTGGTACAGTGCAAGATCAATCAAAGCTTTATCTTCCGGATGCCTACGAATTGAAATAAAGAAGATTACTTTCTTTTGTTTTCGTATTGATGGAGTTACATTTCAAAGCAAACAAACCATTGAATACCTCTAATTTGTTTTATATTTATACGATAAAACTAATTACTGTCACATTAACGGATCTGTAAAGTAAAAAAACAAACAGCAAATTCAAAGACTACATCAGCAAGTCGATGTTTTATTTCCACCATCCCTTTAGTACCGTTGCTTCCTGGGAAAGAGATAAAAAATTGAATTAACTTTATCAAGTTACTCCGTTAAAGAAAGCGAAGTAAGGTATAAATTCGTGTTAGATTTTGTAAAGAGACAGCCTTAGGATTACATCCCTTAACCTTCCGCCCGCCGTAGAACAATACTTACATAAAAGGGAAATTTAAAAAAGCCTTTTCATGATGATTATTTTTGTCAGTATATAATTTTGTTCTAACATTTCACGTGTGGAAAAGTCATCAAATGGCTACTCAGCGCCATTATGTTTTTTTTTAAATATAGTTTCCTGTACACGCCTCTTAGTCCGTTTCAAAAAAGTTAGAACTCACCTAGAATCAGCGTTTAGCGAGGGCCGTTCAAATATGACAATTATGTTATCTCTGAATTTACGCGGAACAACTGGGCCTTAGAAACTGAACATTTTCGTAGCATCACAAGAAGAAGGGTTTTGGTTTAAACAAATATTTTTCAATCAAATGCGAGTTCATTGAACCAGAGTTACATCACATACAATCGAAATAAATAAAATATCTCCTCATTTTTGTCTTCAAGTTCCTACGGCATACTTCGGAAAAACTAACAAAACAATATATTTCTTTGATTTAGAGTACTGTAGTAAATAAAAAGGACATGAAAAAATCTGTTACGCTTTATTACATTATGGTAATGAATATGGGATTTTTGAAAGGGGATCTGCTGTATCATAGTAAATACATAACCTGAACACAATTCAAAAAGGAATCATAAAGACCATACTGAAAGTACCCATAAGAACGCCTTAGATTGAAATTTTCAATAGTTTTGATACAAAAAATATATGCTTAAAATATACCATTGAAACTATTCAAAAATAATGAATCCTCTACAATACCGCGTATTCATCAAACAAGGTCAAATCACAATGACATAAAAAATATTCTAGGTCATAAAAACACATTCGGAAAAAGAAATTATATTTATTTTGCGACGAAACTCCACAAAATATTACCCCCTAATATAAATTGAATAGAAAATTTAAATTATTACAAATCAAGAATAAAAATCTGGCTGAAAGAGATTAATGAAAAAACTATGAAAAAACATTAAAAACGACATAGAAAACTAATAAAACAGAAATCAATAACTTAAGTTCGTCTCAGCACAGGTCACCCTAGTGAGGAGGACTAAGAAATACAATTTACTGTACATATATTAAGTATCATATTTTGCATGTACAATTGTACAATGTTTAAATAGTCGTCATAATAAAAAAATAATAAAATAAACAACTATCAATGTACGTAAAACATGTTTTACCTATGCCTATTGTTAAAAAAATATCTGAATATGTTGGAAAAAAAACATATTGTATAACTCCGCAGTAGGTTACATGAAATAAAAAAGGACAGTAAGAACATCTATGAAGATACTATTATCTGTCTATCAGAAATATTTAGGATGTCAGGGCACACTTATAACATTTATCAAGAGGAATTTAAAAAATATATATCAAACAGCAAATTTCCTACACAGGTAAATAGTAATTTGAAAAATTCAACCCTCAAGTTTTTCCTTTCCCGGTGAAGGCTGTCCATTCCACCCTCTCCTACTGACTAAATGTTCATCCCTCGAGAAAAGGACACCCCTATCAAAACAATAAAAGATGACGCTTCTCGATACTTTGATAAAAGGGACGTCGTAGAATATTCCAACAAAATATTCACAATTGTTATTTATACAGTTTTTTGTGACAAAAGTATAATAAAAGTAATGTGATGAAATGCGCCCAAAACTGGTTCCATGTTATTTATGATACGGAATCGACGGAAAAAGGAAGTTTTACGTGTTTTATTTTTGTACACTAAAGTGCTTATTGCGAGTATTGTAGTTTACTACTGCGGTTAAAAACTTTTTGCTTTATTGTAATGGTTGTGTAATATTACTAACAGCATGGCATCGCCTGTGAATAAATCAGGTGATCATTTTGTCATACGTAAAAAATGGATTTTATTTTATAGATGGTAATCATGTTTTATGAATTTGTGGAAAACATTATCGTTCATTATCACATCTCTACTCTTCCTAGGTACACACTTCTTCTATACTTTATTTACGTTCATACGTAAATACTATCAACAGAGCGTAAGTATTTGATTCACATTAAATTTAGTTATGGAAATACAATAAGATGTGTTAAAAAATTTTAAACAATTAGTTAAAAATGAAGCAATGCCACATAAATATTCAATCTCTATTTTTGTCTTCTCCGTTATTTTATTACTTACTTCGCCCAGTAGGGTTCCCTCAAAGTCTCGCCTTGGAGACTCTGGGCGAACGGTATTTAAGAAATGGAGGAATAATTTAATCTGTTACTGGACGAAGGAAACACTGGGATGTCACACCTGTGACTCAACAAAAAAAACACTCTGAAGCCATGAGGAAACTAATTTCCCTCTGGAAATCTTCTTTGGGGAGGCTGTGTGGAGGGTATTTTTAAGGAAATAAAGGAGAGGTGGTTCTGGCAAGGAAAAATGTATAAGGATTGGGAAGGAATTTAGGGATCAATATGTCCAGGAGTGACGGATGAATGATTTTCCCTCCTGCTGCGGCTCAAGGCGATGGTTTAAGAGAGATCAGTTGGAGAGGTCAAAGGGTCTACCCAAAAAAGCCTCTCCTGATCCGGTACGCCACGCAGCTGATGGACAGGTGCATCCTGAATACACCTCACCCGATGAACCCGGGCACCTCTGCTTAGTCACCAAATGTACCAAACTACTTGGTGTCACCTATGGCAAAGGTATTGGATATATGGTATAAATGGTTCCCGTCACGGCGGTAGGCAAACCTTCCTCCTAAATTGTAAATTGGTGTTGTGCTACAAATATAAATTGTTTTTCCTGCCACCCAATTAAATTAGATATTATACTGTAATTAAGCAATAGTCAATGTGTACAATTTAAAATATTTAAATATGAAAACTGTGCCTATAATTTGATCTAGTACAAATCAGACGGTCAATTTTCAAAATTGAAATTGGTTGTATTATTTTTTTTCGGGCTTAGACAGTGTAGGGTCGCGCTTTACGCGTGGTTATTCTGTGCTCAAAGTGTGTTCATGACACTTTGTGTGTACCATGTCCATAGTTTGTTAGAATAAAAGCACACGCAGCACGTCTGGAATATTTGCTTCTTTCTTTGCTCTTCACCGGAGGACTGCACCTATTAAATAACCTGGCGAGCATGTTGGCTCACACGCCCATAAGGTACTTTTCTTTAGCGGTCTGTGTCATTTTTATTATTTATGTCATCAGTGACAACATGTCCCAAATATTTTATATCACTGCAGATTTTGAGATTGGCTCCGCCGAGACACATCAGCGAAATGACTGCAGGACCTGTATTTACTTTTTAGCAGTTACGATTTTTTTAGCATTGCACATTATCAGCCCGTGACTGTTTTGAACGTGAAGTTTTCTCATTGTTCATAAGTTCTTGCGAACTGGAATACATATATAAGAAAATACATCTCTTGCGTTCTAATTTGTTGTACACACTATATAATAGAGAACAACACGACACAATACTCTATTTAATACTTAAGTAGTATTGACATGTAAAATATTAACTTGGTGAATTTTGTGGATCATATCAAAAACCTATTCCAACCTTATTTTTGAACCTTTCATGGTATTTTTGTAAAGCCATCTGATCACTGTATTTTTATAAATTTTCTTAATTTGATGTATGCATTTTTGTTCTCTGTAATTTTATTTTTATTATTTCTTCCTCACGATCTACATTATTCATGTCTAAATTTTTAACACGTAAAAGCCCTATGGGCGTAAAACGAAGCACATAAATATTATACGAAATTGCCGATTTATTTTTAAGCCAGTAGCTCTGAGCTCCTTTCATAAACCATATATAATTACTAAAAATTTTGACCCGCAGTAGTTATAAATGAATTCAAGTGACCAACTAGGTAACTAAATGCAGAGCTGAGAGCTTTAAATTATTAAGAGCTTTCCATTGAATGTCTCGAATTTAAAAGATTTAATTATTATGTAAATGAGGGCAACGAGAATGAAAAACCCTCGGCGGTAAAAAAAGAATTGAATTTAACTTTGCAAGAGGACTGGAAGCAGGACCTAAACTTTAAGACGTGGCTGAACTTTTAAAAATATTTCTATCGACCGAGACTTCATTATTTTAGCCGCCAATAGCTTCCGAGTCAGTAAGCCAATGCATGGAACTTTGGCAGGGTTCTCAACTTTCTGTTCATTGTTCATTTAATTGATATAGTCTAATATTTAACACTTTGATGGCCTCTGTGTGTCAAGGATAAGGCTTTTGACTATTTATCTAGAGGTCATTCACACAACTTTAATATCAACACTGTTCATTGTTCATTGTTCATTGAATTGATTTAGTCTCAGATGTAATACTTTGGTGACCTCGGTGGTCCAAGGGTAAAGCTTCCGACTTTTTATCTGGAGGTCATTCACACAACTTGAATATTAACTTTGTTCATTGTTCATTGAATTGATTTAGTCTCAGATGTAATACTTTGGTGACCTCGGTGGTCCAAGGGTAAAGCTTCCGACTTTTTATCTGGAGGTCATTCACACAACTTGAATATTAACTTTGTTCATTGTTCATTGAATTGATTTAGTCTCAGATGTAATACTTTGGTGACCTCGGTGGTCCAAGGGTAAAGCTTCCGACTTTTTATCTGGAGGTCATTCACACAACTTGAATATTAACTTTGTTCATTGTTCATTGAATTGATTTAGTCTCAGATGTAATACTTTGGCGACCTCGGTGGTCCAAGGGTAAAGCTTCCGACTATTTATCTGGAGGTCATTCACACAACTTGAATATTAACTTTGTTCATTGTTCATTGAATTGATTTAGTCTCAGATGTAATACTTTGGTGACCTCGGTGGTCCAAGGGTAAAGCTTCCGACTTTTTATCTGGAGGTCATTCACACAACTTGAATATTAACTTTGTTCATTGTTCATTGAATTGATTTAGTCTCAGATTTAATACTTTGGTGCCCTCCGTGGTCCAGGGGTAAGGCTTTCGACTATTCATCTGGAGGTCATTCAAGAATGGATAAACGTCAAAAATAGACACAATATGTGAAGAGATATATTTGTAGACATCACTTAATGATTTTGTATGCATTTGTTTGTGAATGTGTGTGTCTATTGATAAGAAGAAACTTTTCCCTACCTCATGTAACATAAAAAAATTATTGAATGATAAGTATAACAATTAGGGTAATTAATTTTGGGGAGTCATGCATTCCTTCTGCTTTAGTTGGCTTGAGCCCACATCTGCTTCACGTCTGCCCTGATAATGGACACAATAAGGCCGTTCAATATATTGGCTAGAGGTAGATGAAGCAAAACACGGTATAATATCCAAACTTCAATCATTGTTCAATTACAATTCTTGCCGTAAAAATCTCAAATCCTATTTTCTAACAAGCATAATTTGTACTGTCGTCAATTATTGTAATACACGTCAAAATTTCAAAAACAATTGTTGCAATTATTATATTACACATCAATAATTTCAAAGTATAATTATTATCGTCACTTATTGTATAACATTTCAGTTATTTCAAAGTATGTTAATATAGATCTAAAAATCGTTAATTGTTTAAAAAACTAATCCAAACTTTAGAGGTATAAATACTGCCGTAAGTTATTGTATACACTTATTGATAATTTCAAAGAACAATTGTCGTCAAATATTGTATTACACATCAATCATATGAAAGTATAATGATCGTCATCTATTGTATTAAACACCAATTATTTAAAAGTATAATGGTTATCATCTATTGTACGACAAAGAATATTGTTGTCTGTTTAGTATTGAAAAAGTTTTGGATAATATCTACCATTTTTCCCATCATATACCTACTATCCATTTCTTTCCTTAAAACAATCTTACTCACACTTGACAAGAAGAAGATGATTTGTTGCATTGTAAATTGTCGCAAGTACAGCAGTCGAATCCGTGTCGTGTAGCAAGAAGGTACAATTGTAGTGTCCTCATCGTATTATTCATTTGCTTTGTGCTCGGTTTGCAAATATCAAAATCATATTAAAGTGTATCTCGTTTCGGAGGAAATTTCACCCCCTGAACAGTGCAAGTTCTTCGAGAACCCTATTGCCAGGATTCTTGGGATTCAAGGTAGGCTGTTCCTTCATTTCACTTTTCCCGTGATTTTTCAAAACCAATTGAATGAGCTTTACACTGTCGTTTTTCTGTGGATTGGTTTTACAGTTCATTTACGTGTAATAGAACACGTTAAATAGTCAATTATTGCAAAACACACCAATAATTACAAAGTGTTTCTAATTATTGAAGTCAACTTTTATATTACACATTAATGATATATGTTTTATCTTCGGATTTCTCACAAACTCTCTTATTAAATAAAACTCCGGCTTTAACAAAACACTTTTATGATATCAGAGAAATTGTGAATCATATAAATATGATTCACAATTTCCCTGATATCTTAATTAGCAGGAGGTTAGAATAATGTGGACCCCGACCAAGTGGTTCCTTCCTTATTTATCATATGTCGATCTCTACAATACTCTACAGCTAAACGTTATCTATGGGTAAGCTAACAGATTAATCTAGTGCCATCTACGTGTGTGCTCTTACAATAATACCAACGATTTTTCATTTTCAAACTATAATTGTCGTCAATTATCGTATGACACATCAATAATTTACTTGTCACTAAAGTGTACTTGTCGTCAATAGTGTAATACATCAAGTAAGTACTAATATTTAAAAAATCTGAAGCCTTGCTTTTATCTTGCTAAACCTTAATCTTTAGAAATTTATTTATTAAAAAATCAGTTAAAATGTTCATTACGATTTTCAATCTTTTGAAATAAAATGAGTGTATGGGTAGTGGCCTTCCCTTTCTACCTGAAATTTACCGGATAATTTACCTTTTCCTAGAAAAGTTAAAAAAATTTAATAATTTAAAGTTTCGCGAAAATTCGGTGAAAAGTTTTCTGTGGGAAATTTAAAATCTAATCGTCAATCATTTTACGTTTTCTTCTAAGCCGTCATTTTTTAATACACGCAGTGGAAAAATTGCGGATACTTTGCGAAAGTACATTAATTTATTTTAATTGAGAGAATGAAACATCTCCGAGTTGTGAGTTGTAAGGAGTTTTTTTACTTTAATCGTCTGTCAAATGGTACCTACGTAATTAAATTTATTTTTGAAAAAAAATAATGATCCTTGAAAAAATTCAGCTGCCAAATAAAATGGTATAAAAAATTTGAATGGGAGGATGAAAAAGAAAAAATAATGGCTGCTGCAGCGTAGTGGAGTTTCTAGTATTTTTGTAGCGATATTGAGGGTTCAATATTAGAATAACTTGTGTAGAAGAAAACTAACTAACCATAATGCCGTTTTCTGGTAAGGGTGAGTAGAGAGGACAAACCACTAAACGACTCGGTCTTGAAATTTGCTTTATTCATATTCATACATACCCTTTTCTGACTGTTGAAATGGTCCGATTAAAGTACAGGATTTTCCAATAAGAGTTGTTATTTTGAATAGCCCGCTATTTCGGTAGATGTTACTTTTGAAGCTGTCATTTTTTGACATTTGACAAGTAGAAACTACGCCATTAATAAATATGGAACGATACACGCTTCAACAACGCATTGAAATTATTAAATTTCATTTTAATTTATTTTTCGGAATAACTTTATTGAGTAAAACCTCAAATTGTAATATTTAATTATTGAAGACAATATTAGCGATTTCTAAACGAAAATCTGAAACAGAAAAATCAAAAAAGGATACGATCACATCTAGAACACAAACCCAGGACCCTTGTCTTTCCGGGACACTGCTCTACCACTGAGCTAATGGGACCCTATCCCCCTCGGTCACTTTTAACTCTATCATACTTCGAATAAGAACTACCAACATTCTATTCATGTTTTTTTGTCCTAGATGTGACCGTATCCTTTTCTGATTTTTGTTTAAAAATCGCTAATATTGTCTTCAATAATTAAATACTAAAATTCACTTGAGTGAATCAAATTCAAATCATCTTGAGTGATGAGGCCCATTTCCACCTCGGTGGTTTCGTCAGCATGCAAAATTGTCGCATCTGGAGCTCGGAAAACCCAAGTATTATTGTTGAAAAACCTCTTTATCCTCAACGTGTGACTATTTGGTGTGGTTTATGGTCCGGTGGAGTCATTGGAGTCATCACGGGGACCTTAATTTTTCGAAAATGAGGCTGGAGCAACAGTTACGGTGAATGGATTGCGCTATCGAGAGATGATTAATGATTTTTTATGGCTGGAATTGGATGGTATTGATCTGGACAACGTTTACTTTCAACGAGACGGCGCTACGTGCCACACAAGCAACGAAACCATTGATCTTTTACGATTGAATATCAAAATAACACCTCTTTTTAGAAAACCCTGTATTTAAAATCCTCGAGCATCCCCGAATTCTTCTACCATTTACATTCGCGTCGATGATGCGCTTTCCCAAATGAAAAATCTTCAAAGAAAAAAAAATTATTTCGAAACAAAATTACCTTCGTATTTTCAGCTACTTTTATTTATTTATTTTCATTTTATTTATTCGTTAAGTTATTTTACCACTATAGCTCACTGAAAAGTCACAGATAGTTACTGGTGCCATATTAAAGCGAAGAGAAAAAACAGATGAAGCAAGAAAAAACGTAAAAAATTTTGAAGCAAAAGTAAAAGTATATATATATATATTTTTTTTTACTTTTGCTTCAAAATTTTTTACGTTTTTTCTTGCTTTATCTGTTTTTTCTCTTCGCTTTAATATGGCACCAGTAACTATCTGTGACTTTTCAGTATATATATATATATATAAAAATATATATATATATATATAATTTTATGCTTTTATGCTTTTATATATTCCCAATTTCAATATGTTAAGTTATTATGTAATTATTGTTACACACAAGAAATCATGGCGAGATTTGATTTAAGCAATATTAATAATACATGAAAAAATATCAACGTATAAAAATAATTATCATCCATAAGGCAAACATATAACACAATTGGGGTGAAATATTCCAGTCAATTTTTATTGCGAATTTTTCGTTATTATTGTAGTTTTAATTCTGTAGTTACAATGCAAATTACAAAGCAAATGGATGGGAACAACAAATTACCAAGCTTGCAGAAGAGCAGTTTAAGTATTCTGTTTTTAATTTACATACACTCGTGTGTATTTTTTGCCAGGGGCTTATTGTATTCATATATTCAGGGTAGTGCTTAAAGAATTTATAAACGCTTTTAACGGATTAATGCTTCAAAAGATTTTTGGAGCAATACATATTTATTAATTTTCGATGTACTTATATTGGACAGTAGAGATAAAATAATTTTCTTAATTAATCTAAGGCCGCTTAAGCGGTGGTATTTATTAAAATGAATAGACTAACTAACCTGATTTAGATTGAATTTTTGGTGAAAGAAGATGTCAAAGAGTACCCACTGAAAAGATCGTTGAAAAGCTTTAATTTTATGAATCGTGTTATACAATTACCGCCGCCACGGGAACCATTGATTGCATAACTAACAACCTTGCCACAGATAGACCCAATTGGTTCGCTATGTTTGGTTACTAAGCAGGGGTATCCGGGTTCATGGGGTAAGGTTTGTATAGGTCTTGGAGTCGGACGCGTTTGTCCACCTGGTCAGATCGAGAGGCTGGTTGAGGGACACATTTTTACCTCTCCAGCCGGATTCTATCTCAACCCATCGCCGTGCACCGAGGTGCATCGGTACACATCGATCCCCAGATTTCTATGCACCCCTCATATATTTTTCCTTTCCAGAACTTTCTCTTCTTTTTTTCCCTAAAAATATCCCCAAAGATATCGTAGGTCCAGAAACTCAGCTGTTCCGCCCCATAAAAGCATCAAGATGTGGATTTACATTATAGACCGAAAGTCATAATCACAATTTGTTAATTAAACGTGCTTGACAAAAAACTTTTCTTGTTTATTTTCATAAGTATCTTATATATATAAACTCCATTGTACAACCTTTGATATATCATCTATCTTTCATACTGCTTATCAATTGTGCATCCTTTACTTTTAAATTAATTTAGCTATGTTCTATAAAACACCCGATCAGGTCCAATAGACGTTTGTTAAATACAAACATGTTTAACAATAAACCGTTAATGTTTATTGTTATAAATTTACAACACATTGCCCTGTAACTACTTTGATAGTATCTTTAGTAATTATTTTGTACCCTTGTTATTATAATATACCATAATTCAACTCCTTTATATAACAAAACTCTCTATGATAACTCGTATTGCACCTGCTTATATTGTTTATACTCTGTTTATTATGTTATGTACAATAAGTTAAATCCTTTAAAGCGTAAATCAATAAATATAAAACAAAATGATGCAAATTCTCAAAACATGTTTTTGTAGGTAACTAAAAATACTGTTTATTTTTAAAAACGATTTGAGAAAAATGCGCCTACAAGTAATTCATGAAATATTGTAATATAAATCTCTTATTATTATAATTTTTGCATACCTACAGTCAAAATGTGTTCATTTCAAATTAGCCGTTGGTCATTTTTTGAATACTTTCACAGAAACTCTACGCCGTTTGTACCGCTATTTAATAAATTTTATTTATTAGCGAATAAAATACAAAAAAATCAAGACTGTCGACATTTTCGAAATTCCATTTATCAAGGGTATGATAAAATTTATAAAAAATACACACAATGAACACGGTACAAAATAAGTTAACAATGCAGGAAACTTTTGTACACCGTAATAATTTCAATATTCAGATTTCCTGTTCGGAATTACAATTCCGTTCGAGAATAATACATTCCGCATACAACGATTTAATAAATGTTGGAAAATCTCCTAAAATATGACCCTATTTCCTATTCATCCTGCTCCAATAGTACTGGCTACAGGATGTAGGATGTAGGATATGGGAAAAGGGAAATAGGAAGCCAAAAGGTCGCGAACGGATTTAACATTTAATTATGCATCGGATAATCAATGATTAATTGAATATTCGATTAGTACCTTCGTTCTGCGGCTTTAATAAATAAATCTACGTAAATTAAAACCCTTTTTTGAGAATGTACAAGATTTATATGGTTAATTCTTCAAGGTTTTTATAAATTTTCCTGAATAATTTTAGAATCGGTTTGAGGTTACCATCGTTATTAAATAGAAATTCTATTTTGTGCAACCCGTATATTAAGTAAAAAAAATATGCTAGTTTTTTCGAATAAGTTCGAATGAAATACATGGAGAACAGACTCAGCGTGCCTACGGTGCACCTGTGGATTAGAGATGGTAAACGGCATGTTAAGCCCCAGCATACCCGATTTCCACCGGTTTATAACAAGTTTCTCGTTAACACCTTATGTTTTTGAGTTCCAAAAAATATGTGATTATTTCGAAGATAATATCCATACATTTGTTCTGCAGAAACATTATTTATATGAAATTACATCGATAGAAAAAAAATCGCAAAGTAAGCTCCGAAAATTATTAAAAAAACGTTGTTTTCTGTTATTTAATATGTCATAGGCATGAAAAAAATCACTGTGTATCTTTAAATGCAAGTAAAGCACTTTTCAAAAGATTTTTGCTCTATTTCAAATGAGTCGTGTATTAGTAAATGTTTTCTCAATTGTCGCTTAATTATTATCATTTTTTATTATTAGCGAGCTCCCTCTAATATTTGTATTTACATATCCCCCTTTCAAACCATCTTTGAACTCTTACTACGGGGCTTTAACAACGGACAGTCAATCAGACGGATCACCCTCCTTTGCACTTTGGTTAACTGGTATTTTCGGAACTCCAGACCGATGGCTCCCAAATTCCATTTTTGAACATCTGTATTAGTTAAGCAGCGGGTCACTGTTGAAGAATTTGCAAATCGTATACAAGACGCCCAGTTTCTTGGAAGTAAAATTTTCTCGGGCTTCTTTGCAGCCCCGATACTCGAGCCGGTCTGGAATACGTACTCCAACCATTTAACTGGAGTCTTATTTTGAAATGGTGTTCTCATAAATTTACACCAAACAGTAAATGATCTCCCTCTTTGCCGAAATCAGACACGCATTTGTTTTTCAGACGTGGAAACCGATCATGTTGGCACTACCCCAGACCAAACCTTCTTGCGGTGGAGATAAACTTTTTGTCTATAAATTTCCCGAGCAGTTCGGACGTCAAAAGCGGAAAGAGGGTTTGTCAAAAAGATAACCCTCGTGAGCGGTGCTGCAATCAACGTAACAGTGAATTGGTGCATATTCCACGAGATCGTCAATTCGCAACAAAAACAGCGTTGGTGGCAGCCAGATCCTTGTGGCACTCCTGTTTGATTTGGTGCGGAGAGGAAGAAAAACTCTTGACCATATGGTATGCATGGTTGAATGGATCGTATAATAGTATCTAACCGATATATTCACCAGGTGTGCAGATATACATACTTCAATCATATTTCACGTTATTACTGCTTTGTTAATGTGTCAGTAAATCATTAAAAAATACTGATATTTATTCCATTATAAACTTATTTTCAGTATGAATCCATTAAAGAAAATTTACAAAAAAATGTGACTCAAAATTGTTCCAAAGAATTAACAAATTTTTCTTCCCTAATTAACCCAAACTTTATATTTGAACAGCTAATATTCTGTTCAGTAATAAATAGACGTGATTTGTTTGGCAGCAATTTGCGCGATGCCAAGTTCTTATCATTTGGCAAGAAATTTGCCTAACTGGATCAAGAATTTGGCAAGAAGCGTAGTTTTTAATATTATGTGACTCGTTACGTTATTTGAATAAATTCAGATTTCCTAACATTAAACTTCCACCGCAAGAATTATCCAGACATTACTATTATTATTCAGAAACTATTTTCATAAATAATTTATAAATAGTATTACAAGGTACGTCGTTAATTTACATAGTTAAGATATTTTTCAACCGTGTTAGCAGAATCTGAAATATGTCATGTCGGAACGAAACTTCTTCAACTACAAATGATAGATCGACGTAGATAAAACTGTCTATGTGTGATCAAATAAAAATATAGAGAGAGCAGAGTAACATTTTAAATGTAAATACCGCACAAGGGTCCCAACCGTCTAAAGCCAGTTAGACTATGGCATCCCCCAAGCGGAATGCTGTGAGGCTGAAGGTAGAGGGAATGAGAAGGAGATGGAGAGGAGAGGAAGATGCGGGAGTACAGTTAAATCAGGTTATCAAACACGTCTAAAGCCATTTCAAGAAAAGTTTTTATTTTGAATTGTGGTTTTACACCGGGGCGAAACATAAAAGTATTTTCCACTTTGGAATGTGCTGAAAATATACTATTTCGAAATAACAAATATTCAATAAAAATATTTTTTTTACGCAGACCCGGTTTTAAACCCGCGACCTTCGGATTGCTAGTCGAGAGCCTAACCCCTCGACCACGGAGGCCGTCAACTGAAACTAACATTCTAGAACGGTAGATAAAGGCGTGTCAATTTTATGAGTCATATTAATTAATTTAATTTTTAAGAATATTCTGGTGGTGAAGCAAATAAACAGACTAAATTGAAAATGATTACGTTACCTGTCAACTGTTACCGTAAAATTTTCTCACGATCTTGATTTTTATACTGAATTTATTTTTATTAAGTAAGATAAGAAACATTAATAAGAATCCTTTACAAAACAGATTTATATCCCAACTACGTTGTTATTCGGACAATCAACACGAATTCAGCGCTAAATTCCCCGTACAGCCATTTAACCCTTCCTCGCTCGCTGTGCCTCTTTATCACTGTGTGAGCGTGTTACTCAACACATAGAGCATTCGTCTCACGCCTTCCAGTCAGGATTTATTGCGGCTTGTGTTGCAATAATTAATAACCGAACATGGCGATAACTGTTTCCGCGAGCGAGGCGATTTTGGTACATGGTAGAAATACTCAAACTTTTGTGAATTTTTTGGTAATTAAAAAATTTGAAAAGAATGGACGTTTTGTAAAATTTACTATACACACACACACACACACACACATTTATATATAATGGGTCACCTAAGATTTATGTTTAATGTTTGCCAGCGTTTTTGAGCTGACCATATCCTCAATAATATGCCGTTTTCCTGAATCTGTTTGTAAATAATAAAATTACATAGATAGAGCCTAGGAACTAAGGTAATAAATTGTTCAGCGCCCTTGAGATGATTTTTCACAAAAATGGCGCTACACAAATTACCCAATTATTATTATTATTACATCACTTACTTATATATTAACCCCGGTTGCTGGGTTTATATATAATTATTGAGTGAGATTGTTAGTTATTTTAGCAATAGGGTGCTTAGCGTAAATATTAATTCTGTACAATCTTGTATATTTTATTATTATTCATCGATGACATTGTCGACCTGTTAAATAATGTAGAATTCCTCCTATTTGCTGCCAACTTAAAAATATACACAATAATACGAAATGTATACGATTGCCAAATTTTACAGACGAACTGGTATTATGGTATAGCCTTCAAAGATTACTACCCATTCTTATACTAAATTCGGTGTATTATTCCATGGTACGTTCACTCTTATTCAATCTCTGCTGTATTTGGGGAATTACCTAAAAGAAACTGACAGCTGATCTGCAGATGGTCCGAAACCGAGCTCTCAGAAATATTCTTGATCTCTAATAGGACATACATTTCAAGGACATTTATTAATTTTCCGGTATCCTTCCTATCACAGTCCTTCCCAAACTTGAAATCAAGACCACCATCCTACAAATTACCCAACAATCAACACACACTAACATCAAGCTACTTTATTATCAAGACATCTACAGCCACAATACTCGGAATAACAATATAATCCGCATTCATCTAACACATACTACGAAACATGGAATGAAATCTCTTAATTTTATTGCCTACACACTCTATAACTGTCTCCTCCTCAAATACTTAGAACTTAAATTCTTACATCTGCAAGTGACGTTTTCACTTTTTTAGTATTAAACGACAGACTAATCACCCATTGTAATACAAGGTTTCTTATTTCAGCACTCGGATAATATGTTTATAAAAAAGGTTCGCTATTACCAGAGTAATTAAATAATTCTACTGTTTTAGAAATGTCATTCAATTACATCGTTCCTCTTGTAATACTAAGCTGTGCTAGACCATCCGTTCTGCATTGCGGTATCTTGATTAATGCATAGTATTCTAAATGGAATGGGCTTGGAACTGATTATCCACCATATTAAAATTAAGAATTGTAAGATTTGTACGACTTCTGGTTCCGAGTTTAATCGCTTAATCTCTTCCTTAGCTCAAGTAAGACCATGAACGTAGTGCACAGTCTGTCGACACAATATAATATTATATTGGATGTATATTAAATGTTGCACAAACCTCGGATAAGTTTCATGCATCCGCATATAATGTACAAGCTTGAGGATTATTTCTTCTGGATTGTTCCGGCATAGGTATTAGGTATTTATGTTGCTTAACGCATGGCGTTTGACTTTTCGGTATTTGTTTTGTTACTATGCTTTTGAGAAGATCAGCTTTTCAGAATTGATTAAAACTTTACTTACGAGTTCTTAGGTTCTCCATATCTTTCAAAAGCATACCTTATACCTACACAATAAACCATAGGAAAAGGTTTGAGATACAAGGGGTGCTCGCGCTGGGGTAGTAGAAACGGGGTAGCGACCGGAACATGGGTACGAACGGGGTGAAAACCAGTGTGGGGGTTCAATAAGAAAATGGGAGTATTTGGAAGGGTAGAAAGGGGAAGGTGGGTGGGCCGAGATTAATCGAATGGAAAGTCTAAACCTTATCCGGAAATTGATCGATCAACTGAATCAAGGTGGAAGAAAAAGGCAGTGATTAATGTATGTAGTACCTTCTGCATCTCTGGAAAATTTGGAGAATAATCAATTATATATTCACTAGGTCATTTATTATACTAGAAGGAAGTATTTGAATCATATGCATACGTTGTCTTCACAAACCTTTCTCAGATTTATAAATTCATTTGTCAAAACGTAATGTTTCATTTGTATGGGAAAATGCTCAGCCAAACGTTAAAAACATGATCAATTATTTTTATAATAGTTCAAAAGAGATATCGCATACACGGCACCGATAAAAATCCGTTGAAAATCCGCTATAAATCCACTAAAAGGCGTTTACAAAAAAAATCCTTCTTAAGCGTCTTGAATGAAAATGAAAATGACATAAGATACCAACATTTCGATGGATATTTCACCAAACGTATGATTATTAAAAATTTTACGTTAAATTCAACCGGCTCGAATTTTTAATTTTTGTATCAAGAGTCACTTGGTGAGAGCGGATTTTATAGCGCTCACCGAGAAATAATCTCGTCTGGTAAAAACAATGTACGCACAGAGCATGTATGTTGAGCAATGTGTTGACATTTCTCCGAAACGGTGACCGGATAAATCATCAAAATGATAATTCATCACATCTTTAAAAAGTTATATAATGTCATGGAAACTGATGAAACAAAAACATAATTAACAGGGTTAAGTTGGTTGGGTTATGTTAGGTTTAATTTTTTTTTTCATCGTTTCTAATGATTTTATATCAAAAAAGGTGTGTTGAATTGTCACTGTGTTGAGTTATCATGGAACCCTCTACCGAATATCGGAAACATATTATAACAGTGCTCGCACATATCTTTTTTTGACCATAAATGACGAATTTTATCACTATTTTATTGATATAGGACTTTATCACTCGTCTGAGCTAGACCTTCTGGCAACGCGACGATATTTTCCATAAAAAATCATTTTGATCTACTGATAAAAAGGATTCAAATTTTATATCTGTTCACAATGAAACAATAATATTATTTACGTAAGTAGGAATCAATTATTTTTTTCTCAGACATCGTATTTAAAAAAAAGATTTTTTTAATGATTAAACTAATAGTTAACTACCTTAAAATGCTATGTAAGCTATTTAAAAGGACTTATCTATTGAACTCTCTTGTTTGAAGTTATACAAAGCAAATAAAAATGCTTAACTTTTCATCAATTTCGAAAGGCAAATAAAATTTTCTCGGAAGTTTCGTAACTTCGGGTTTCATATTACAACAGTAAAGTTTGACGACTTAAGTGTGCTTCTTGAAAACAACTTATATTATTATTTTGTACCCAAGTTATAAAATAATTTTAAATAATAGAAAATCTATCTATCTCTTGACACACAAAAAAGCGCTTCCTGGTATGGGTTTTTTTATAAATAATTTTTAATAAATAATATTATAAATAATAAAAAATAAATAAAAAATAATAAATTTCCACCCCTTTACTGCTGAGACTAATTTGTTAATGTTGTTATACCAACATGGTTATTAAAATAATGTTCCAATGTCTTAGCTCCGTTCTTAGTTCACGTTTTAAATAAATCTCTCAGCACGGGTTACTTTCCTGAACCACAGAATTCGGCTGTACTTAGGCCATTATCGACCGGTTTCAAACTTATTTTTACTGGACTCTAAACTAAATGAATAATCTCTTACTTGATCCCTTAAATGAATAACCCGTAAAGCTAAATGTCAGAAGCAATATCTCCTTGGATGTCTTCAAACTAGCTGAAGCTGAATCTATCTAAGACTGAGTTTACTGGGCGTCAACAAACAAACATCAACATTTCATAGACGATTCAACTATTTCTATTTCCGGCAGCGGTAAAACGGCACTAAACGAATCATCAAAATATTATTATCATTACTGTCATTGTGAGAAATCTGAGCCAAACGACACGACGCGTCGTGTCGTTTGGCTCAGATTTCGACGTTAGAAAGAGAACAAACAATACTCTATATTAAAATCTAGAAGTTAACTACAGAAGTATTAAAATGTGCAGCTCTATGCAACCGATGGTTCGTAACGCAAATTGAGTAAATTTTATGAAATTGTGTGAGTAAAAAAATATATTTTTGTATCTAACGATAAAAATGTGAGATTACTGTAATGTTTATTAGGTATATATTTTACTAATTAAAGTATGTGTTTTTGCTATGCGTATTTTGAGTCTGTAATTTGACGAGAAATTGTAAAATGAGCCATTTATAAAGTTTTTATGTTTGCATTAATAATTTGATAATTATATGTATACTTATAAGAAGAAGTAGAAAAAGCCATATTCAGTCAGAAGATGGAAAAAGCTCCAGGCCCAGACAAAGTGACAAACGAACTTCTTAAAGGCACTCTAAAAGAAATACTACCAATACTCACTTCAATATTCAACGAAATACTAACAACTGGTCTAATCCCTCCACAGTGGAAAACATCAAACATTATTCTTATATTTGAAAAAGGACAAAAGGAAGATATAGGGAACTACAGACCCATAAGTTTGATGTCAAATATCTACAAAGTATTTTCCAAGGTTATCCTGGAAAGAATAAGTAAAAAGTTAGACGAAAACCAACCACGGGAGCAAGCCGGCTTCAGACAAAAATACTCTACCCTGGACCACATACACACAGTGAAACAAATAGTAGAAAAATATAACGAGTATAACAAGAAAATATACATGGCATTCATCGATTACTCCAAAGCTTTCGACAGCATAAAACACACAGCTTTATGGGATAGTCTTAAACAGCAGGGGATACCTTTAATATACATCAATATTATAAAAAAAAAATACCTGAATTGCGAAGCGAGGATCCAACTAGAAACCTTGGGGAAAAAGTTCAAGATCAAGAGAGGAGTAAGACAGGGAGACCCTCTATCACCAAAATTGTTCTCGGCTGCTCTAGAAAGTATCTTCCGCAAACTAGATTGGGAAAAATATGGTATCAACGTGCAAGGTGCAAAACTGAACCACCTAAGATTTGCAGACGATATAGTCCTATTCGAGGAAAACCCAACGCACCTAAATAAAATGATAGAATCACTAAACAAGGAAAGTGTGAAAGACGGCTTATGCATGAACAAAGACAAAACAAAATTGCTTACAAACTCTGATCCAGTAACTATAAAAATTGACAACCAACCACTCGAATATGTGTCAGAGTACATCTATCTTGGACAATTAATATCACACAAAGATCAAACCACTAAAGAAATCGAGCGAAGAGTAGCAAATGGATGGAAGAAATACTGGTCTTTGAAAGAAGTCTTGAAATCCAAGGAACTAAGTATGCAAATAAAAAGGAAAGTCTTCAACACGTGTATAATTTCAGTCATCACCTATGGATGCGAAACTTGGGCACTCACCAAACGCCACAGAGAAAAGTTGGAACGCTGCCAGAGAGCCATGGAGAGAAGTTTGACAGGAATAAGAAAACAGGACAGAGTGAGATGTAGCAAAATAAGGGAGATAACTAATGTTGCCGATATAGTTACCCAAATAGACCAACAAAAATGGAGATGGACAGGTCATATGATCCGAGACCCACAAGAGAAATGGTGTAAAAATGTCACTGACTGGTATCCCAGAGATGGCAAGAGAAGTAGAGGACGTCAACACATGAGATGGGAAGACGACCTAAAACTCACGGCTGGACATCAATGGAGAAGAGTAGCGCGTGACAGGTCCCAATGGAAATTGTTAGAGGAGGCCTATGCCAAGAGGCAAACTGAGCTTCGGGATATATTATAACAAACAAAATATTTCTAATATTAATGTACCTAACAGAAGTTCAGAATAAAAGGCTTATTATTATTATTATTATTATAATATTAATAATTAGATAATTATATGTATACTTCTGACAATTACACTTCAAAACTTCATAATGGTCAATATGCAAGAGGCCCGAGAGGTAAAAGCAGAATTTTGATACTACTTCATGAAAATTTGACAAAAAAATTAGATGAAAATTATTTTCTTCTTCTTATTTCTAAAAACTCTGCCTAAAGCCCGGGCAACGCCGGGGACTTCAGCTAGTAATCAATAAAAATGCTATTTTTGAAATATTACCAATATTTGTAAAAAAATGTGTTCGGTCACACGGAGACGATATATATAATATTATAATTATTTATTGAATATTAATTACTTTGTACACAACACTATTTACTCAAAATAATCGTCATGTAACGAATTATACGTTTAACCTAAAACCACTCGATTTGAACAACATGTCAATTATTTTGAAATTAAAATTACTCCACAAAATGAATTTGCGATTATCGAAGACTTCATTAAATATTAATTCGAATCCAATTACATATTAGTTGCGATGAGTGCATTTTAATACGGTCACTATGAGACAATATACAGTAGGTAACAATTACAGCAATTTAATTCCACCAACATTGTTTTTATTAGTTTCGATGTCTTTTACAGATAGTACTTAACGTGTCCGTACTGCAACCCGCGTCCGGATGTTTCCCGTTAGCTAGTTTACCGTCCGGACACTACCTTGTAGCTATCTCCGGACATTGTTTCCGGGTAAGTTGTAGGACCGGACGACCCGAAAACGGGAAAAAACCACCGGCGGACTTCCCGGAGTAATTGAAACTAATCGGGTAGGTACCAGGTACAGCACACGTGACCCGACTGGTGATGAATGGCCGGATGTCCCCTAATATGGGAAAACGCATTCCTGCGAAGAGGGCAAGGGAATATAAGATTAGTGTTGACAGCTAAATAAAACATTATTAGGCGAATTACGAGGACTTTTTTTCTACGTTGTGGAATGTGGTTTTAAGTTTTTTTTATTTATTCCAAAGTAAACGTAGATTGTTTGCAACCCCGGTACTGTGTAGAGGGTTTTTTTAAGGAAAGAAAAGAGAGGAGGTTTTGTGAAGGAGATATGTAGAATATGAGGAGTAGATAGGAATCTAAGGGTCAGTGTGTTCCGAAGTGACGGATGTATAAATCCATCTCTCCTACTAAGGTGCAAGGCGATGGGTCGAGAAAGTCCAGCTGGAGAGGACAAAGGTTCAAAGCCTATCCTGATCCGGTCTGCAAGCAGTTCGTGGACAGACGCATCCCATGATCCCTGGCATCAAAAACCGTAATGAATCACGACAAGAATATTGTAATCCTAAAAAAACTGGAATTTCTTTCAATCCCTCTTTTATAAGTATTATAACTTATATGAATTGTGATATACACAGCCAAAAGTATGAAGTGTTTTATTTTTGGGGTATTATGACTTGTTGCGCTACCTCCTTATTTAGCCAAACCTTTTGGACACCATTACAGTTTCATAGTCAGGGCAGACGTGTCTTAGTGATGGATACTGTAATGCAGTCCGAAATGTTGGCTACCCTAAAAATAAATCACAATAATGATAACTTATGTTTCAGAAGTCCGATTTGAACATTGATTTGAAATTTGAACCGACAAAAATGCCTAAAACAAATCAGGTCAAATGGCCTAGTGGTTAAAGGCGTTTTCCCGGTAAGACAGTTGCTACCATTACCTTTTGTATCTTCTATGTCTTGCTCTCTTTCACATTTTGTACAGATTATTGATTAGTATTATCTTCTTTATCATTTATAAAATAATGGAGGTTTATATGGAAAAAAGGAGAAAATTAAATGAAATTATTTACTAAATCTACCGCGCCGTTGTAATTGGTTGTCTTTAAAAGACGAAAAATATTTGAAAGGCTCTCAAAAATATATTTTCATGAGCTGAAATTCCAACCATTTTGCAGAATTTTACGGAAATTTCGTTTAGAAAAACCCAAAACATGCGAAGAATTTCTTACAGAATTTTTCCGCCTCCTACAATATTAAATAAGCAGAATGTTTTCGTTTTTAAAGGTTGGCAGTACCGAGTACTCGTTTAAATAAAAATGTCAAATGAATTTCCAGATGGGTGGGGCTCCCAAACTAAAGCCAACTTTAATTATCTGACAGATGTGATAAGGGATGTAAAGTGGACTTCGTTTCTACAACAAGGGATGACAAGTTTGTATCTGTGAGCTGTTGAAAGAAACTTTAAATAGGGAAATTTGTTCAACAGAAACGTGCTTACTAAATTCGACAGTGAAATCTTGACAGGACCGATTATGAAGGTTTTCATGGTTGAGTGGTAACGATCCTTGTCTACAAATTCGGAGGTCGCGGGTTCTAATTTTAGGTATTTCACACCCATAAAAATCACTGAAAATACATAAGTTTAATATGACTTAAAATAAAAAAAATAAATTTAAAAATAAACGTAATAAATACATACATATGTATATTGTATAAAAATAAAAATTGTCTAAAACTAGCACATCAGATAATATTTACGAAAATAAGTTTTCAAGTAAAAGCAATTATTTACTAAAAATAAAACTTTTTATATTTTCGAGTAGACTGTTAAAAATCAATATGAAATATAAATCATAACTTCAGTCAAAATACAAGACAGAAATAGCAGAACAACACAAACCTTTGTGAACGACGAACGTATTTAAAAAAAAGCAATATTTGCGAAAATTTAATAAGATTGCATTAATTTGGTAAACTTTCTCATCAACTAATTAGTCAACAAACAGATAGAAATCAACCTTACCATATGCTATTAATAGGCTCTCTTGCTTTAAAAGACAAATTATAAAATTACTTTATTTAATATTTTGTGATTTTTAATGCTTCAAGATGTAAAAAATAATTTTATTCTTATTTTGGATGTCAAGTGTGAAAAATTTTATCAAGAAGTTAACATGAAAATTTTCCTTTAAGGGGGAGAAAAAAGGGGTGGGGTGATTTTGTAAGGTCAATTTTGAAAATCAGCAATATCAGCATCGACCAAGTCTATCGGAATAAAACTGTAGATGTGTTTAAAAAAATAAAACCAAACCGGAGCAGACACTTACAAATACATTATAAGGATTTATTCTTGCAATGATAAAAGTTTGAAGAAAAAAATTAAGTTCACTGTAATTTGGTAGGCGGATTTGGGTACCGCCGCCCCGGGAACCATTTATTGGAAAACCAACATCTCTGCCATAGATCACCCCAACTGGTTTCGGTACATCTGGTGACTTAGCAAAGGTGCCCAGGTTCATAGGGATAGGTTTGTCCGGGTCTTGACGACAGATGCGTCGACCCACCAACTGCGTTGTAGGCCGAATGAGAAGAGAGGTTGGGAGAGACCCTTTGACCTCTCCAGCAGGACTCTCTCAGAACATCGCCTTGCACCGCAGTGTGTAGAAATGGACTCATAATTTCATCACTCCTGATCCCCCAGATTCCTACCCACCCTTCATACTTTTTTCATTCCTAGAGCTTCCTCCCATTTTTTTTCCTAAAAAGACCCTCCACACAGCATCCCCAAAGATAACATAGGCCACGAAGGTGATTATTTTCCTAAAGGCCTCCTTTATGGAGCTAGTATAAAAAAAATAATACCTGCGAAGTATTGATGTATGTCCTATGCTTAACGGGATATTTAGAGTTACGATTGCCAGAAACGTTTGAGATAATAATGCGTGCAATTAACCATGTATTAATCTCAGCCTAGATATAATTTTACGACACCTTTTGCAAGTATTGCAATAGTTGTACGATTATATTCTTCCACTTTTATAAACTTAACATTATTGTGTAATAACACAAAAGCAATGTAATTATTTACCTTGTTTTTCATAAGGATACAGCGAAGAAAATTAGATCATAAATTAATTAATAGGTACCTGCTTTAATATTATTTAAAGACCGATCGATATTTATTAGGGCACGATAAGAGTCGCATACTCTGATGCCATAAAATGAGCTTTAAATTGAATCAATAAAGCAAATGGACTCGAAAATCTAATCCATTAAACATTTATGACGTCCCCAAAGAAATACCTTTTATTATATTCGGACCATAGATTGGGATCACTTATTGAGGCGATGGACGTCCGAGATAAAAACCATAAAATACATATATAAATAAAAGAAGCATTAGTTTGATAGTATACCGGATTTATACGAGCCGATCTTAAAGTGAGATAGGCTCGTTTTCGGAATAAGTATTTGTGTACAACGGATTCAAGCAGCGCGAAAGTACATTGTTGGGAAGAAAACGTTACTCCCGAAACCGTGTGAAAGAAAACCAACGAAAACCTTTAAAAAATCAGCCCGCATAAAACTTTTTATTATAATAGATCTATTTTAAGTTTCTTCGAAAATATAAACATAATGGTTTGACTAACGATTGAACCTCTTACCCACCGTTTCAGCATTTGAACAATTATAATCAGCAGAAAAGGACAATTAGTTAAGGTTATCAGCTTATCAAAATTTGATAAAAAGCTGAAATGCACATAGAATTGGCTTTTAACGGGGACCTTTCAAATGTCAATTAACAAAATTGCGCTAAATGGCCATTTGATGACTTTGTCACACGTCATTTTCTGCGAAACAACTGGATTTTGTTTCCATATTTTCTCATCAAATAGAAACATCGAGAAAATCAACGTCCGGACTAGTTACATATATTTTATACATTTTGCTTATGGCGTATTTTGTAATACAAATCATTATTTTTACTTATGTTTCACAGCCTCGTTAAGAACTTATAGACTGGCCTAGGTATATGAAGTCGTTTACCTTTTCTAGGTCTGTGAGAGCATTATTTTGTTCTTACGTGTTTGCCCATGCGATGATCATTACTTTTGTTTTTGCTTTATTGATTGGTAAGACTAGATTACGGCTTTTTTTCTCTATTTTAGCAAGTGGTTAATTGTTACTTTTTGATAATTGGAGGGGTGGGGACACAGCTTTCCCAATGAAATTTTAAGGAAACGTATGGTTTCCTCCTTCGGCAAGTACTAATGCACTTGCTAGACCATACTGAGTAGCCGATGACAGATATCTTAGTGAATCCGTCCGAACGGTTCTAGAAGCTGTGGGAAAGCCGGCGCGTTCTCTTTATAAATTCAGCCAGTTTTCTGGTTTTAACTCACGGGGTCCATACTAGAAATAGCGTGTCGCCACGTATTAAAATTGGCGAAAGCACGCGTCCTTGACTTGCCCCTTGTCAATCTTGATATATGCATATCCAGGTGTGCAGGTAAGTTTTGAATTCCGTATTTATTGTCCAAATCGTAGTAACACATACGGTAACAGACTCGCCTATAAACAAACCGCATAAACAGAATCTCCGGTACACGATTTGGGATGCTGTGCGAATGCGGAAAGTTATGGGAGATTTAGATAACACGCTTTGATGGGCATTACGAGATGACATTGAATCTGCCCGATGCCGGGATCCACTATCCCGGGTGGTCGGGCCGGCAGGCTACCTCACCGGGATACCTCGATCCCCCGGGATAAAGTGACCCCGATAATTCAGCCGTCTCCTTAATGACTTAGGCCATTGCTGATGATGCGGCATACGCACAAAGTCGTCAAATTGATGATTATTTAGATCTGGGATGTTAAATTAATGACAATTATGATGGGCCGTTTGTGCTTCGTAGACTTTTATCGATAATTGCAATCGCTAGCTATCTTTGATGAACGATAAAATTATTATTACCACTAACAACAGTTAGTTAATGATTTACTACACCAGTGAAGCTTGGTTACACTTAAAACAGATCATTGGATATTATATTTCAGCAAAATACGGGTTAATACAAACATATCGTTTTATTTCAAAGGTCAACCATCAATGATTTTAAAAATTTAACATACAAACATTTTTAGTGGAATTGAAACATTAACATTCACATACGTTGGTAGTCCGCATGTATTTTTAGACACTAAAAAGGGAGTCATTAATCATAACTAACTTTTTTTTCTCCAAGCTGAAAAAGAATCGATTGATTACGTCTTAGATGAATTAAATAAGTCTATGGATCATAAATACGATTTCTTTAAGCCAGTTATTTTGAATAACGAACGACATTATCCAAAAAAGTGAGCACATTGAGAGTTGATCCGACACCTTTCTAGGCTGAAATAAAAGTAACGGTTTTTGTCTACCGACTGTCAGAATCATATTCTGACCGTGTTCGTAAATATCGCTACCTGACCATAGATGATAGATTTCGTCAATGTCTATTGACAAATAACTTTATCGTCCGTGCTAAACCTCTTGGTATGAGATAGCCATACAGAATCGTAACTTTGCTCGAGATCACTTTAACTTAATTAGTATTGGACCACGATGAGATCGTTGTCGTACTATTTAGGATGGTGAAATTTATTGGCTGATGGGATGTAATGTTACCAAAGTGCTTTACCCGCGCAACGGGGTAGCCTCATAGGGATGCAAGCCCTATGTTTGACGTTGAGGAAAGGCTCAGCGGGAATTCACTCCAGACTGGAGCAGTTGTTTTCAGAGTGGTCATTGCCGCTTTGGATACAGCCTCTTTACACTGGACCTAGTTCAGCGAAACAACGCGCATGCCTCAGCAAAATATCTTCACTGTATTCATTATAGTAGCATCTGTCATCAATAGATATTTGCTTAACTTGAATAATGTTACGCATTGCGCAAGAATATTTCACATTACTTTCTTACCCACGCCATAACAACTGAAATCAACACATTTAATAATTGCACACTTATTTTAACGGGTAAACCACTTTATTAAATAAGGTAAAAATATTTTTTTTATCTCCATAAATTTTATAACAACATAATAAATTTTATTACATACACTCTCTTGATAATGTTGATAATTGTGCTTGGGAGAGGAAAACTCATATATTATTGTAAAAAGTTATTGAATTGATAAAAAATAAAGTTAGGTTATAAAGTGATAACTTTGAGAGCAAAATATAATCTTTATAATGTAAAATTATAAAGTGAAATTTAAGGGTGAAATGTTACAAGTGAAGTCAAGTGAAAAAGTTAGACATGCATATCGGTTAGGTTAGGAGGTGTTAGAACAACAGACTAGAAAGTGGGCAAATAAGCAAATAACAATAATTCCACGTTGTTTAGATGTATATCGCTCTATTGCTTGTTGTCAACTAATTTTCTATCTATTTACAACATAAATATCAAAGCTCAATGATAATTGAGGCAATTTGCAAAAATTATGGCACATTCACATTATGACAATATTAACCTTGTATTTTATCAAGATTCGTAAGGACATAAATTAAACTGTTCTAGCACATAGGATGACAAATTATTATAAGCAATAATAAGTCCCCTTAAATATATAAAATTTAAATAAGCAGTAATTGTTCATTGAAGTACTAGTACATATTGAATTATTTGGCGTGCTGGAAATAAGCCGACGTAGCTCAGTGGTACAGAGCACCTGACCGGACATCAGATGGTGCGGGTTCAATTCCCGTCGGCGGCATTTATTTTTACTCGGGAGACATAGTTTGAATGGATATTTCATGCGACTAATTAGTGCTTATAATAATTTGTTATCCTTTGTGCTAGGCATAAAAAACCTAGTCTTATAAACATCAGTTTATCATTAAAAAAATTCTAACTGTTCTGATGATATATAAACCCGGTTGGCTGTCTACATATTAAATTCAATAAAGTGTTGTTGGCGTGTATGTAATTTTTTTTCTACTTAACCGTTCCAATCATTGACCTGTGTAATAAATCAATGGTTCCAATTCACATGGTGTAAAGTTTGGAATATTTATTTCTTTGTTTTTCTCTTATTTTTTTTCTCATATTTTACTGTTTTTTCTCATTTTTCTTATAGAGTCAACAAAAGACTTATAATAATATTTGTTAATTCAGCTAAAGAGCGGCGAGTGCAATAGCCTATATTTTATATAAAAGAATACATATAAATGAATTAGATGAAAATGATTGATAAAATAAAATGTTTAATATATTTATGACAGCCTGGACGAGAGTAGCGCTGACTCATCCCAGCTCCGTGGAGAAGAATACGTACGGCTTTTTTAAAAATATGACTACATGATAATTTCCTAATAAAATATTAGTCAGTCAGAATATATCTTAGCACGTGTTCAAAGCAGGTGGCTTGTTAACGTATTTTTTTATTGTTTGTTTCATTATTTTTCAGAACACGTGTTCCGACTTCCTCATAAAATATTTGTGCTGTACTGTTATTTTGCTATGCATTTCGTCAATTCATCCGTTATAGGTCTCTAGTACTGAAAAACGAATAATTAGACCAGATTTTTAATAAATGAACAATATTTCATATCAGTAAGTGTTCTCCGTGTACTCAGTGGCTCATCGAAGCAGCAACCCCATTCACTTCCTCTGCGAACATTTGCGAGGCGCTGCATCGTCAAGGGAGGCTAAACAGCGCCCTGAGTTATACTCTAAGTAATGGGAATATGTAAATACCTCGTCGGAACATATCAAGAGTCAGTATTACAAGAGAGTGTGTGTGTGCGTGTGCGTATGCCAATGTGTGCGGTTCATCTTCATTTTCTAACCCTCCCGACAAATGCTGAGATTGTATGGTAGTTAATTATTAGGAAAATTTGTGTACTTAAGTATAAACATCCTTTCAACAAAATTATATTTATGTAATAAAATTTCCATTTTTTACCGCAAACGCCAAATCGTTATTTTAATTAACTCCGAAGAACAGTTATTATTTTGCATGTATATTAACTTTAATAAATTGCTGGAATAATTGTAATAAACTAATGTTAACTCAGCAGAAATTAATTAAGTCTAGAATAATAGTGTTAGGTTATTGTAATTATTCGCTATCAGAATTCTCCAAATAGACATATTATTGTCTGGATATATTAAAATTATTCATGCTTTTCAATAATTGGTTTAGGTATACGTATTTTTTTATGTGGCTGTTCGTAGTGGGGAGCGGAAAGAGATGGGGAAAAAGGAAAGTGGGGGACTACCTAGCTATTCAGAACTGGTCACCAAATACGGCTAAAGCTATTTTAAGCAACGTTTAAATTCTGAATAATGGTCTAACACCAGGGCGAAACTGAAAGAATCTTAAATTCATATATAAGGATACTTCGTATGATTTTAAATTAAAAAAATTGTGAAATAACACAAATTACTCAAATAAAATTTATTGCGCACTCCAGGATATGAACCCGCAGCGTTCAGCTTGCTAGTCGAGAGCCTTACATCTTGACCACGGAGGCCGTCATTTTAGCTATCTAACAAATAATTTATCACGTAATATGTCAAATACAGTTAGCTTTTTATTTTGACAAAGTTAGTGATCGATCAGTGATTTGAACAATATCACTGTCTTAAACCTTGAATTATCATAAAAATATAGGTTATATGTAGGTTTATTCTGGCTGACACAACTGTTGTGGCTTTTTCGGTACATTTCGAAATATACTTCGTAGTAGGTATATCAATTCTCGGGAAATTGAATGTGTTTTTGGGTTTCTTCTGCCAGAAAGAAAAGTTGTGCAAATTTCCAACGCCAGGTTGTTGCTATATAGGTTTATATAATTAAACTATGCAGTTAAAATTTGTTTAGTGAGCCTGATGAAATTTTGTAAATGTATAGGGTTTTCCAATAAGAAGTGTTATTTTGAATAGCCGGCTATTTCAGTAGATGTTACTTTTGAAACTGTCATTTCTTAACATTTGAGAAGTAGAAACTACGTTATTAATAGAAATGGAACGATACACGCTTTTACAACGCATTGAAATTATTAAAATTCACTTGAGTTAATCAAATGCAAATCATCTTGAGTGATGAGGCCCATTTCCACCTCGGTGGCTTCGTCAACAAGGAAAATTGTCGCATCTGGGGCTTGGAAAATCCAAGATTTATTGTTGAAAAGCCTCTCTATCCTCAACGTGTGACTGTTTGGTGCGGTTTATGGTTCAGTGGAGTCATTGGACCATACTTTTTTGAAAATGAGGCTGGAGCAACAGTTACGGTGAATGGATTGCGCTATCGGAATTGGATGGTATTGATCTGGAAAACGTTTACTTTCAACAAGACGGCGCTACGTGTCACACAAGCAACAAAACCATTGATCTTTTACGATTGAATATAAAAATAACACCTCTTATTGAAAAACTCTGTAGTTTCTTCCAGGTTGAAATATAAAATAGTTTTGAACCGATAGATGGCGCTGCTGTAGAGATCTACAAAAATAATAATTTTTTCGACTTTTTTTCGTATTTCTCACCGAAAATACATAAAACCACAAATTTTAACTTCCCTACAGAAGTTATTCTGTGACAGGACAACGTCTTATATTATAAAATGGTTGAGTTAAATTCTAACCGGTTTCTAATGTAAATATATAAAAATTTAGCCTGCGTATGTTTGTGCTCGCTAAACTAGAAAAGTAGTCAACCGATATCGCTATAAGGTTTATATATATATATATATATAATACAGGATATTATATTTGTTGAAAGTAGAGAAAAGTCGAGCAATGCCAGGTACATGTCAGCTAGTCTTAATATGTAAAAATTCATCATGATTTTGTTTGCTGTCGCAAAACTCGAAAAATAGTTGACCGACATCGGTGAAAATTTTAAAGTTTGTTGTTACTAGTAACGGAAGTGTTTAGGGATGTTTAAATGGAAGAAAAGTCGGAGGCGCCCGAGATAGACATTAGCAATAGCGAAGCATTGCTGGGTTTAATAGTATTATTACAAATTCAAATTTGTGTTTGTTTGTCTTTCTTTCACGTCGCAACGTATCGACCAATTGACGTATTTTGATCGCCTAGGTATAGTTGGGGAACTGAGAAGTGACATAGGCTAACGCCGAGTGGTTATAGGCGTTCGATTCCCAGTTGAGACCGTTACCTTTTTATATTTCTGTGTCTTTTTCTGTTTCGTGTTTTATTTATATTTATTAGTATTATCGCCTTCTTCGATGTTATAACACTGTTGTTTGTAGTAGTATTGAAACGGTTTTGGATAATACCTACCATTTTCCCATCATATTCTATCATACCTACTATCCATTTCCTTCCTTAAAAACAGCCTTACCCACATTGGAAAGAAGAAGATTATTTTGTTGCATTGTAAATTGTCGCAAGTCAGTACATTCGTATTCGTGTCGTGTGGCAAGCAGGTGTAATCGTCGTGTCCTCGTGAATTGGAGTCGTACATCGTATATTCACATGCTTTGTGCTCGGTTTTCAAATATCAAAATCGTATCAAAGATTATCTCGTGTGGAGGAAATTTCACCCTGTGTACAGTGTCAGTTCGTCGAGAGTCCTACTTGGCGGAATTCATGGGAACTCAAGGTAGGCTATTTCCATCATTCCACATTTCCCGTGATTTTCAACTCAATTAAATGTTCTTTATATTGTCGTATCCTTGTTGATTTGATTTACAGTCCATTTCTGTGTACTAGAATACGGTAAATTCTGGTCCTTCGAGCCGGATTTTAAATTATTTATCTCTACAACTATTATCTCAAAAAGCCAAATGTGTAATTGTTTGAGGCGACACACTAAGAAGAAAAAAGCACGAAAACCATCCGTTTCCACTCTATTGAATTCCAATCCCACAAATTTTCCTCCAACCAAATGAAAATAAAATACACCGGAATCCCACTTCTGAGATGGTGGAAGGGTTCCTGAGCACCGAGAGAAGAAGTAGAAAATGTTTCGCACCATTACTGTAGGGAACGAAGTAAAACGATCAAATAGTTGCACGATGAAATAATAGTTCCATGATAAAAGAGAACATTGAAAAAAAAAAGTGAAGAAGAAAAAAACTTAATCTATAGTTATTTATTTTTGGGTTATTATGCCTCTTTCGCTACATCCTTCTTTAGCCAATGTTTAAGACAGCATTACAGTTACCTTCATCAGGACAGATGTGTAAACGTTGTGGTGATCTGTTTGCATATGTATATACCAGTATATGTGATACCGATACACGATACATACATAAGTACAAACTTCACAACAATCTTTACACATCTGCCCTGATTATGAACACTGTAATGCTCTCCAAAACGTTAGCTACCGAAATGAAACACGGCATAATACCCAAAACAAATCACTATAATATTTTGGCCGTGAAAACTTCAAGTCATATCTAATCAAAAGTATCCTTAACTAACCTAAAATAACCTTTGAATTTCAGGAATATTACAGATTAGAAAAAATGATGTATGTCAGTCAAATGGTATAATTAAAAACTAGAAAAGATGTGTACATTATCTTTCAAATATTTTCCCACGTAATCATATTCCCCTTGCAACAACGATCTACTTCCCTAATTAGCTCCTCTACTCATAACTCCTTCATCAATTCTTCTGCCGATTTGGGTTTACCCATCTCGCCCCCCCGCTTTTTAACCACTCCCGCAAAGTAAATCTATACAGTCGTCCCAATGAGAAGACGTACCCGCAACATCTTCGATCATCCTCTTTCTTCTCCGACGTCTTTTGAAAACTTATTATCAGTTATTAGTGATTCTTATATATTATTAACTATTCAGTCCTACATGAAATTAATAAGAAGCTATTCAATATTGTTTTTGAGGCTTAGGAAGTTCGTCAAGTGCTTTCGAATATCCAATATTATGGTTAAACGTGTAGGATTCGCACCCATGTCTCAATTTTTATACGGAGAGTTGAAGAGATGAATAAAATTATACGGAACATGTGATTGTTTGTCTTCCTATGAAAAACCCGATGGTGATCAAAGCAAAGTTCATTACGTTATAAACGAATGCAACCGATTCTTCATAATTCGTTCATCATTCAAAGAAGCAAGAAGAAAATAGGAGAACAGTTGGAATGGCACAAGAATAAAAATGGGCGAAGAATATAAAGATAAGAAAAGAAACAATAATGGCAAAAAGTTCCCGGGAGCCTTTGAGGTTCGGCGAAGTGGTAAAGGAACTCATTATGTGCTGAGATGTCCTCAGATCTCCCGTTGAATGGACCGGCAAATTGTTTGAGATGTCCCCCGTATCAATCAGTGCTTCCGCAGAATGATAGGGCATTATGCTGTTAATCGATTTGCCAGCGAATTTCTAAACAAAGGTACAAAGCTTGTGATGAAATATATCTGGAATATTGGTTAGCTGTCGGTTGTAGAAAGGCGGAACTCTGAAACTTTGTTTGTTTCTAGCGACATTTGGTTCTTTTTTCTCAGTAAAGCAAAGCACTTGAAATGTATTGATTTATGAAAATATACTAAATTATCTAATCAAATCTGATCTATGGAAGTGAAGCATGAAACTGACGGAGGTAGGACGAAAACAGACTGAATGCATTATTAATATGTCAGTAATGGGGCGTTTAGGACGTAGAAAAAGTGTCATGAGAATATTTGATGAGCTAGTGGGTGGAAGAAGTCCAGGATGTCTGGAATATGATTTGATACTGATAGGTTAACCTATCAGTATCAAATCATACCACCATTTATGGCAGAAGTAAGAACTCAATTTTGCCAGAGGTTTTATTCTGTGATTTTTAAGAGTAAAGAAAGGCACTTAAAATCTAGGAATATTTGTCGTTTTTCTGATACTTACACAGATGTAAGGAAGAAAATAGACTAATTGCATTAGAAATATTTGTAAAAACATTAAATTTAAAGAAATATAAAAAAAGTCTAAGGCTTTCCTGGAAGACATCACACAATTATGCGAATCAAAAACTTCACTGAGGTTTATTCAAAGAGTCGGAATTAAGGATAAATTGGTTGAAGACCAAGGACGGGTTGTTTCGGAGAATCTGAACAATTCATCAAGTTTCAACGTTCATTTTCAAGTCCTGTGAAAGATTTTTTCAAGTTCTGTTTTTATTTCAGTTTTGTCAAGCAACTAGCCTACAATGATATAAAAACAGAACTTGAATAAGTCTTTCACAGAACCCGAAAATGAACGTTGAAATTTGATGAATTGTTCAAATTCTCCGAAACAACCCGTCCTAAGGTTTTTTGGCACTTTGATAGACCTTTACTCTACCACTATGGCGATATGCAGTAGGCTGGAGCAATTTCTTTTATTTTTTTATTAGAATTTCAAAATCCCCATATGTTAAAACATTGAAACTATACCAGATGGGAAAAACCACAACATTTTATTGACCTGCGATGACATGACAGGTGGCCTAAAAATTACAAAAAACGACTTTTTACATATTACTAAAGCTCCTCACAAAGGGCAATTCAGGAAAACTTCTCTAATCGAAAAAGATTTTCGGTTTTTCAAGAATAATAAATCGTGTTCCACCGACAAATGGTACTTTATAACAAAACAAGTTGTATTTTAATTATTTTGATCGACCAAACATATAATTTATTATTTTTAATTTTTAATTTTTGAGATTTTCTCATTATGCCTTCACAGAGAAGTTCTAATATCGCTCTTAGACTCGGCAAACTGTTTTGAATTATTTTTCAAATAATGTAGGTACTTGATATCCCGTTATATGAGATGTTCGTCAAGCAGTTGTATAATATGTAGGTACTTGATAGCCCGTCAGATGAGATGTTCGTCTAGCAGTTGTATAATATGTAGGTACTAGATAGCCCGTCAGATGAGATGTTCGTCTAGCAGTTGTATAATATGTAGGTACTTGATAGCCCGTTATATGAGATGTTCGTCTAGCTTTTGTTTATGTTTGTTAGGTTTTAAGATTGATAGAAGCAATAGATGCTCCTCAGGTGATCTCTCCCTGGACGGCCTTAGAAAACAGATGAGTACGCACAAACCCCACCCCTACCTTGGTCTGAAAGGCGACCTAAATCGTCTTCCTCAAGCATTCGAAGCAATCGGTTGCTTGAAACAGTGTCTTCTGAACCAGGTTCCAGTGACAACTTCGCATCCCCAGATGAGCCACGTAGGTAATGTCAAGGTAAGTAACCCCGCAAACGCATGCATGCTGAGAAGCCTTCACAGCTCTCAGTGTTGTCGACACGCTGTTTGACGTATTTGACCTCATATGGTCCAATATGGATAAGATTACCTCAACCGTCCCTGATGTCAGTAATAAGATCAACAGAGAGGATGCTGCTCAATAACCCGTAAGCAAGGACTTTGGAGGGTCTAGAGTCGTTCAAAATAAATGTATATTCGTTCAACAACAAAAAATAGAGTCTTGACTTGTGTGGTAAAGGAGGAAATCATATGTTTCATTATAACGCCATTTAGGTAGTTATGAGGTCCTTTCCAAAGTTGTAAGGTATGATTTCGATAATCACAGCGGGTTAGTTTCTTTCCAACATAAATTATACCGCAGAAAAATTTCAGTTCTTTTCACAGAAATAATCTACTATTATAATATGAAATTTATGTGATATATGAATATTATTTATTCCATATTCAGCCATACCAAAATAAATGTCTAAACGGTGTAACTATTTAGCATCGGCGGTCCGTACGAAACGGTATTTTCACCGCCGCAATATAGTCGGAGGGGATTGCCACGAGTTGTGAGGTCGTTGGGAAAATAAAACGGTATTTATCGGCCGCAGATGCGGGGCTCGTGTCCGTAAGCCACCCTCACATAACCCCATATGCTCCATACGTCCTGCCACGGGCCAGGAGAGAGCTTAAAGACTGCGGGGTGGGAATGATGGCTGATTATGGGATGAAATAATTCTAGTTGAATTAGTTTTTTGTTGTGACCCCTTTTGTTGTTTTTTTTGGTAATTCTTTCATTTGCCGGTCTCTGATGGAGGAATTATTTAAAACCTGAATTAGATATCTCAAAATGGGTGTTTGATAGGTGGTGTATTATTATTTTATTTGTATTTATTACATTATATTTGTAAAATTTAACTATTCCTACGCTAGCTTGTGCCGTGTTGTAGTAAGTAGTCTACGAATTTTAAGCAAAATGTTCAAGTATTCTAGCAAAACGAACCTATTCAATACCCAATACTATGGCGTAAATTGAGAGAAACCAGGACTAAGTAAAAATACAAACCGAGACGAGACGAGGGGAAAGATAGAGTGAATTATCATTGTCGCTCAGTAAATTTATTACATCAGTGTGATCATTTATTATCCGTGTGGCCATCTGTGAAAATGAATAGGTCGCGATAAGGGATCGCTACAGAATTACCGAGTTCCCTTATAGTAGGGTTAGATAGCCACCTCTGGTCTTGTTCATCACAACTTGTTCATCTTGAACAAGTTGTGATGATGACTACGTATTATCGGCATTATGTGTTTTTGTTACACATTTTTAACTGTCATTACCACCTAAGAATCACCTAAGAACTGTTTGGAATCAGGCGAACTATGGCATCATCAATTGAGGTTATGTTGTGAGGCTTAAGGGAGAGGGAATGGGCATTATTGAGTAGTACCTACCTGGATATTCAGATCTGACTAACTAAACACGACTCTCGCATGGGTGGACTTTGAATAGGACGAAACTGTGAATATCTGCACACCTATTTTCTACTAACTGTTTCCAAATAAACATTATTTTATGAATTTTCGAAATTTTTTAAAAATATTCAGTTTAATTTAGCTCAGTTCTACTTATCTATATATTCCCTCTCTCTCTCTTTCTATTTCTTGGTAAAACAATAAGTTACCTCTAAAATTTATCCCTAGGAGCCAAAAGCAGAGCATTCGCCCTCCATATTCCGCTCTGCTCTAAGAAACATGCCAAGGAAATAATATTTCAAGGAGACAGACGTCCTAAAAACACAACTTCCAAAATCTACCACGGAGTAAAAAGATTCAACCACCCAAAAAAAAAATTTTAAAACTACTGTAGCATCGGTATATTTTTTGGTTGATGACCATCATTACTTTCTAGCGAAGTGATTTTTTTTTAGACGGAAAATTGACGATGGTTATTAAATTCAAGGCTGACGCATCAAACTTTGACGTCAAATCTTTTAAATGAATAAAATTCTCCTTCGTTTCTAATGAGGCCTATTCAGTTTTCATTACTTTGTGGAAAGTTGTACAATTTTTTGTAGTAAAATAAAAAAAAAAACAAATTGTAATTTTGATTGCGAATTCTAGCAAAATGAATTTGTAATGAAATAGTTAATGCGCATTAGGCAACCATCTTTAACTTTCGACATTAGAATTTTAGACTGTATGTAATGTTTACTTTGAAAACATTGTTTTATTTTGGCCTCTTGGGTTTTTTAAATTTTTTTTCTTGTATTAACTTGTTTGCATCAATACTTTTGCTTTGGCCGAAGTTTAAACTCACGTCTAAATAATCATAATCTTGAAAGTGATTTATCTGTATTTTAATTTTAATTTATCTTTTAAATTCGTTTCCTTTTTTAACTGAAATTTTGTTGTCATTGTTGTATTAAATGAAAACGACGTTTATAAGAACAGAATAGAATGTTATATCTTAGACGGTTGTGTTGACTGAAGGTGAACGAGTGGACGGGACGAGATAAACATTCATAGGCAAGTAAAGCCTCTGACATTTTGCAAAGTGCTTATCATATGTGAACTATTAGAATGCCGATTGCCCAGAAATTTTATATATTGCATTTGATTCCAGATAAATTTGCTGCTAAAAAAACTCTTTTCGTCGGGTATTTTTTTGTAATTAATTATTGACACTAGACTTTTTTTAATTTAACACAAAATTATTCAATAAAAAATTTGCAAGCATTAACAATTATTTTTCAAATGTTGTTTCACAAAATTATTTTTTAAATTTCCGGAGCGTCTATGGCAAACTTTTGAACGGAAACTAAAAGCGTGGTTTTCACTCTTTCGTACACTGTTTAAACCATATATCTCACCGTAATACTAAATGAGAGAGGGAGATGTATGTCTTCTATATTATGAAGATCTCCAAAAATCGCCAAAGGGGTTACTCCCTGATTTAAACCAACCCGGTTGAAAGGGTATATAACATTGTTGACTCTTTAACACTTATCACTGAATCATTTCAGAACTTGTATATATGAAAGTCAAGGATCTCAATTTACAGATTTTTTACCTCACTTTCTAGAGCTGATAAAAATTGGCCGTTTTCGTTTTCGAATTGCTGGGATAAATGGCTTTTCGCACTATTTTTTGTTGTTATATTTTAGCTATTTTTTGAAAAATGATTATTATATTTAATCTCTACCGTTCTTCCGTCGGATTTTTTTCGAGTGTAAGTTTTGAGGGTGTTTTTTCAATGTATAATTTTTGTGAACTTTTTTTATATTTAATAAAAAAATAAATTTTTTGTATACAGTGTACGATTATATGTGAAACTCGTCTTCTGATACATAATGTTATTTCAAGTAAAATGTTTATTTATTCAAGCATCAAATATGTTTAAACACTGCCAGTTTTAATTCGGGTCTGAAAGAGTTAAACGCTCACACCAAAACAGTATAGACTTTTTTTTTATCTTCAAGCTTAAAACATCTTCCTCTTTTCACACAATTTCTGGTCCGTAAAATAATTCAGCAAAAATCTACCACAAATTCAGAATTTAAATTGGCTTATACCTTCGCGTTAAGTAAGGGTCCCCCATAACGCGGAGGTAATGCGCGCTATAACTTGCCGCACCGACCTGGACTTTATACATCGCCGGGATTTTCTACACATTACTTAGAGGATCTCACGTGAAGTATTTCTTATTCCTTTTCCAACGAATTTACAGTAATTTAAATATGGTCAGAATATTATAATGCCGGGAACGAGTGTCTTTACAATGATGATATGAAGGCAGGGAAGATTTATAAAATCAATGTATCTTTACTAATTTTAATCACAGTTCTGATCTCTAAGATGCTAATCAGCTCTTCATCGAACATTAATATATATTACTAACTCACATAGTACTAATAATAAATAAAAAAAAACCTAGAATAAAAATCTAAAAAACCAAACAAATAATACCTCATCCAAATAAAAAAAAAAAAAAAATTAGTAAATTGACTAACTACCCAGTTAGACTCGAGAACAATTCTCGAATAACCGGGAATTGTAATAAATTAATGTGATGTATGGTAATAAGTTGAGTATTTAAGCGATAGATGGCGCTAGTCATAAAGCTTACTCCAGAGTCCGTCAGATGTCGCTAGAGTGTGCAGATGCTTGTGAGGTTATAGTGACAGGGAACAAGCTTTTCGAACCAGAGAATTACCAACCCTCCGTTAATGAACAGTATAGCTAAATCCAGAACTATTATTTTGTAACGTAAATAAACACCATTATGTGTAGAACCTTTTACTATTCAACAAAGAGTTCCCAACCCTTAAATCTGCAAAGTAAGACAGATATAACAGTTAATTATGATTGTTATGTATTATTTTATTATATTGTATCTTCTATTATTAAAATTTAAAAAAAAATAGTAGTTGTCTTGAGAATTTTATAATTATATATGTGATCGAAGGACTATTGCACAAAGAAGAAAACACGAGGAAAAACGAAGTATGTTGAGCAAAATCTCTGCTGACATTTTTGACAAAAAAACGGGCGGCCAACTTATTAGGCGATAGTTTATTTTGCGAAACTATTGTTTATTGTGGTATTTTAAGTAGGTACATAGTTATCTATGTCCTAATACAATCCTTATTTTTATTTTTTTTTATTTATTTTTTTATTTAATAAAAAAGGTAAGTATAATATATATTAACAATAATGATATATAAAAATTAGTTTTCACAATTTTTTTTGAATTTTTTGATTGTTCTCCTTTATGGAAGCAGACGCTTGTGCTTATATACATATACATATAATTATGGTAACATATTTAAAATGAATCAATCACATATTTTCTTAATTTAATTTTAAATGTTTTTATGTTTTCTTCTGATTTTATTTCTTCTGGTAGCTCTCCAAATATCTTCAACGCTCCGTACATCAATGACTTTTGACTCTGTGTTTTTTTCCTGAAGGGGAGTCTCAATTCATTTCTTTTCCTTGTCTCATGTGTGTGTTTGTTCTGCAGTTTATCAATTTTTCTTAGGAATTCACTAGACGTATGGCCATTGATTATCTTGTAGATTAAAAATATGGTATTAAAGTAAATAATTTGTTTAAATGACAAGATATTTAACTCCTTCATCATGTTCTTAATTTTTGTGTATCTATTTTTCTTCAATATGATTCTCATTGCTCTATTTTGTAGAATTGTCATTTGTTTCATTAATCCGTCGTTGAATAAGAATAGAATGCTGCTACAGTAATTTATGTGTGGTACAATAATTGCGTTGTACACATTTTTACTAGAAACTGTGTTAAGGAATCTTCTTATTCTTCCCAACAGTGAGATTTTTTTGGCAATCTTTTTAATAATTTGTTTTGTATTTTGAGCAAAAGTTAATTTGGAATCAATTATTACCCCCAAATATTTCATTTCAAATACTTCTTTCAATACTTCACCGTCTATCGATATGTCTTTTTTTGTTTGCGTTACTCGTTTTCCAATGTTCATGAATTTTGTTTTGTTTACATTCAATTTAAGTTTATTTTTCTTCAGCCATATTGATATATTATGTAGGTCTTCATTTAGATGGTTCATTATGAGTTCATAATCTTCTCCTGTTATATAAATCAGTGCGTCGTCTGCAAATAATATTATTTTACAATGTTTCAATACTTTTACCATATCATTAATGTACATTATAAAAAGAATAGGTCCGAGAACCGACCCTTGTGGTACTCCCAATGTAATCTTTACTGGTTCGGATATTATCTCACCCACTTTTGTGGTTTGATATCTATTACTTAAATAATCCTTGAACCATTTCAACGCCTTTCCTTTTATTCCATTTTTAGATAGTTTTTTAATAATTATATCTCTATCTATCGTTTCAAAAGCTCTCTGAAAGTCCAGGAAAACCGCGATTACATATTTATTTTTATCTGAGTCTTGTTTCCAGTCCTCCAGAACTAGATTGAGAGCCATTTCACAAGACTGGTTATTTCTAAATCCACACTGTTCTTCACATAATATATTCCATTTTTCTATAAAATCAACAAGTTGTTTTTTTATTATATGTTCAAGTATTTGTTCATACTTAGGGAGCGTGTTCACTGGTCTATATTCTTCACATTTTTTTGTATTTTTTATTTTCGGTATTGGGATGACTCTTGATATTTTCCATGATTGAGGGAACTTTCCTAAGGTGATAGATTCATTTATAAAATTAAGTAAGTAATTCTCAATGATTGGTAATGATTGAATTATTAATTGTATTGTTATTCCATCAGGACTGGGTTTTGATTTCATTTGTTTCAGAATAACTTTTAATTCCTCCTTTGTTATTTTTTTAATTTCCAATTCTATATTTCTTTCTTCAATTTCATCATGAACATTATAAACAATTTTCGGAATACTCTCGTTAATATTTTCAATACTTTTTATAAAATAATTGTTGAATTTATTGGCTATATTTAACCCATCTGTTCCAGGGGGGAATATTATGTCTTCATATGCAATACTGTTATTTTCATTTTTCAGTGAAGATTTTATTGTTTTCCACATTTTCTTCTGATCTCCCCTTTCTTCCTCTATTTTAGTTCTGTAGTATTCATTTTTTACACTTTTTAATTGAGTGGTTTACCTGTTTCTATAGATTTTGAAGTTTTCCCAGTTGTCCGAGCTCCTCGTTATTTTTGCTATTTTATACAATCTGTCTCTTTCCTTTTGCATGCTTCTTAGTTTATTGTTGTACCATTTATTTTTTGATTGGTTCTTAGTTTGTTTTTCTGGTACAATTTTATCAATTGAATATTTTATATTTTTTATGAGTGTTTCTACCTTCATATCAAAATCTAATTCCATCATTCCATTCCAATTTTGTGCTCTGAGTTGTAATCCAAGTTCTTCTTCGTCATATTTTGCATAGTTCCTGTAAACTTTGGTTTTTATAAAATGTTTTTCCGTATTTCTATTTTGCTCTATAATTTGAATTATGGAGTGATCTGTGATTCTGGGTGAATCTTAAAGATTTACCTGTAGTTCAAATACATTTGTTATCACCAGATCAATTTATGTACTTGATGTCAGAGTCACTCTAGTGGGATCTTTTACCAGTTGTTTCATCCCATTGAACTCAATGATATTTTTAAGTTTTTTTGTATAGGTGTCTGCATTTTTATTAATGTTTATATTGAAATCTCCTACTATAATATTCGGTTGTCTTTCTTTGATGTTCTCTGAACACCATTTTTCAAAGTACGTTAAGAAATCCCTCATACTCGAATTAGGTGAACGGTATACAATACAGTAGACCCCTTTTTTTAAGCCACTTTTTACTTTTATCGCCAACATCCACGCTATTTTATCGTGTTGTTCATTGGTTATTATTTCAAATTTTATATTTTGTTTGATTAATAGAATTACTCCACCCGTATGTCTGCTATATGAGTTACATCTTATAGTATTGTACTGCGGAATATTGATTTCATTATCTTCTATGTCTTCTGTGGCATGTGTTTCACTTAACATATCCATTTGTGGCTTTCTCTCCTCTAATAATATTTGGAGCTCTTCATGGTGTGATATAAGGCTTTGTATGTTTAGGTATAAGATCTGTTCCTTCAGCCTAAAAAATCGATTTTTTTCATTTCTATTTCAACTTTTCTTTTATATACTGGGCATTCCTTACTTGTAGCTGAATGATTTGTATTAAGTTTGAGTCCCAATCTTTTATCTGTCATTATGCAGTTTATGCACTGAATATCCCCATCATCTGTGCATTCTTTTATGTCATGTTGTTTTGCACATTTAGAGCATGATTTTTGATTTTTGCATTCTAGTGCCTTGTGGTTATATCCATTGCACTTAAAGCATCTCATTATATTTATGTTATTGTACACCCGGCATCTGTCCCACCCTATATATATCTTTTCGGCCTTTATTATTCTCATGTAAGTGTTTCCGTCGACTTCCGCATATACTGTATAATTTATCTGGTCTCTTTTATTTTTAAACTCTTTTATGTAAGTTACTTCAATATTTGAACTTTTTTCGAATATGTCTTCATTTTGTGATTTTATTTTTGTTTCGATTTCCTCTCTGTCTTGCTTCTGTGTTATTCCAACAATTTTGATACTTGGTTTCTTCGCTGTAATTTTTTTAATATCGTATTTGTCTCCTAATTTTACCTTTACCTCCTCACACATCTTGTCTATATTCGACGCATTTTTACATCCAACTATTATTCCACCATCTTTTGCGTTTCTTACACCCGTCACACCGCAGTTTATGGGATCAATATTTTTTTAATTTCCATTGTAGTTTTGACATTTTCTTGTCTATTTTTCGGTTTAATCATTACCATAGGCTCATGTTTTTTTACTTTCTCAGCATAAGATTCATTTAAAGTTATTTTTTTGAGGTCATTTTTCAGGTCGTCGCTTTTATTTTTTATGTTTTCGGAGAGACATTTATTTTCACTTATCATTTTCTCACATTTTGTATTTAGTTCATCATATTTTTCAGAAAAAAATTTCATCTGTTTCAGGATAATCAAGTTCTTTTCTAATAATTCATCCATTTTGTTCTCATAGATTTTGGATTGCTCTTCTAATTTATTTTCAAAACAGGTTTTCATTAAATCAAACTTTGACGGCCGGCGTGGTCTAGTGGTATACGCTTTTGACTACAGATCCGAAGGTCGCGGGCTCGAACCCGGCGTGCGCAAATAAATTTTATTTGATTAATTTGTGTTATTTCACAATTAATAATTTAAAATAATATATAGTATATTTGCGGCACGTTCCAGAGTGGAAGATACTCTCAGTATCGCCCTGGTGTAAGACCACCATTCAGAATTGAAACGTTGCTTGAAATGGCTTTAGCCGTGTTTGGTGACCAGATCTGAATAGCCAGGTACTTCCCCACCTTCCTCTTCCCCATCTCCCTCCCCTCCCCAATACCCTCAGAGCCTCACAACATACCCCAATTGGGGATGCCATAGTCTCACTCGCTCCAGACGGGAGCAGTTGGGACTCTTGTGCGGTATTACTGTAAAAAAAAAAAAAAAAAAACTCCTTTCTGAACATTTTTTGAATACTGTCGGATAGATTTTTTTCATTTGCATCTTGCGTCACATTTGCCCTGGTAGAGCGCGTATTGGCGGTATTCTGATTGATTGTCATGGCGTAGTGGCGGTATTCTGATTGGTTGTCATGGGAGCAATAGCTGTAATTATAGCATCACTTTTAATTCCCGACTGCACCTCACATATAAATACGTTTCTCACTGCACCTTGCCCAGGTACTTTGTCTATGGTAGTTGTCACTTGTCACACACACTACCAAACACTAATGTCAATGTTAAAGTTGTCAAAATTATTAGAACAAAATTACGCGTGTGTTTACAACAGAATTCATTTCTAACATTCACACGGGTAACTTGGCACTTTTATTTTATTTTAACAGCACAGTAATTACTGTATTACACCGCAATAAACAGATTACAGTTTATATTCCACGAGAGCTACAATGACAGTTGTTGCGTATGTATTGGTTTTGAATTCTATGCGTGTTTTGCGGTAAGATATTACCATAAATAAACCACTCACGATATTACAAATAAGAGATAGGCGAACGCTGAACTAGTACAAGCAGTGAAATGGGAAGTGAGAGGGAAGGCGGGAGACAAGGTATTTTGAAAATTATGGAAATAAAACAATACCATCTCCGAAATACAGCGGAGTATGCGTGTTGTGTAGATGCGATGTGTATCGAGTAAATGGCGTAACCAATACCCCATGGTATTTTTATTTTGTAATATTACCAATTTGACAATTAGTTTTCTCCCTATTCTTGACGGCTTTCGTGGTTGAGGGGTAAGGCTCTTGACTAGCAAGATAGAGGTCGCGGGTTCGAATTCCGGCATGGGAAAATAATATGTGATATAACACAAATTACTAATTAATCATTTAATATTATGGCATATTAACGGCGCGTTCCAGAGTGGCTGATACGCTATCGCCCTAGTGTAAGACCAAGATTCAGAATGAAACTTTGCTTGCAATGGCTTTGGCTGTGTTTGGTGATAAGATCTGAATATCTAGATACTTTTCCCACCTTCCCATCTCCTTCCTCTCATCACTAAATTCAGCCTCACAACATACTCTAATTAGGGATGCCATAATCTCACTTGTTTAAGACGGTTGGGAGCAGTTGGACCTCTTGTGCGGTTTACAATAATTTCTCAAGCACGCCCTTGTTATAACTGTGGGTTTTAATTGATTTCTTTAGTAGGTATGCCTATTATATGAAGCCTATGAGTACTTATTATTATCAAATTTCATTTGTAGAACTCCATTATAAATTTAAGGTATTCTTTTATATGTTCAATAATATGATAATTCAAAAACACTTTATTTACAAACAAGTCCTGTTGTGTAAATACATTATCAAACTGGTGAAGCAACTTAAGGCGACAATAAAGGAGGTTTGTTTTACGCTAGCATTTTAATTATTTCTAATGAACATATTACTATAATCTCTTTCTAGGGGGATTCCTAATGGCGAATAAAAGTTATTTAAATATATAAAAATAAAAACAGGACTTAACAATTAAAATATTTTATGTAATTCGGTTTAAAAATTAAAATTAATTAAATAATTAGTAAAAAGTTTTTCAACTATAAAATTAGCGGTAAACACCGGATTTTATATTTCTAGACGACGAATTAGTAACTTCCCGATCTCTAGAAACATTTCATATTTTTGTAAAGCGTTCATCACAAATAATTAAAATAAACCCGGAACGGAACGGAAAGATCGATTTTCTAGGCCTGCTATGGCAAAGTCGGCTCTGAGATATGGAACTAATCTGCTAAGAGTAAATAATTTCTATGATATCAAAATTTTAACCAAAATATGAATAAATTTAAACCCTATTTTAGTAACGTGAAATCACATAATAAATATATAACTATAAAAAATATTTAAATAATTGAATTAAGGAGGCATCTCTGGGCTGGAGACCAACAATTCTTGATAAACCTATTTGATTCTTTGCAAAGAAGCGCAGTCCATCTGATTGATAATTCACGTTAACATTGGGCATGCTCAGTCTGTTCTATAGGTATTTTAATGGAGGCTGTCTCAAGGAGCTAGCAGCATTGATCCCCCGGTGCACTGGTGCACATGCGTGATACTCGACGTATACGAGCGGGATACCCATTCACGGTTAATGTTGGCTTCATGAGAACGGGTCGCTTCTTCGACTCGTTTTTGTATAAGACGGCTGTATGTGGAACGAGCTACCGGCATCTGTTTTTCTTTCTTTATTTAATCCGGTGCTCTTCAAGACCCGCATTAATAAACCCCCACATACAGCCCCTACCAAAACCCGCCTCACAACGCTGCCCAACAGGGTGGCGACATAGCTCTAGTGACTTAATACTGTACGAACAGGAGCTCTCTTGAGAGGTGTCACATAAAAAGTAAAAATTGAATAAATTGACTTTTGCAGCAGGATAATTTTTTAGTATATTGCGTTTAAAAGGACGATCGGAAATTAACCTTTAGAACGAAAATAAAAAAATAACCAAATCTGTCAAAATCTCAAACAAATTCAAAACTAACAAGCTTTTCAAATACATTATTATTAATTAATAAAATAATTTCGTACCTACTTTATCGCTCATCTGAAAATCAAATCAAATCCCTGTTATTGAGGTCATTGAACCGAAGATACAAGGAGACACGCCTACTTACTTACTTTTATAATATATATATTGAATAAATTCTCTTTGAAACATAGTTACATTGTGGTAGAATATAATTATATTAAACTGTGCGCGTACACGTACATCCACAAAGTGTTTCAATTCAAAAATTAATAATAATAATTTGAGTTCAATAATTTATTATTAGGAATAACTTATTGGAGATTAAACCTCATTGTAATATTTAAGCATTGGAAATAATTTTATCAAATCTCTTTGAAAATATGAAAATAGAATAAGACGGCCTCCATGGTCGAGGGGCAAGGCTCTCGACTAGAGAGCTGGAGGTCGCGGGTTCAAATCCCTGTACGCGCAAGTAAACTTTACCAGATTTGGTTGTGTTATTTCACAAATTACTCATTTAAAATAAGTATATGTATATTTTCGGCACGTTCCAGAGTACTACTCTCAGTATAGCCCTGGTGTAAGACCACCATTCAGAATTGAAACTTTGCTTGAAATGCATTTGCCGTGTATAGCTAGGTACTTCTCCACCTTCCCCTTCGCATCTCCTTCCCCTTCATACTACCTTCAGCCTCACAAAGTACCCCAATTGGGGATGCCACAGTCTCACTGGCTCCAAGCGGTCGGGAGCAGCTGGGACTCTTGTAAAATAATTACGCACAAACTTATTAATATTTTTTTTAAATATTGGATCAATTAGACTTCAAAAACTTTTTGTGTGTTTTTAAAATATTAATGAAAAAGTTCCCCTGCTTATCAAATCCGGGTCGCTGTACATCACTGAAAATATATGCTCCTTTAAGGGGGGGGGGTAATTAATACCATAGACCAGAGGTTTACTCTAATTAATGCTCTTCGCTTGAATGAGTTTCTGTGGAAAATAAATGGATTCAGAGCCTGTTATTTGTAACTGTATTCAAATGAGTGTCTGAATGTCCAAGACTTGTGAATTTAAAAAAAAAAGTGTTTTTCATTTATAAAAGACTTCTGAGGTTTTCTTGTGATAAATCCATTGGCAAATAACGTCAACTTTGAAAAGAGCAAGAATTTCTTTACATTTTATAAATGGATCGTTATTCAATTCCAAGTAAAAAACCAAAATTTCCAATAGATTGCGGAAAGCCGAAAAAAATTGGCTTACATTAAGTCTTTGGAGTTCTATTTTTATCAGCAAGATAATGCCAGTAGGTCGGGATGTATTAGCATCGCTCAAACCGCATCATTTCTTTTGACGCTTTGAATACTTTAAAGCACGATCTGAGAGCATTTTTTCACGGCATTCTAACTAACGCACGCGCGTTTCTAGAAATCTTTAATGTCCGTAACTTTTTACTACAACACATAAATACCTGTCACACTTTATCAAAAACACGTTAACAGATCAGCACAGGTTCTCCTAGTGAGGTGTTCACGTAACATACAATATCAGCCACACACAGTTTTACCACATCAACCTATTTTCTTTATTTTTTGTTCCTTTTTTTCTGCACTTTTTTTCTGTATACAATACAATATAAACCACTGTAATCATTTGTGAAATGTGTATTCAAGAATAGACATTAATAAATAAAATATTCTCCTAATGAATTGGCCATCATTTGAAAGAAGTCTATCGCTACATCAATTTAATAATCTACTGTTTCTGTATAAATTTCAGTTCACTGCTCTCTAGGGATCCTGAACAGCCCATCAATACCAACAGTTCAGTTTGAATTAACGTAAGCCGCGATACTATTCAAGACGTAAGATTTAAAAAAAATGAGGACCCCCTATGATACGCACTGAAAAAGATTATAAGAGCGTTTGGAATATGTGAGTATATAAATCAGTAATTCGCTAGATTTTAAATGCATAAAAATGTTACTCTCTGTGAGTGGACCAAAGGTTCGGGTTATCAGAGTTGAAGAAAACGCCACATTAAATGCAAAAAATGAGGGGTACAAAAAATTGTTTTGTTTACACTTAGTCTAAGAAATTCAAAATAAATATTACAATTGTTTAAAAGATCTCACCTATTGTAGTTAAGACTGTGAGGGAATAGAAGAAAGCCTTGGCAAGACTCCATTCTCCCTCATCATGTCCATAGGTCAGCTCCCCATACGGCTGAGCAGCTCCCCCGAGAGCCATCTCCTGGTAGACAGCGCCATACTGAGCTGCCATCTCCTGAGCTACCCTCTGAACTAACTCGTCTTGGAACTTGGAAATCTCCTGACCAGCGAGTCTAGTCCAATTCTCCCTGTACAGGATATTCAAAGACACTGTTATCTCCCAGATGTTTTCAACCGTCCTTGCGCGTGCCTCAGCATTCACGTCACTCAAAAATGAATAGTTTTGAATCTTTTCTGCAGTGTCCAGAAATTTAATTTGTCGTCTGGAGTCTTCGGGGATTCTCTGATCTTCTTCTTGACTGCTTTCGTTAAATTGCCTTTCAGAACTGGCTTGATCAGTAAACTGCTTGTCTGGTAGCATTCTCGGTTTGATGAGTTGGTTGTTTCCACCCTCGATGGCAAGAAATAAGAAAGAACCCAAAAATGTATATCCCAAGAGCAAAGAAAAGATCCCTAGATTCGTAAAAAAGCTTACGATGTATTGTCGTCTTCTTAGTTTTGTGGTTTTGAAACAAAAGCAGCAAACTATTCGACTGGTCTGTGAGACCTTCGCATCGGAAGTGGATTCGCCACCTTGCTTATGTCTCGTAACTTCTCCGTTCATGGTGGGTTTTGCAATGTCGATTCCTGAAAATGGAGCATATTGGTAGTTATCTACGTCTTCTTTCTCATCGAAAATTACTGGATCCATCTTTGAAACATCAAAAACGCTATTAAATTAAGTTTCAACACTTTATATTTTAACTCGAATATCTTGATATAAACTTTAACACTGAACTGTTTTAAGCACACATATTTACTTTATAATCCTGCTAACCCCACTTTCTTAAACAAAAGCTAACATTTATTTTGTTTCGAAAGTTAAAATTTATTTTTATTAATTTTAGACACTTTCTTAAGATCATTTTGCAGTAAAATGATTTTTTGTTATTTTGTCTATAAACCACAGGCAAACACCACAATCTTAATTAAAATTTTACGAACTCATCCAGTTTAAACAGATTCTATTGTTACACTTTTATAGTTGTAGTTTATATTGGAGACTCCGCATTGAATTTCTGAAACAAAAGAAAAAAGTTTTAATTAACATAAAAACATTTTCACTCTAATAATTCTTATTAAAAGCCTTTACAAGAACGGGGGAGGAAAACCACATGCGTGCATTAAATGGATGAACAATGTTATAAATTTTATTTTGCTGTAATGATGCCAATGGAAAACTGCTTAATTGTTTGGATTTGTGTTTGCTTTGTAAATGTATTATTATTATAATACCTTCGGTTGATTTATGTACTAGAAAATTAAATTTAATTCACGCTTGTCTGTTGGTTCTCTCCAGAGGCGGTTCCTTGGTACGTGCATTTGTGCATTGCACTGCTTGTCTTCAATCTCCACATAACAAATTACAACGACATCTGTGCCCCAGTGATCGATGTAAAAAATTCGTAATTCCCGTCAGGTCATTATTTGAGCTATCTTCTAGTAAAAAATCCCACGCAAGAGCAAGCGGGCGTGCATACCCAGATATGCACAGAACCAACTTTTACCATACTACTAAAACAGCGTCGGGCGGTATCGAGACAGCCCGAAGTAGCCGAAACGGTGACATGAGCGAGACAGATTACACTCTTAACGTCAAATTACGTGTTAGAGCAGTGCAGATACATAACCCATCCGTGCATTATCGAAGTGCTTTGACGACGAGTAAATTTTGCATCACTTTGATCATGCGTAATCCAATGCGTTTGGAATGGATTCGCTTAGAAATACTAATGTTCAATGTTAACGCAACAACATTAACACATTGGAACTCGTTCGCGGTGAAATCAAACGGTTTCGCTATATTTTCAACGATGAATTGAGTGTCTTTTATTTTCAAGATAATTTTGTATTATTTAATCAGTTATTTTGCAAATATAACTTAGAAGATAGAATGAATTGCAGTAGGTGTTCCCATTCATTAATTTGCTCCACGTAAATTACAGACTAGGTACATTTTAAAAGTGAAATGCACTGCTGGTAATTACAGTCACGGGCCGCGTCTGGTTCTCTCTATACATTTAAACTTTTTTACCACATGAACAGAACCGATGTTTGCACAGTTTCAATGATACTATTTAATAATTTCATAAAGTCAGAGATCTATTTCCGCATTTCAATGAAAATCCATGTAAATGGGATATTTCTGAACGTATCCTAAAACTAAAAGCTGTTGATGAAGAAAGGTGATGAAATAAACCTTCAAGTTTTTTATTAGAAATAAACATTTTTTGTAATTTTAAAATTTTGAAATCAGCATACAAATGTTGTTAAAAAGGTCCACCTTCCAATTTTTGTCTAAACACTGAACAAAATTACTAATAACGAAAAAAAATACGTATTTTATTAGAAAAATGTTTTATAAATAATATTTTTCACAACTTTTTGCATCGTATCATATGAAAAAAAAAAAATTCTCAAAATTTTAAAAATTTCTTCAGATTTAAGTCGGAATTTTTGGTTTCATAGAGGTGTATATTTTAATTATTCTATGGTTTACTTCCACATTTTAATAAAAAAATTGGGGTTTTTTCTTTTTAAAATCGTTTGGTTTGTATTTATAAATATATCGGTAAGGGAGACAACAATTTCTATGGACTACATTCGCTGTTTCGAAAAGCAAACAAATTGAGTCTATGCATAATAGCTATTTGTTCTGAAAACTGTAAATAATTGTTTAATTAGTGCGAAGATGAACATTTTTGTATGTAGTTTCATGATTTTATAAAGGTTTGTAACCTCGTTCATTTATTATGATTAATGATTAAACTTGATTTTACATGGATAAATTGACGGCTTCACAATGATCTCAACAGATGAGTCTTTGCACTTATCAAATTATGACTTAAGACCAGATATTGATCCACAAACGAAAAAGCCTACCATACAGAATGACAGCAGAATCCATCAAACCTCCCTGATTATGACATCACGTCTCATCACTTCGGGTTACGGATCCTCGCATCACGCAGTGTCACACCGCGTCAATGCCACGCCGCGTCACGAGTCACAACCACCAGGAGTAATGACTCCGGAGTTAATTAATACCAGATTGGAGGTAAACAACTTTTAATTACGTGTAACCACGTGGCTAATCAGCGTGGGCTTATTCCTTGTTCCCATGGGAAACTAACGATGAACTAATAAACGTACATTATTTCGCGTGAGTACATAAACGCTCAACTTATATATTATGTATTGTTATGCTCTAGATAGCACCGGCGTCTTCTTGTTTATTTTTGAAAGGAGGTGGTTTGAATATTGGAGTAAAATTTTTAACAATGTTGTATAATCATTACGGAACGTGAACATCACAATATTAGTATGCCTTTAGAATGTGTTTTGCTAGATAACACGATTAATGAAAATATATTACTAACGTATCTACTAGCTTTATTATTAGTTTGAACTTTGACAGAAAACAACTGTTTTATGTTATTCGTTTTCAAGAAATTAAAGATTGTTTGCGTAGACAACACACAGAGATAGTTTTTCACACTTATAATGCTGTGTATGTACGTACACAATATGGATGTATTCCACATTCAAACCGCGTGATAACGGTGCTTTATTAAGCATTCATGATAATGCTTACTAAAGTTTACGAAGGCAATTGCGGGTACCGCCGCTACGAAAACCATACATTGGATAACCAACATCTCTTCTATAGGTCAACCCAAGAGATTGACTATTTTTGGTGACTTAGCGACGGATGCATCTGCCCAGCTACTGTGCGACGGGCTGAATTTGGAAAGATTGGATAAAAGAGATCTTTTTACCTCTCCAGACTCTCTCGACCCATCACCTTGTGCAGCAGTGGGAGGGATGTATTCATACGCCCTTCACTCCTGGACACACTGACTTCCAGATTCCTACCCATCCCTCATCCTTTTTTCTTCTCAGATCTTCCTCTCCTTTCTATTCTTAAAAAACCTTCTATACAGTATCCATACAGTAGACATAGGCCCTTGGGAAAATTATTTTACTCAGGGCCTCCTACGTGGAGCTAATGTAAAAAAAATAATAATTAAACAAAGCATTCGAACTAGTATTTCTACTGCTTTTTAGTAGTTATAAATTACCAAAAAATAAAAATTAAATTGAAATTAAAAACTTAACTTTGGCAAGTCATAATGCACGATCAAATATTAGGTACAGGCCTAGTAACAGCAGTTGTTCATTTGAAAATATTCTAATAATTTACAATTAAAAGATAGACATTGAAGAGTATAAACTCAAAATCCATGTAATTTATAAAACAGCTGACTAAACTCGGAGAAAGAACAATTATTATAAAGGCGTGTTGTACAATTTTTTCGCTAACCGTAAAAAGCAAGAAATTTTATCGTAACTTTTTAATTTGGGCACTAATGAAAAAAGTTTTTTTTGTGAAAAATCACCTTCCAAAGTTACGCGGTATGAGCATGAAACTTGATGTACATTAAAAACATTCGTTTCAATAAAAAAAATACCTGTTAGCATTACCTCAAATGTACATACAAAAAAAATGACTATCGCTAATTTATTAAGAATCTCTTCAAAGTATTGGTAATCCCGTTAACGGGATTGCGGGAATTACGAATGAATTAACAGGAGACCTGATAAAATTTTAGCAAATTGAGAATATATTATCACGATGTCGGAACAAGTCTTCACGAAAATCTGAATATTGTTGCATTAATTATATATCATGACAAAATGCAAAATTAAATAATATCATAATAATGTATTCGTAATTTATTTTCTTTATCATGAAACCTGTTAATTTGTCCCTAAGTCCTGTTTAGTTTTTAACTGGAATACCAATAATTTGAAGGGATTCTTGATAAAATAGCAATAGTCATATTATTAATAATCTTATTAAATTATAACAAGCAACTATCAATCAATACAACTATAGAATCTCGAATAAGGCTGTTTGATGGGCAGTAATTTGGTGTAGTAATTTCCAGAAGTTCTCCAGGGGTTTGGCTAATATCCGTTTCCTCCCAGTTCAAGGCTTTCCTCCCTTTGTGGGAACTTATTCTTAGGTTTCCTTTAACAAAAGATCTACATTTAGCCTCTCTGGTCGGCTTTTTCTTAATTTTCACAGAAAAGAATCCAAATCTGTGAGAAAGATTTATTTATTTGTGTCATGTAAAACTAACTAACTAACTAACCGCAGGGGTAGGCAGAGAGGACGGACCGCCAAACAACTCTATCTTGGCACATACTTCTTGCCTGATTCACTTTCATACATCGTCTCATTATTATTTTTTTACTATTTCATTATTTTTGTATAAGATTTACTAGATTCAGGCTGATATTCTAAGCCAATATTGCCAAGACACAACTAATAACGGCGTATTGAAAACATATTTATTTATTTACACCCAAATTCAGCTTTTACGTTTTCTAACAATTCTATCAGTATCTCCGTGTTTTCTCACAAACTCTCTTAATTAATAAAACTTTGGCTCAACAAATCAAGTCAGCTAAATACAAAATGTCACCAACATAGCAAGAGATAAAGACTTTCCAATACGGATATGCAATAGTAATTAATATTAGTAAGTGAGTTCGCATAGTTTAATTTGAAGTTGTCGGATTGAATCTCGTTAAAATGACCATTGAGTTCAATTTTGATCTGTCAGGGAATTCCAATGGAGAGATGCACAGGGTTTGGGGTGGTGAATATTTTTCTCATTGTTCTTGAGTGCAACTTTGCGAAATTTCAAACGGATAAAAATTGATATAAATTTGAATTTAATACTAATATTAAATCAGGAGGAAAGTTTATTTGGCAACAGGGCCCTAAAGAGAGATATTTAAACTATTGAATTTAGCTATCATTTTGTGGCTATCAACCATAATTAAATAAAAAAATAATAACTTTGTATAAAATACTAAGTACGTTATTTAATTAATGCCGACCGGTTTTTGAACAAGCATTTAAACTAAGCTCAAAGTATATGTTAACTTAACACGAATAAAATTACAAAATTATTACTGAACATATTTTAAATATAGGAATTAGTGAAAAATAAGGAGAGGAGATAGAACGGGCGGTGAATGAGAACATGAATCTAAGACGGCGCTGTAAGAGAGAGTTGAGTGAGGGGTAATTCAGTTACCCCATGCATTATATAATTTTAATAACACGTTTTCCATGCAGGTATTCATAAATTTTATTGTAAATTGTTCATGGCCTAGGTAACCACACATTTAATGTGTTTTCGTGAAATAATTATCTTTAATAATAATAGAACGTGGCTTCCAGCATACGGACGGAGTTCGGAGATGTACTGACTCACCTTGGTTTCAGGTTTCAGCTGTGGGATGGTTCCAGCGCCGGAAATATTGTTTGTGGCAAGGAATGATAATTACCTACATATAAAAGAAAAACTGTTTTATTCTAGCTTTTCTCTATGGTAGATTATGTTGACGCACCCACAAGCGTCCTGCATTCCCCACCCAATGTGTTACCTAATTACCGGTCCTTATATCATTACCTATCTCAAAAAATTATTCATACCTCGTCATTCTGTTAAGAAAACCTGTGCAGTCTACACGTTAGTGTGTGTGTCTGTTAATAAAACTGAATATTGATTCGCAAGGGCTTCAGATAATCAGGGGTAAGTCAAATTCCCTTCCAATTCGAAATAACTCTTAACCAGCCCAAGTAGGTGTGTCAATGTAAAAACATGAGAAATTAATTACAGTCTACCATGAACCGATTCACAAAAAAATTGCAACCACAGATTATGTGTGGGAATAAAAAACATACTAAAATTGTAATGTCTCTATTGAAAATTATTCACGTAGGATTTATTATAATTATAATATTAGAGATTTCGTATACCCCTGTTGGCAACGAGATGGTTAAAATTTCAACAAAATTCAGAGAGAATCTCAATACAACCACAACATTTGTTATAATATTTCCTAGCCAGCTGTCTGACGAATTGCGAGTGAGAAAAAGTTTCCTCCCAGGAGTACAGCAGTACGAAGAGTCAGTCAGTACAATATATACGACCTCGAGATCGAATAACTTATCGATGGGAACAGAACTATATCCATTCGTTGGATGTAATTTTTATCTATTAGGTCGCTCGCTTTGTTTTTATGCTTTACGATGAAATTAGTATTGGACATATATAAAGTCGACGGCGTAATGAAGGATTTTAGCGATGCTTGATTGAATTGAAATATTTTCTGAAACACAGATTATCTGCGAGTATACCTAGTTCTGAAAACACAAAAAAATAACTCTTAAGTCCTACACTGGGTCCGTGTGGACCCAACCGATAAATATATTCTTCTTTCCAGTCAACCCCTGTAACCTTTTCACTTCTCAATGGCGTTTAAACCTATTCGGAGAAGGACTCTTCTTTTCTTAGTTTTAGAGATATTTAACATGTCGGGTCCTTACGGACCCAGTGTAGTCTTATTATGATACGAATTGCAAAGGTAATTTATTTTTATACTTAACCACAGATTTTAACCCTATTTATGTATATGACACACACACATAAATAACTATTCAATTAAGTAGTAAAAAATTACACCGTTATTTTTCTACTGGCGCACACTCGGGAAAAATAACAAGAAAATGTATTAAGAAAAAAAACTACAAAAAAATATTAATTTAATCTAATAAATTGTCGCTACCTAGAATCGAACCCCAGTCAACATCACGGAAGGTAACAATGCTGAACATTAACTAGTTTAAGACGGGCGGAATAAATTCAAAATAAAGTTAGCATTTTAGTATGATTTTTTTTTATTTTGCGTCTACACATTTTATTGTATATGCAAATAATTTATAAACAAATAATTTACTATAATATAGCTTTTTCCGGGGGTAAAGTGCTCAAACTTCGGGAGGTGATTCTACATAATGGTATAAATAAAAAAATAAAACTACTTTTTTCGAAATTCCAACGTTTTCAGGTAGTTTTCAGGTAAGAATATTGAATAATTTGTGTTGAAAATTAATATTAATTTAAGGAATAAATATTTTTGTATGGGAAAAAACAATGCAATTTGAAAATAAATTCGTAATTTTTTTACTTCTACCAAAATGTAGAATCACCTCCCAAAGTTATTAGACATTCTGTATTTATTTCAATAATTTGTAGTTTTAAGTCTGAGTCATAATATAATTGTAGGTAAGTAGGTACGACAAACGATTTATATAGTATGGTGTATCGTGAACACATCCCTAAGTTAGTGTTTTATTATGATAACGAATATATTTTTTTTTTATTTTAGATAAAAGAAAATTACATTTTCACTTATTTAACTGGAAATAACTAATACATTTCACATAAATACATTACATAACGATATTATTCACTTTCATTATTTTGTTGACCTTTTGAACGCGTTAATTTGCTCCGTTTTATCTATACCCGTACGCGGTACATATTTTCAAATACCTATGCATGCAATTAAATGTCAAATTATAACATTCTGGCATGATTTATTGGACTATATAGACAGAACAGATTATTCTCCACAATATGAAAACAAATCCTCGTATGTCAACACTCTTAGATGTTTATAAAAACAAAAACATAAAATTTCATACAAAGACGTACCGTATCTTTTGAATGTGGTCCCGCCATTCACTCGGCGTCATAAATAAACCACTCTCGGTGTGTGTGTACTTAGGCCACTGTGTTTATAGACACAAGTGGGACACCACGATCACTTATCATTCTTAGTTATGAAAAGTTGTGAATGACAAACTAGTATTAACGCCATCCGTTGACAAAAATGTAAACTAAAGGACTAAAAGGCGCGAAGAGACGCACTTGGTTATCGATCTTTTTTTATGAAATACAATTTTATTTTTGAGAAATTCTTGTAGATGTCAGCATCGTGATAGTTCTACAAATGTCCAAGTGAGCAAGAAATACATTTATGACGAAAGAGAGCGGGAATATCGGCCGTCAAAGTTGCCGTATCAACTGTTGATACAGCCGCGTGTGAGTATAGACTTTTTGCCGTAACAACAGTTGATACGGCCGCGTGCAAGCATAAAAGTGAAATTTTTTTTTAAATGTACCTACACTTTTTTCATTTTTAAGTTTGTCTGGACGACAATTATATATGTTGCTCCCCTCGTAACCAATGGATTGCTTGCCATAGTGAGTATGTATGGTGTTTTAATGTATTTAATTGTGTTGCCGTGTAAAGTGTGTGTGTACTTGGGACGTTTTAATGAGTTCTGTATTTGTATGTATGAGTTTATTATTTATTTTGTATATAAGGAAACATGTATTATGTTCATATAATTTTCTTAATGTTAATAGTTTTGTTTCCACACATAATTTTTTTGTGGATGTTCTAGGTTTGAAGTGAAATAACTTTTTGATTACTTTGTTTTGTATTTCCTGTAGTTCATTTATATATGTATCAGATGCATTTCCCCAGATTTCAATCAAGTAGTTTAAATGTGAATAAACGAGGCTATAATACAGACCTTTTAATATGATATTCGGCTAAATACGCTAATTAAGGGGGTGATTTTATCTTTAATATCTTGAATATGCTGTTTAAAAGTTAGGTGTTTATCAATGCACAGCCCAAGATAGTTATCCTGTATCAAGATTTGCAGGTTGTTATGTTATAAAAAGATTAAAAAAAAACAAATAATTCGTTCGTAAAAGTCGTGTTAATGTTTTTGCGAACTCATTGATTTTGTGTTATTATAAAAAGGTACGTAAAAGTTCTGTTTTTTGTTTTTATCCAGACCAAAACATTATGTTTGATTATATTAGAGAGTCGAAAACTTTTAAGCAAAAATCAGTTTGGCTTTCGGCCGGGGAGAGGAACGGACGACGCTATAGCGCAACTTACAGAACATATTTCTGGAAATATAGATCGCGGAAAGAAAAACATTGCACTGTTTTAAGACTTAGCCAAGGCTTTCGATACAATTTCTCATAAATTACTTCTCAAAAGATTACAAAATATTGATGTGGTAGGTATGCCGTGCGAATGGTTAGAGTTACTTAACGGGTAGAAGCCAACAACTCAAAATAGGCAAAACAGTGAGTACCTCACTAGACACCAACTTTGGTGTACCACAGGGAAGCACACTGGGACCTCTTCTATTTATAATTTATATCAATGAGTTATGCGAGCTACCAGTAGGCGCAAAAATTATTACGTTTGCAGACGATACGGTAGCTATATTTGAAGGAGAAGATTGGACTGAAACTCATAAACATGCTGAAAGTGGAATCAATGCGATAAAACAGTGGCTTGACAAAAATCTACTAACACTAAATATAGCAAAAACTAAATACATAAGATTCAGCTCAACTATAAAGGGACTACCTAGTACATCATGCATAATAAAAACTCATAAGACTAATTGTATCTCATATAATATGGACTTTAACTGCAACTGTGAAGCTTTGAAATGTGTAAACAACATCAAATATCTAGGTGTTATTGTAGACAATCATCTTAATTGGAAACATAACATTGACAACCTTTCAATTAGGGTAAGAAAATTAATTCACATATTCTTAGCATTACGCAACATAATTAAACAACAAGACCTAAGAAATTTTTTTTTCGGACTGTGCAACCCCATCTTAACGTATGGTTGCATTGGCTGGGGAGCGTCAGGAAGAACAATTTTAGATCCGCTTGTGAAGGCCCAGAAATCCATAATTAGTCATTATGCGTAAACCCTATAGGTTCTCAAGCGATGAACTCTACAAAAAAATTAATGTTCTTGATATTCGTCAAAACTTCATAAAAAAGATTACTATCCATGTGCACAAAAATCTAGAATGCTTTAATAAAATTGATCATAAATATAGTACAAGAAGTCACACCAGAAAAGATCTCGTGGTCCCAGGGAGCAATACGGCAAAATATCAAAAGACATATATACATATCTGGGACCGAGATTAAATAATAAAATCCCCCCAAATTTATATATAAAAAAATGCAAAATGTCCTACATCGGTGCAATAATAACTAAATGGTTGATTGGCTTAGGTAGGGAGGAGTCTTAAAAACTATTATATAATGTCACTTAAAACTATACATGTTTACCTATGTCATATTTAGTAAAAACTTAATAAAAGACTGAAAAACTATTATATAATGTCACTTAAAACTATACATGTTAACTATTAATGTCACTTTTAGTAAAAACTTAATATAAGACGGAAAAACTATTATATAATATCACTTAAAACTATACATGTTTACCTATTAATATCACATTTAGTAAAAACTTAATATAAGACTGAAAAACTATTATATAATGTCACTTAAAACTATACATGTTTTCTTATTAATGTCACATTTAGTAAAAATTTAATATAAGTATACTTAATTTTTTTTAAAAGAGTAAAAATTAAATTACATTTGGCATTTCAAAAACATTTGGTTCCTTAGAACAGGCAATCTGCCTAGCTAGGAACTAAATTTGACCCAACAAAACGTAATAATACTTGTACCTACTCATTTAAAATATATGCTCTCATTATGCTATATTATTACTGTTATGTCTCCTTTAAATGTATCCTATGTAAAAAAATAAATAAAAAATTAAATAAATATATATTGGTGTATTCCTACAGGGTGCGATATGGTGCGTGTGGACACACACTGTAAGTTTATGTCTTGGATACATTTCTTGTTTCAGTCACATACGTACATTGTCAATTAAATGTTGTTGTTGTTATAGTTGACGTGACCCGACCCAAGTTTTTGACTTAAATACTAAAAAAATCTATTTATCAAAACCTTTTTTTATGATTTTCCTTTTTTAATGGTTTTTCTATACAATATTCATATAACGTTGCAGACCCTGCATTTTAAATATTTTGTCTGAAACATGATTTTACTCTTTGAAACTTTATGAGACAAACTTTTGTTTTTATCGCCTCCATTTTTAGGTTCGGGCCTATAACCTTTTCTCCACCAACTTCAAAGTCAATAAACTAAATATCCCGGCACTCGCTAATAAATTTACTTTTATTTAATTAAAAAAGTTTTAATTATCAGGCAAACTTTTAGTCTATATTTTATATCACTCAGCAGAAGGCTAAAGAAGGAGGTAGCGCAATACGGAATAATACCACAAAAATAAATCACGATAATAATGGCCGTGAAAATTTCAAATTTGGTGCCACTCTGCAGCAATTCAAGAGATTTACAGGGAAATTTTACTTCAACGTCGAATTTCAGCAGACTGATACATGAAAATATCGTTTTGAAATAGAAAGGTTAAAAAAGATTTTTTTAATTGACTGAATTAATTAAAAAAAAGTTCTGCAAAAATATTTTTTTTTTAATCCCATAAATATATATTTTTTATGAATGTGTAAGTAAATATAAATCGAAGAAATCAACGTTTAAATCAGTAATTTTTCTTCCTTGAGTGTAAAAAGTTTTGTATGAAAATATGTATTATTTTTCAATTTTTCTTCATGTTTGAATTTTAAATATTCCAGTTTATAAATATCGAAGTATATTTAAATTAAAAAAAACACATAAGAGATTATTTTCTCTTGTTTTTTAAATTGGTATTTGTTGTTACGACATCTCCAAAGGAAGAAATATATAAAACATTTAAATACCTTGAAAATATTCCAAAATTCGATGAGAATTTTCAATTTTATTCAACAGACAAATAACAAAATAACATAATAAAAATATTTGAATGTGTTAACAATACATTTATCTTTCAATGAACTATTTCAGACCTGGTTGTGTTACATAGAGTACAGACTCTGTTACATAGAGTCATTAACAAATTAATTGATAGTCCTGCCATCCTTGCCACTATTAAATTTCACGTGCCGACTAGCAATACAAGACAAAATATAACATTCTTCTGCAATACATACACTTTTTTTTTTTTTTATAAATTTAATTTAGATTAAAGTTTGAAAATGGCCTTGTAAGCCGAAACAGCTGTCACAATAATAAAAAACTAAAACACTTGCAGAACTTAATAATAATATTATCAAATTTAATCTAAATTAAATTTATAAAAAAAATTAAATGGAGTTAATTAAATGAGTTACGAATTAAACACAAAAACAATAAATACAATACATATACGACCAACTATCAGACACACTCACTGACCAATAGGATGCATGATCTGGGCAACAAGTATGGGGGTGCTATTGATTTATTTATTGACTCCATTTACATAATCTATACCAACACTTGGTCAAATCCTACAAATCAAAGTAGCGTTGGTAAATTTGTTTTAATGATTTGTCTTATATGTAGTGTTGTTGTAATTTCTTTTTTACTTTATGTTACTCTTACGTTTTACTAATATTGCTTCATATTTAGTTTTTTTTTGTCTTTATTTAGTTTTTCTTTTAATTATTTCTTCATATTTTCTTATTATACTTGTGATCACAATTTTACAATTGTGTATTTTGTACCTTCTTTACAATGGATTACATCTATTTACTGTCAGTATCTTCTGTATAATATAGATATTCTCCTATATACACTGCATCATGTATCATTTCTATGTAAAAGCCTTCCTTTTTAGGCGTATATATATAAATAAATAAATAAATTTTTTGTCAGTTTTTATATAAGTAATGTTTTTATATACACGGTCATTGGTCAAATGAGTAAAATTTTTGCCACGTTTTTTAGAAAGCCTAAGACTTTAAAACTATATTTCTAATAGATCAAATCTGTGCTAGCTAAATTTTTGGTGACTTAGTCCTCCATAATTGCACGATTAACATTTATCATTTTTATTTATATTTATAAAAAAAATACTATCTATTCAAATCAAATCTATTCAAATATATATCAAAATACAATATTTTTTTGTATAAACCACCTGACTAGGCTGAGCCAGTTCCGAGGTGGCAGAAATGTGAAAAGAAATTACCAAATTAAGAAGCACTATATTATATTTTAATATAAAATATCTTCTTACTTATATGTTACATAACCTAAGGGCCCCAAAAAATATATATATGCCCATCAGAATACAAAGTATACTAATATATGTACATATTTTATATGATGATGACTGATGACTGATGACTGATGAGGGTTCCTTGATTTGAATTACAATTAATAGTGGTTTAAACGAAATTTATTAGGTATTTTCGTTTAGATCATTTTAAATTTACAAAACATTGACAGTATATTTCATTCTTGCTTGTCTAAAAATCTGATTCTCATGACGACCCCACTCACGTAGTTTATTCAATCATTGATTCACTCCACCGTACCATGTCTTTCTGTGGCGTCCACGATTTTTTATTTCTTCCATTAGCGCTTCGCATACTCACCTGACATTTTTTTCTCGAGTGCCCTATGTCACCTGCCCGGCAGGTGAAAAAAATCCTCATGTTAAAATACGAACCATTAAAATTATTCTGAAAAAACCCGAATGTCTCTAAAGTTCACTGTACGATACTTCAAGTTACAAGTAGCTTCTGTTAGAACCAGAGCTATGTTTAGATTTAGAGAGGATCCAATGATTGCATAATGTATTGTTTTATACTTAACTTAGTGCATACGTACTGACTTATAATTATTTTCACGAGTTCAAATAAACGATCTATTGTTAATCAAGAATCAGATGAAGATAATCTCGACCCAAACCAAGTGCACTTAAGGATTGTCCGTATTTGATACGTATTTAGAAAACAATTCCGTCAGCGATGTTCTCGCTTACAATTAAGTATACAACTTTTTACAGGCGAGAAAGAGACGTAGAAGCGTAGATTTACATTACACTCTTCCAGCCTAACTTATAAACGTGGTTATACTTTAATACAAATGATAAACAACCGTATTTGTTAAACTTTACTAATAGAACGTAAATTAGACAATACGAGATTAAGAAAAGTAATCTATTTTATGTAGGAATTCTGCATGAATAGTGAATACTGTCACTTCATTTTTATCTTGTTTGTATAGTGGAAAATCAATAAAAAATATTATGATTATTCCCAGAGATCAACCAAAAACAAAAAAAAAACATTTTGCATCATTGTTAGCAAAATTTAAACGTTAATTTATTGGTTTTAAAATTATCTACATATGTCTAAGGAATTAATGTTCTTAAAAATATCACTTCCTTGGAATTAATTTTAAATTCATGCAGTAACAATCAATTTAAAATTAATTTGTCAGAAATAACATAACTTTTTCAAGGCGTGAACCTCATGTGTCACTCAGCCAAAATGCAACGTTGCCAGCTCTTTCGCAGCCAAATAAAGACTTTTTTTTATTTGTTATTAAGAGTTTGTAATAGATATTGTACAGTATTTATTCAATGTGCAACTTAACACCGTTTAACGGTTGGAAAGTATTTTTTTATTGGTAAGTCTGTTAATAGATAGTTTAAAGAAAAACAATTACAGCATTTTATTCCCACAAACGGCAATCTGCCTAGCTAGGATCTATTATCGACCTGACAAGATATAAAAGCACTTGTATACATTTTATAAAAAAAGTTGAATTGAAATGCAAAGATTATTAATATAAAACTACTATGCCATAAAAAATGGCACGATAAAAGGAATGGTGCTATGAAATGAAATTTCTAAAACAGCGATATATCTGATTATTATAAATAATTTTATAACTTTATTTGCATAATTATCTTATCTTCTGAAATGTTAAGAATGTTAAAATTAGAAATCTTACATTGTAACTGGATGAATAATCTGTCAATTGTACAATTCGAACTAGCGACGAGTCAGGTATGATTTGAGATTTTCAGGGTCAAAAGTATTATAGTGATTTGCTTTTGGGGTATTATGCCGTGTTGCGCTACCTCCTTCTTTAGCTAACGTTTCGGACAGCATTCCAGTGTCCCTCATCAGGGCAGATGTGTAATCTACAATGCAATGCAAACGTTGGCTAAATAATGAGTAGCGCAACAAGGCATAATATCCCAAAAACAAAGAACTATTATATAGCGACGAGTCGTTCATGAACGATCCACACAATTGAGTTAATGAGTTAGCTCTTTATTATAAGCAATAATTACTCGCCTGAAATATCCATACTAATATCTTTAGTGCCCTGCATAAAAAACCTTGTATTTTAAACATTAGTTTATCATTGAAAAATAATAATATTGGACAAGTCAAAATATTTGACCAACAAATGTAAATATAATATGTCTCGACGCTATCTAGTAGAAAATTCAGCACTAACAAAGCCTTTCCTACAAAAATAAAGTTGGTTGTTTACAACGTTGGATATTTCAGGAGAATAATTATTGCTTATAATAATTTGTTATCATTTGTGCCATGCATAACAAACCTTGTGTTATAAACATTAGTTAATCATTAAAAATAATGAGCTAGATCTCTTTGATGGGCCGTATTCGTGACAATCGGTAAAGCGTACAATGGCTCAATTGAACGGCTACTATTTTTTTAGGAGATGTTTTAAAAAAATAGCGCCATTAAAATAATTCATGTATTAATTGATAAAACATACTCATAGACGTGAACGGAATCTGACTGGGGAATACTGGTAAAGGGGTGCATGAATATCAAACGACTGTAGAATTACAGTCGATAATAATAGGTTTATCTGTGTCTATTTTAATTGGTTCGTACTAGTTAAATATTAATTCAATGTATCTGTATTGAGTATCCTCCTTAACTCCAGTTGCTATGCCTAGGCACACATAAAGTAAAGGGTACTTTGCATGACAATGCAGTTCTGAGTACTTGGTGTGGAATTTATGTAATAAACTAAGAGACGGATGTAATATGGGAACAAAGCCATTAAGACGAAACTCAAATCTTTGAGAGTTTGACGTTGTAGGGTGTACAGTACAGTGTACATTAACCACTAGTTGTATGCAGGCATGCTTCCAGAGTTACAGCATTCTGGAGTTTCAGGCATTAGTTAACAAGCCAGAAACCACATTCTGCATACTTTATAACTTGCTTCACTTTCAAACACCACATTCTTGTTATTAACCCCCTGAAAGCCGAGAACTTTGTTCGCAGCTCTAAAGTATTTTTAATAAAATTGTGAGCACCTCACAATAGTACCAACTTCCCGTAGCCAGTGTACTTATGATGTCTTTACTTGGTGTGTGTTTTTATATTTATTTATCATTAAAAACAATACAGGATTATACTATTCCAGTTAACATAAGATAATTAGAACAGTAATAGAAAATGTGTTTAATGGCACAGTAATACGGATACAATAATAGTTTGGGAATCTAGAGAGAAGGCAAGAAATGAAAGTGTTGTTAAGGTCACAGTGTTTTATTGAGTCAGGTTGCCGTATATGAGTCGACTTGAGGACCGATGATGAAGACTCCGGATGCAGGCGGTGAAGTATTGGTCAATGTGCGGGTCAGTGAGTCGACGCCTCTGCTGGTGATTGGATTCGTTGACGTATCAGCTGCTGGTGAAGACCATGGGTCTTCCGGGTTCTCTAGTGCTGACAAGAAAGCCAAAGGTGCGGTGGACCTGGTCGGTGGTTGTGCGGGAGGTGCATATACCAGCGAGGATGCCGCGTGGTCTAGGTGCGTGGATATAGCGCTGGTCCGATGTGCTAGAATCAGGGCACTGTGTGATCTGATGTAGCGCTGGCCAGGAATAATGGCCGGGGCCAGGGCGCTGTGATGATCCCGATGGAGTCCATGGTTGCACCGTGCAGAGCCGGGTTTAAGTATCGGAGGTCCGACTTGATTGTTGAACGACTGATGACTGACTGAGTGACTGCTCGCTGCGTTGGGATTATTTATATAGCCCGGCCGATGGCATCAGTAGCTGCACGAGATCGCTGGTAAACTACGGGTCACTCGCTTCAGCGAGATTCGTCTGGTAGTTTCGATGGCACTGGAATTACGCCTAGGTAAAAAAAGGCTAGAACCTTCTAGCGAATGCGCGTAATGTTCTAGACCAACTCGCAACTTATTGTCGTAGGTAGCTCTAGACGTCGGTAACCCTTAGACAGGTAGCTCGTATTGTTTACCTTTAGTGAGACATTCTAGATGAATCTCGTCGATCGCTACAATAGTATGTATTTTGAGGTTGTTTTGTATGAATGATATTAGGCTGAGCTGCCAACTAACTATGTATGTAGGTATTACAGCCAATTCGTCAAATAGTTGGTTTTAAAGTAAAATGAAATAATAAAAAGAACAAGCTTTATAATAAATGCAAAAAAAATTCTTAGGTTCTAAAAGTGTGGTTTATTTTTTACATAATAACAAAAGTATTTTTTTTTTAATTTCAAAATTCTTTTATGTTTAATCATTGCTCCTATAAACTATTAGAAAAATTACAAAATTTTATTGACCTTCGATGACATCTTCAGATGTTCACAAAAATTACAAACAACGGTTTTTTTTTACATATTACGAAGGCAATTCGAGAAACTTGTATTATTATTATTTATTTTAGCACGTGTAGAATTATTGTTTCTCGCTCGTGCTAATCTTTATAGTAACTTCCGTAAAAACAAACAGTCGCAAATTTTCTTAGACGCGAAGCGCATGAAATTTAAAATCGCATTTTTCCCACCTTGTTGATGCCACACCTATTTTTGAAAAAACGCCCAACACGAGAAAATATTTTTTCATGTCACAGGCTTAAAATATGTGTTTTTCTCTTTTGGTTTAGGCTTGCAGGTGGGGTCAATGATTTAACATAACATACAGGGATTTTGAAATTCCAAAAATAAAAAATCTGACCTTACATACACAGTATCCTACATTTATTTTATAAGCAATAATTGTTAGCATGAAACACTCATCCACATTGAAAAATCTCGTAATAAAAGATACATGACGCCAACGGGACTTGAACCCGTGTCCTTTCGATTTCCGGTCGGCAGCTCTGACCACTGAGCTATGGCGGCTTATCTCTTATCCGCGAAATAATTCAATATATACTCGTATTTCATTCAACAATTACTGCTTGTTACATTTTTTCACCTGAAACAACCAACTTTATTTTTTAATAGAATATATATATATTTTTTTTTTAATAGAAATATTAAAATAAAGTTGGTTGTTTCAGGTGAAAAAATCAAGTGAATTAAATCAAAATAAAAGATTATATAAAACGAAAAATTTACAAAACAATACATTTATAGTCATGGAGAGAGGTTTTAGATATAAATCAAATCGTCATAGAGATATAAACAATAGATACATAAACATTATTCACAAACCATCAGAGAAATATAACGTGAACAACGATTAATCGTTGCAGGCGTCCAATGGGTTAATGCTTCTACTACGTAAACCTAAAACACTCTTACCTATATTATATTTATGCGAACCCACATTGCCGTGAAACTGCATTTGAGGTTGTTTCATGTGTGCTTTTCGGAAAGAGCTTTTTACCATAAGTTTATATGAACCGTTACGACAATTTATAGCACCTTTTACGCGACGTAGGTAGATACTCTAAGATATCATGTATGCTACAACTTTCTATTTGAATATTGTATTTTATGAATTTTTCTTTTCAATGGGAGAAAAATTTTCGCTGATATTTAAACTTATTATATATATATGATTCATTAACTATTTCTAGGAGACAATATTCAAGATATTGTAAATTATATTTAAGCCCCAGAAGTCATTAATTATATTCACTGTTGATGATCCAATTGATGATTCAAGCTAGTGATCAAAGCTTCAAAAATCACCATGCAAATTTTTATTAATTAACGAATTCCAAAAAAACTATGACTGTTAAAAAGAAAAACAAAAATATCTGGAGTTGTATTGTGAATATTTCATTTTTGTGCAAGTCCCAATTTTTTTGGCGCAGTAGGACTACAACACTCATAAATGTGGTATGTTTCGAAGTTGACAGTTTTCGGATGTGACTTATAACCTTCACGAAAACACGGGAAATTGAATGATAGATTTAATAAAAAAAATTTCGAATTTGGTCGTTTTTGTATATGGCAACAAAATTATAATTTTTGAATTGTTAGAATACCAATTATTATGCTGAGGTCGTTGGGGACACAATATTATTTTAGGCCCATTTTATTGTACATGAAGAGGTGTGATTTATTGAATTAAGATAAAAGAAAAATACTGATCAAAGGCAGGAAATCTTCAGTATTTGACAAAATTAGAAATTTGGCTTTCTTGGAAAAATAATCAATATGTACTTCATCCATACCTGTAAACTTTTAATAATAACCTTTTGACGAGAAAATGTAGGCAACCGCACAGTTTTGAAGTGTCGAAGTAATTTCAAACTTCAATAAATCAGCTTAAAATAAACACAGCCCTGCCATCTTAGACTCGCTTCAGCAAAAATGATGTTCGTTTATGCAAGTACGTAAGTTTCAAGTTCGTGACGGTCGGATGATGGCCGGACGTCATAAATTGTGAATCACGATTTTCGACTTTCTTGATTCGAGACGTGTCCGTGATCGGATCATTAATTATTTGATCCGAGTCACCAGCTGTTGAAAATATTTAAGCAAAAATTTAAGTCCGTGGTTGTAGGCTGAAAGCTGACATATTACTGCTTAAAAAATTCCAACATAACGAAAAGCAAAATTAACCCATTAACAAATTGGCGCAAGAAATAATCTAAGAGGACGGAAGGTATTTTTTATAATTCCCCTTTTAAGGGAAAATTAAAATAATAATTCATAATCTTTTCGTTCATAGATGGCGGTAATTAAATTATTTTTGGATAAAATCCCTTTTGCGAGTTGTACTGAAAAATTTTAAGATGAGTTATTTGTTTGCGCTCGTAATTATGGAATATGAATAAATAGTTCTTTCCTCATGAAAATTCAATTCTTCCAAGAACGCCATTCATGTACAATATTGGCTTGAATAGCCGTTATAATATTGTATTTGTATGCCTTACTTTAAAGAAATGATTTTTATACGTCGTACGAAATTGTATTTTTAGGAATAATTGCGTGTTGTACCAATAATATAATATAACATAGTATGTATCTGAAAGATTATAATAAATTCAATGAAAATAATAAACTTTGTACTCACCACTATATAATAAAAATAATCTATATGGTTCGAAACCAATGGTTTCTTCGTCAAGATAAAAAAGTAATGAAAATTAAAAAATGTAATAATAGACAAATAAGTACCTATAGACAAAAATATTACAATGACCCGTAATTATTTAGTTATTGTAATTAAATAAATGAAATCGCTGTAAAATAGGTCATTTTTGCATTTATGTACGGATCAACTTTTATAAATTAATTAACACAACAGCCAGAAACTCAATGAGGGAACTGGTAGGACTACTTATGGGACGATGCCATCTCGGATGACAAATGCAGTTGTTGGGAGTGGAAAACACCAATGAAATGTTGAGAGGATGAAGAGACTCCAATTCAACTATGGTGCCAATATACCGCTCTGTTGGTAACAAGGCTCAGATACCTCCAAAGACACATTAAAAAACCAGAAGACATATCCTCATATCCAATGACAACCCTGGTAAATTTTATAACGTGGCTTTTAAAGGAATGAAGTAAAATGGGCTTATATCCTAGGTGGTCTCGGTAACTCAGCGTTAACAATTGTCTCCTCTTCAGTAAAAAAAGAAACACAACAAAACCAAGGAGGAAGCCATATGTTTCAAAACATATCTTTTTTGAATGAAAATACAAAAATACAAAGTGAATTTCTGATTATTGAATAAACTATATAAAATGCTCATTATGCATAAATATACAGAGTAAGAAATCTGTCTGCTTAATCTTTGTAAAGTGCAGAGAGAGAGAGGTAGCACAACACAGCTTAAAACCACCAAAATCAACAAACCTAACAATATATTATCATTGGCAGTGCCAATCTTAAGCTGTTTTGACGCTGATTTACAGTTCCTTGCTGTCAGCAATTGTCAAGATAACGGCAGTATAATTTATTGTTGTATTGATCTCTAGCATTGATTGTAATATTCGCTGGAAGTAGCTCAAAACATTAGGGTGGTTTCCAAACGCGATGCCAACCCAGCCACTGACCGGCCTGTCAATTAATTTATGTTTCTTCTCAATTTAAACATTTAAAATAATATTCCAGAGTGGAAGTCACTCTCAGTATAATTCAGCTTTAAAGCCAATATTCAGAATTGAAATGTATCTTAAAATGGCTTTGGCCGTGTTTGGTGACCAGATCTGCATAGTTACTTACCTACCTTCCTCTTTCCCTCCTCTCTTCAAGACCCATATTCACACTTCCTTTCCTCAAAATAGCTCTCTACACAGCATCCCAAAAGATTAAACACTCTGTGGAGTTAACGTAAAGTTAAAGTTGTCTCAATACAAACTAAATTGTAACTTTAACGCGTGTTTTTGCATCTCCGTGTCCTAAATAGTAGTTGTTGTTTCATGTAATAATTAAGCTGAAACTAAGAGTTATTTAAATAATTTGCGCATATTAAGATGGAAGTGGAATCCGAGAATTTTACCTAATTGAATATTTATTTAATGAAACAGAACCAAACAAACAATCATCAGGCAAACAGGTGTATACAGGAGTGTTGATTAAATAAATAATAAACAATTTGAGAGGAAACAAAGCCTTCGGGAAAATACTATTCTCTTGAAATCCTTCCATTTATAATGAACCAAGTACATTATTAGGAGAATGAACAAATTCAGAAATAAATAATTTTTTTTGGTGTAGCTTAATTATGCATTTTGAGTAAGTACATGTGCAAATAATAAGCTTGCCCTTTCAACTAGGGGTAAACAGGGAAGACAGAACGTCAAAGTTTTCGAACGTCATTATTTTACCAATAATTCGAGCATGGATTTTTTTAATTCCGTGAAAACTGCGGATATTTATGGCGTAATTATTTGTTAAAACGTATTTAGGAATGTAAAAATATATACTTATCCTCTCATGGCGGTGAAAAATTAATTAAACAAAACAGACGAAATGATTAAGTGAACTAGATGGTTTAGCAAAAGTAGTAAAACATGGTTTAAATTTATAACTTGCGACACACACCAGTACGGTAGAGACTTTCAGTATCGTCTTGGTGAAAGACCACCATTCAGAATCAAAATGGTTTTAACATGTTTGTTGACTAGATCTAGTAAGCCAGGTATCTGATTCCCCACATTCCTATTTCCCGTTCGCAATAACTTCAGCCTCGAAAAATACCCCAATTGGGGGTGCTATGGTTCCACTGGGTCCAAAGGGTTGGGAGTTGCTCTTGCGCGGTATTTTTTTTGGAAAATTGCATATTTAAAACTGCCCAAAGACTATAGAATTACGGCAACTCCTATTGTGTTTGTTTGGAGGCCATAATATGGGAAGAAAATGAAAATGAAAAGAAGGTTGGAAAGCAGGGTTGGCCCTATGCAGGCACAATTGGAGAAGTTCCCCTGGACGCCGACTTAAAGGAAAAAAGGGTTGGGAAGCAGGGCCGGCCCTGTGCAGGCACAATTGGAGAAATTCCCCTGGACGCCGACTTACAGGAAAAAAGGGTTGGGAAGCAGGGCCGGACTTGTGCAGGCGCAATTGGAGCAGTTCCCCGGGCGCCGACTTAAAGGAAAAAAGGGTTGGGAAGCAGGGCCCGCCCTGTGCAGGCGCAATTGGAGCAGTTCCCCCGGGCGCCGACCTAAAGGAAAAAAGGGTTGGGAAGCAGAACCGGTCCTGTGCAGGCGCAATTGGAGCAGTTCCCCGGGCGCCGACTTAAAGGAAAAAAGGGTTGGGAAGCAGGGCCGGCCCTGTGCAGGCGCAATTGGAGCAGTTCCCCCAGGCGCCGACTTAAAGGAAAAAAGGGGTGGAAAGCAGGGCCGGCCCTGTGCAGGCGCAATTGGAGCAGTTCCCTCAGGCGCCGAATTAAAGGAAAAAAGGGTTGGGAAGCAGGGCCCGCTCTGTGCAGGCACAATTGGAGCAGTTCCCCCGGGCGCCGACTTAAAGGAAAAAAGGGTTGGGAAGCAGGGCCCGCTCTGTGCAGGCGCAATTGGAGCAGTTCCCCCGGGCGCCGACTTAAAGGAAAAAAGGGTTGGGAAGCAGGGCCGGCCCTGTGCAGGCGCAATTGGAGCAGTTCCCCCAGGCGCCGACTTAAAGGAAAAAAGGGTTGGGAAGCAGGGCCCGCTCTGTGCAGGCGCAATTGGAGCAGTTCCCCCAGGCGCCGACTTAAAGGAAAAAAGGGTTGGGAAGCAGGGCCCGCCCTGTGCAGGCGCAATTGGAGCAGTTCCCCCGGGCGCCGACTTAAAGGAAAAAAGGGTTGGGAAGCAGGGCCGGCCCTGTGCAGGCGCAATTGGAGCAGTTTCTCCGGCCGCCGACATAATGATAATAATTTTCATCTAAAATAGTATCCATGAGATTTTTTCAACTGCCAGGCGCCGTTTGTCTTAGGGCCGACCCTGTTGCCCAACGATTTGATTCACAATAACGAGGTCTAACCAGAAAATTTCTGAGTTTATTATTTACTATTAACTGACTAATCGTAACAATTATTCTTAAGTAAAACAAAATAAAATTTATCGTTCAATATTATTTACTTTCATAAAAATCTTTATATTTTGTGTTTTATCAAACTTACAATTGAAATATAGTTAATGTCCAACGAAATTAATGTATGAATAAATATATACACTAGCCTTTATGTGTCGCATAAATATTATGTTAATGCAACTACTACTTAGTATGTACATATAAACTTAACATTTTTATAAAAAAAATTCATCTTTGTACCTTAGAGGTAGGCATATTCTTATTTTCTTACAAAAGGCTTATACCTACAAACTATCATGTTTACATTTGCTTTTTGCTTGCTTTTATATGTCAAATGGTGAAGGTTATATTATTGTTTTACTATTCTATATTTATAATCTTCACAATATTTTTTTTATATTAACTATGTAAAATGGCAGACCGAACGCCCTCGATTTAACAAGCCACGTCAACCTGTCAAACGCTCTATATTTGTTAACAATACTGCCAATAATTATTTCGTTAACTTTCTAATTCAAAGGCCTAATACACTATGTGTCGTACGGTATCATGTTACTGACCTAGAATTTACATATAAACTTTACATTTCTTTTTCACTAATTTAAGTTTGTATAACTTAGAAGTAGGCATATTCTTATTTTTGTACGACAGGTTTGTACCTACAAATAATTATTGTATGCGTTTACTATTTACTTGCTGTTATAATATGTCAAATGGATATGGTTGTATGTATTTTTACTGTTACTATTGTGTAACTTACAATCTTCAGAATATTATATTTTTATGAACTATGTATGTAAAAACTCAATTGGCCTATAAATAAATAAATAAAATAATGAAATGTTGGTATTTTTTAAGTTAGGAAATGCAAATACGTTAATAAACAAATTTGAAAACACAGAATTATAAGATATTCCACTTGAATTTCGTAAAAATACTGTTCTACATCTCGATAAGATTCAATATAAGAATGTTGGAAATGTTTTCTTCCTGTTTTTAAAACTTCCGGTTGCTCAAGCTGTTTCCGGTTGACAACAACTTCTGCAGACGACGACTAGATTCAACAAAAAAAGTAACAGACGTACTCGAAGCTACAAATCTCTGTTGAACTTTAAAAGAAAGTTGGTATTGGAACTAAGCGCCATTGTATGGTAAAACATAAACGTTTTTTATTCACAATTAACTACGTCATATGTAATCATTTCTAGACATTTTTTTGCAGAGTTTAATTTTATAATTAACACAAGATAATGATTTGATTTTGTTTTTATGTGACACCTAACAAGAGCGCCTCTGCTTGTACACTGTACAAAGTACAGTGTACAGACGAGGAAACTATATAGCCACCTGGTTGAGCAGCGTTGCGTTGCGGGATAAGGTGCGGGCTGTAGTAAGGGTTTTTTTAATGAGGGTCTTGAAGCCCGGATTATATGAAGGAAGAAAAACGGATACCGGTAGCTCTTTCCACACATGAGCCGACTTACACAAAGACGTGCTAAGGAAACGATCAGTTCAATACGACGGACCGCCCGGCCCTCCTTCCAAGGAATCAAGAAGGTTTATTAATGACGGGTTATTTCACGTAATCTGAACGATCCATCAAATTTCAAAGTTATCTGTGAAAATTATAATAAATTGTTATTTCATCTGCTATTTGTACTTGGATAGTAACAGAACATGAAGAGGAATTTCACGAGACTTGAACATTAATATTTCTTTAGAAAATATTACAAACAATAATTGCTAGCCCAAAATACCCATTTAAATGCTGCCAACGGGAATCAAATCCGCAGCCTTCTTGTTGCCGGTCAGGTGCACTAAGCCTCTATACTACGTCGGCTTATTTAAACTGCCAAATAATTCATTAAATACTAGTATTTTATTCAACAGTCAACAGCTGCTTGCACACATTTTTCACTTTTATTCTACATTACACATCTGTGTATTCTCATTAGTTGTCTGTTATTTTAAAATATTGAATGTATTGCACGGCACTACCACTGCATAAATTCTGAAATAAACTCTTATTATTATTATGATTGCTTATTGGATTATTTCACCTGGAAACAACCAACTTTATTTTTGTAAGACAGGAAATGTTAAATACTATGTTTTCTTCTGGATCTCGTCGAGATATAAATATCTTTATTAAATGGTGAAATATTTTGACTTGTCAAATATTATTATTTTTTAAAGATGAATTTATGTTTACAGAACAAGTTTTTTATGCAGAGCACAAAATAACTTTTTGATATTTAATATATTTTAAAAGGATGTTGTTTGATATCCTCTATGCTTTGCATAATAACCATGTCTTGTAAACAAAAGTTTATCTTGAAACAATATGAAATTTTTTTCTACTTATTTTATTTTTTTACCGTTTTTTGCTGATTATAGCAATTTTCAGTTTTTTTTTTTTTTTTAATTTTTTTATAACTTTGTTGTATTGTGTATTTGTCAACTTATTTAATCTTATAATTTTTTTTCCAAGTTGTACCACGACTGTCAATAACTTTCATGTTTATAATTGGCACTTGAGCCCATAATTCTAAATAAATAAATATATCACTTGGATATTGAAATTTAATTAATTTTTCATATTCTGGAAAATAACCCTTCCTCAGTATTTTGAGGGTTGTTAGTTATTTTTGATAATTTTCTGCAGGGTTTTGACAAATTATAAATATTTTTAGCATTTTCGTCTACAGACGATAATAAAAGTGCAAACCTTAAAATAAAGCAGTGTTTGGACGCCATTTCACCGCACGACCGTTAAGTTTTAACAAAGCTCTTTCGTCGTCTTATCGCGGAGGAATTTAAATTACAGGATCCTTTTGTTTTGTCCACATTGAAGTTTATAATCGCGAGTTAAATGGAAACGGATGCACTGGGAGGAGAGGGGAGGGGTAGATTGGGAAGTCTGGGCTATTCTGTTACTCTGTTTGCCACCTCATTCGTTTCGAGTTTCTCTACAACCTTTCTACACGTGTTTGTTAGGGGTCGCCAATATTAGGTTTTCGAGAAACTTTGCCATAAAAATCTTCACAACCTCCACCTATAATTACTGTAAATTTCTTTACGATTTAAATCTTTATACAAGATTTGAGCTTTTTTAACAGGCCTTTGTTTTAAAGAATATTATTTCTTTTGCCAGGATAGTGAGACGTTTTAAATGCTACGCTAAAAATTATCATGAGAAATTAAAGCGAAAATGGAGCGACTCTCTTTGTGGTTTAAGTTACAATCAAGGAACATTTAATTCCGTCACATTGAACAAATCTTTTTGTTTTTCTTAAGTTACTGTCAAGAAAATAAAAATTCTGTGATATTGAGAGACTCTCTTTGTGGTTTGTGTTACTGTCGAGAAACAAAAAATTATGTCATATTGAGCGACTTTCCTCATTGCTTAAGTTACTGTCAAGAAACTAAGAAAAAAATAACAAAATCATGTTACTTTGAACGACTCTTGAGATACTGTAAAGAAACAAAGTTTTGTCATATTGAGAGACTTTCCTTGGGGCTTAAGTTAATATCAAGAAATATAAAATTCTATGATATTGAGCGACTCTCCTAGAAATTTCCAGTAAAAACGTCACCCTGAATCCTTCTTCTAACTACAATCTTACAATGGTAAAAAATATTCACCCGTTTCAAATAGACCCGTTCTCATGAACCATGAAGTCAACTGTTTTCGTGGGATTATGTGATATGTATTAGAATAATTTTCATGAAATATCATCAAATGACATTAATAAAGTCACATTTAAAGAGCCACAAGTACTCGAATGCAACTGCATCTGTAGTGGGATTGTTTTTTTCGAAATTGAATAAAAAATATTGAACATTTAAGATTTATATTTAAATCAAAAACATTCGAAGATTGAATTATGTGTGGCAACAAATAGTGCTTGCTTCACTGTAGTAATTATTCTGCGAAACTGTTAGATTTGGTGGGAATGTTGATGGGGTGCAGAATTAAGCGGTGGAAGCCAGATGTCAAGAAAATGATCCTTTTTCGAGAAATCGGGGCGCCTTGTCATCAGTTATTCTCGTGTGTAATGCCAGTCTGGACCCAGAATGAGCAGATGTCTTCCAATTTCAAAAATCCAAGGATCAAGACTAGTTTTAAAATAATAACACAATTAGTGAGCAAATTCGTTGATTGTCAGCCAAGAGGGTTTTTACTGCTCTGTACAATTGAGCAAAGATCATATATCACTCCAATTTGAACTCTGAATTTCGGTAGATTCATCAAAGGTTAGGTAACGGCAGCGAACCAAAAATCTAGGGTTTGAAATATGGCATTCCTCAATGGTAAATGCTTTAATGAAGGAAGTGCCACATACCAAAATCATAGATAAAATGTATGTAAAAGGATCCACACACCTTGTTACAAAATCTTATATGTTACATTTGGATTCGGAGCAGATATATTTGATGCAAAAAAGCCAGTAAAGGGGACGTAGATGATGTTTCCAGTTTTTAAATATGGACGAGATCAGAGAGAGGATTCATCAATCACCAGCCAGGATGATGCCCACTGCTCTTGGCTGTCGTTCAAAGATTGAACTATTTCTCCGATTTGAGATCTGAGGTTCAGTGGTTTGATTACAGTTTTGGCAAAGCTAGTGACCTAAAAATTCAAGGTTGACAATATGGCCAACACACAATTGTAAATGCTTCAATGATGGAACTGCCACACTCCGAAACCATGGATAAAATGCATGTAAAAGGATCCACACACCTTGGTACAAAATACATTTTGGTACAAAATACATTTTGTACCTAGTACCATTTCAATTGTGATCCGGTGTTCCACTCGTGTCCGTCGAATTTTGCATACGTGTTATTTTTTGCACCTGATATACATAGATGTTATTTCTAGTACGAGTTACAATGTCTTACTAATACATTGAGATAGTAGGTATTAGCACTAGTTATATAAATGGAAATCGTTCGTTAAATTTTCTTTTCCAACCATAATATAAGAAAAATGGTTTTAGTGTTTCTTCCCAAAGGGTTGGCAATGCCTCCAGTAACGGGTAGCGGGTAACGGCTAACGGCTGGCGGTTTCTGAGGAAGAATGGAAAACATTCCGTCTAACGGCCCGAAAACGAATTGCGCTGTTTAACGGAATAAAACAACCCGTCGCGGCGTCGTTACAGTCTTGTTTGCGCCGTTATAACATACAAAATGGCGAGAATTAATTTCTTAACTAAGGGAATATAGACTTTAATAACAATAATTATAATGTTGAAGGAAATTCTTAATTTTTTAAAATTATTTTTATCGTCCCATAAAACATATATTTTAATCCAAATTCTCACAGTGCTTTTATGCAATTGTGAAATATACAAAATTTACCTGCCTATATTATATTTGTGGTATTAGGTCAATACAGGATTTGTTTATAGGAAATACTAGTAGTACTGTCAACAGTAGACCTCGCGTAATGTTGATTACTCCGGCTTGAATAATAATATAATAATAACATGAAATTTATATAGCGCAGTTTAGTGTCATTTCACTTCAAGTGCGCTTAACTACTCGTATAACAAACTTTAAAAAAAAATGGTAATTCAGTATTAATGGTTCTTAAAATTATTCCTACAGTGTGCCTTACCCAATACAGATCTAATATTATAACACTTAATACACTGTTTATACAAAGTGATGACAAAACTTAGAATAACAATAACAGTAGGACAGGACAAAACACGAATATTAAAACTAATACATAACATAAAACAGGAGGCAGTTTGTGCTCAGAAATGAGAATTTTCTGAGAGGACACTTTAAAAAGGTACAATAAGGAGACAACCGAAACCAAACAATTACCGGAAGTTTTAGAATATGGCTTATTATAAAATATTGAAAAGAAGTTAAAATTTATAAATGGTAAGATTTTTTAAATAATTTTGTTTTTAAAGCTCGTTTAAATTCAGCCAAATTCTGGAGATTAGTAAGAGGAGCAATGGTCACAACGCTTATGCGCTCTGGCGGAAAAATAAGATACTATTAAACACAGCTACAACGTTAACAGAATTGACTGAACACAGTGAACACGGACAAAATGCCGTCAAAGTAGTCGGGTCAAAACAGAATTAAAATTAATAGAGGCGCACGTGTGAAAAAAACCATATATGATCGAGTAAGAAATGTGGAGATTTGAGATGAATGTAAGCTTAATGAGTAGTAAAGAAAGGAATGCTTGGAATGCAAAGGAATGACTGAAAAGAAGAGTGCAAGGATAATGTATTGCCTGAATGTAAATAATAGAAGAAGTCGGGGACGCCCAAGGAAGACGTGGCACGATTAAGGTCAGCCAAATACTTGAGTTGCTCCGAGTCAAGAGTCAGAATAACAGAAGTGTGTGCCAAGACAGAGTTGTTTGGCGGTCCGTCTTCTCTGTCTACTTCTGCGGGAAAATGGTGTAAGGATTAGTTAGTTAGAATTAGCCTTATCAAAGCTTGATGACACGCAAAACATTAAAACCAGTTCATAAAATATTTAAATGTAGTATGACTGTTGTGTTCGCACAAACAGGTCTCCAACGAGTCGTGGAAGGGTCCTCGTCGTCGTTATAAATAATAAGTTCTTTAAGATTAATCGGGGATTTATTAATACTCCGCGTATTATACTGGTGACTCGATAGTCAACCTAGCTAGAAGCTGGCTAGTTGGAATCTGCCACAGTGAGATTCTGAGAGCCTTTGAACTGGCCATGGCGACAACTGGCCACTGGCTCCATCTTGCGGACTTCCACGCAAGGTCTATGCATCTGTGCGTGCATCTATGAAGCTCTTACTTCCTAACAATGACCAAACGGTTTTAAAACAATGTTACGTTGTTTACAGATTCACATTATAAATATTCACAAATCGATGTTGGTTTTTGTATTGTAATATAGACACTAAGAAAAAGATGTGAAAAATCTTAACGAATTCCGTATCATTACCGTCACTCTTTGTAGTAAAATCATGACTCGCTCTCGCAATTTATTCAAGTATAAAAATTAGTGAAATCTAAGAACTCGACTAGTGCGATATATTACGTCGCTCAGTCCAGATACAAATCTCATAGAGAACAGAAAGTTCCAGTGAACCGAAAAAAATAAGTTCCATCATAAAGATTGTATGGATTAGGATATACACTCTTTTACTTTTTCCATTATCTCAGACGCAAACCCTCGCAAATTGTATTTTTTCTACATGGAAACGCTGATTTGAAATTTTCTTTAAGCAATTGGCGATAAACTGCGGCGGGTAAAACACTCCCAGCTGTAGGAAAATATTCGGGGGCAAAAAACATTGTATGTTGAAAGAGATAACATGTTTTTCCAAAAGAAAATAATGTCGCAAAGGTCCAAAGTTATGAGACCTCATTGTGTGGACCCAAGAAAACATGCACTAAAATATAATTTTCCGCTTGAAAACTTCATTACGAAAATATTTCCGGACGGTTTGTTTTTGTAAGAAATATTTAACGTTTTTGATAAAGGACTACCTACTAAAATGATTTAGAAAGTTTACGCAGTAATTATTGGTTGAAATATGACGTCCTTTTATGAACAAAATACAGAGGGGTTATGAGTTATTTGTCTTACTGTGTCAGAAACTTTGATCAGGCCTTCTTTTAATAATAGAAAAACAAAATAATATTTTAAATACTTTTAAATATTATATTCCTTTATTTGTAAAACTGTTTTATTGTTGTTAGTACAAACCCGTAAAAAATACGGTATATGGAACATTATAATAACATTATATATTACAGTATTTTATTAAGATTTGTGAAGTCGAAATTATTTATGAAATATTTGCCTTGGGATACGTTATATTCATGTTAATCGATCAAAAAATGATAGATACGTTATATTCACATTAATCGATCAAAAAATGTACAAGGAAGCGGGTATGGGTACCGCCGCCCCGGGAACCGGGAAGGCCAAATCGGGAGAGACTGGTGGAAGAAGACCTTTTGACCTCTCCACGACTCTCTCGATCCATCGCCTTGCACCGCAGTGGGAGGGATGGATTCATACTTACATCACTCTTGGATACATTAACTACCTGATTCCTACCCACCCATCATACCCTTTCCCTTCCCAGAACTTCTTTTCCTTATGTTCCGTAAAAATACCCTCCACACGGCATCCCAAAGATGACATATGCTCTGATGGAATTTTTTTGTTCCTCAGAGCCTACTGTGTGGAGCTAATGTAATAAAAGTGATAGCCATTCAAAGAATACGTATATATGAACAGGCTGCTAAAATTTATCTGCTGGACCTAGTTCAGTGAAACTACGTGTATTGTCTCAGTAACGTATCTTTACTCTACGAATGCATCTAAGCATTTGACAAAAAAAAATCAATAAAATAACTTTATTAACCTTATCGCTTGTCTGTATGACAAGTAGTTCCAATTTCGAAAATTTCGAAAGAGATAGGGTCCTCGGCCGAAATGCAAGGTTTTATTTTCCTAGTAAATAACGCATCCGAATGCACTCGCTCTGTTAAGCATTGGGGAAATGGGGTGACTTGTAGCCGCACAGAACTTTCCTCACTAACTTTCCCATATATCATGATTTTCTAGCTTTATAACTTCTGGGGAGGTAACCTGGGGAGAGTTTGCACTTGGTGTAAGAATAACACAGGTCAAACTTAATGTTTCAAAGTCTCTATCGTATATGATTATGACCAAAAGGAATTGAAGCAATATCTTATAATTATAATGATAATAATATTTGGAAAATTTGTATAGCGCTAATTTGTGAAAAAAATACCTCAAGAGCTCTGCAAAAATATACATAGTATACTTCTATAATACTCTAACTTATTACTACTTACAGACTGAAAAAAAATATGGTCAACATAATATATAGCCAACATATTGCATTAACCGATTCTTCAATCACTAATGCCAAACTATATGTATAATTCATTCGACCAATGAACGCGATGCTGCCTTAGAATTTATATGCATTATTACTTTTTTTTTCTGTGCAGGCAGATAATATTATAAACGACCAAACTTACCTTAGAGGTCATTGAAATTAACACTTTTTATTGATTATTAGAGAAATATAGAAACAGTTTGCAAGCACAGGACATAATTGCATACACTTGTTATTGGAAATGCCATTTTTAATTCTAGTATTTATTTTAATTACTTGTATTTACATTCTTTATTCAGCGTGTTTAAGAGATATAAAGCAAATTTTATGATGGGCGGAACAACAATACAATACAAGGGTTTGTATAGAATTTATCTCGTTTGATTCAAATGTGATTCGTCCCTCGATATGAGACAGATCGCATTTCCAATTAATGGATATTTTGATACTGACGAGAGTGTAGAGGTGAAGAAGATGTGATATATATTTTTGGGTAGTTCTTGGCTATTCACACTTAGTTACCAAAACACTACTTATAATTTTACAAAGGATCTGTTTCTCAAAGGTATTCATAGCTTTTCACCTTTTTCCATAAGAACTAATTATTTACACTGAAAATTTCGCAAAATATTACAATTTTGCTGCTTTTCAAAAATATGTTCTTTAAAAATTACGAAGGTACTCAAAATGCTCTAGTTTTTTAAAATATAATGAATAAGTTTTAAAAATTGTATATCGTGTGAATTGTAAATAGCCATTTTACCAATTTGTTGTATATACTCATATATATCAAGACAAACTTTTAAACTTAGAACTTTCCACTAGACGTTGAAAACTAATTAATAATTCACCAGAATACAAATAATTTAACTTCGTGAAATTTTACTTAAAAAAATATACATTTCCAAAAAAGTTTACCTGAAATTCAAGACTAATGTCAAAAAGACAATAAAAGTCAAATATAAGTGATACTTAAAACGAATACAGATGTAAGTTTTGGATACATTGTCTGTGAAATTTGATACACATTAATTTGAAACTGAATGCAGTCTTTCGAGACAATCTTTTCAAACATTTTTATTTTTGAAAAAACAAAAAACATTTCGTGTATTAACTGCTGTAATATCATCCAATCAGAGAAATAAATATATATCTTTGTGTGTGCGCGTGATTGCCACCAAAAGTTGATAGATTGCATTGTCATCGACAAACAGTATATCTGCCGAGTTTTAGCTAGATCGAAAATGGGTTAATTTCCACTTCAAATATTTCGCTTCATTCATACATTCATTCAAGATAACAATAGTGAAATTCAAAGAGATGTATTTAATAATTTTTAAAAAATTGTTCATCATCACATGAAAGAAATAATGTTGTGAAACATGAATTCATGAAACATGAAGTCGACGGAGTAAATGTTTTTCACCTTAAGAATGTTTTTTTCCACTGACGTCTTTTAATTTTCTTTAAATATTAGGTCCAAGCATTTACATAACTCTGCTAGAACAAGAAAAATCATGTCTCTCAGAAACCCAGTTTTTTGAGGATGCTGTGTTATTTTTAAGAAAAAATGGTTTTAACCTGAGTCTTAAAAAAATCGTTTTGTAGAAAGGAGGAAAAATATTCAATTTAATTTCAATTCAATTTATTTATTAATTTTAAAAACATTACAAAATTGTTAATTTGAATTCGTTTTTAAATACATTTGTTATGGAAAATTCTTATATAAATATATACGGTGGGTATATCAACTATACTAGAAAACCAGAGTTTGCTTCTTAAAGGTAACTTCATTGATGCTACAAATTACAATATCCGAATTGATTCTGTTCAACAGCAAGATTGCTCTCCCCACCGGCATCACCAATGACCATTGGCAAGTAAGTCCTGCAAGCCGTGAGATAGAACTATCTATATAGAGCTGCAAGCAACCAAGCTATTGACAAGTATATAAATTTTGGACCAAAGGGACACCAATGACGATAGTATCTCGAAGCATCCTCCGTTAAAATACCGGTAGGATAAGAAAATTCATTTCAAATTCCAAGCTGACATCTTTGCTCAAAAGACTATGATCTGCTCGTGGAGATTGGAGCACCTATAAAACTGACTATGTAAAATATAAAACAATTTGCAATAATAGAATTTTTTTAAATGAGAGCCACACAATACTTGCTAAACCCACCTGATTCTGTGCAAAGGAGGGCGGTCCCTCTGATAAACCTTTATTGACAGACCAATAACCATCTCTAATACACAGACGCAATGTGGGCATGATGAGTTTATTCTACAGGTATTTTGATGATGCCTGCTTTAAGGATCTAGCGGCATTTATCCATTTTGCACCGGTGCACGTGCGTGAAACTCTACGGACATGTGCGGAACACCCTTTCACAGTTGATATTGAATCCTTGAGAACGGGTCGTTTCTTCGTTTCTTTTTTGTGTTAGTCGGCTCGTTTGTCAAACACGCTACCGGCATCTGTCTCCTTCTTCATATAATCTGAACATTTTCAAGAACCGCATTAATTAATACTTTCCTTCATCCCCAACCTGAACCCGCCTAATAACACTTTCCAACCAGGTTGTGACATAGTTCCCCTTTTCCACTCAATATTGTACTCCTGATCAGCTTACCTCAAACAATGTATACATGTAAAAGACTTCATGGCGTGAATAAATAAGTAAATAAATATTTTATTATTATAATGCGTTTCTGTATATGTTTAGATACGTCGAGAATGCCATGTATGGAACATAGATGGTGTCGCATTAACAAAACCAAATCATTTGTGATAAGAATTTACAGGAGAATCCTAAGGTTTATGTTGTGTTTCTAAGAAAACTGAATACAGAAGCCGACGACATGAAATGTGAAGCGTGAGTCTGCATTCCTTGGTACAACTACAAAGCGATGTTCGATAACACCAGATTTATTCTGAAGGAAAATATATCTGGCAGCAGAGTATCGGAAAACTAGCAGAGGGAAGATGGATAACGATATGACCATATTATACTAGTATAGCTACTGACGAATTCTGCAGATAAGATGGAGAATATAAAAATAGATTGGTAGTGGTCCATTTCAACACGATAACGGCGCATGGTGAAGATGAAAATGATAAGATTGATAGGGATTGTAATAATAATGCTGATCGATGATCTTCGTGGCAAAGAGGTAAGTTCTTTGGCACCTAGTCCAAAGATCGAAAAGAATATGTACATTTTTGTGTAATTTCAAATATGTGTTTCATTTAAAAATTGAAGTATATCTCAGGCATCGCCTTTGTAAAAAGCCACCAATAATAGGTATCTTAAGACGGATCGCAATAACGCACGTGAGCAACTCCTAACTAGCAAATGAAGAAATAAGCTATTAAAAGGGCGAAATCGAGGGCACGAAATCAACATGTATTAGGGCCTTCCCATTTGAAAGAATGTTCAACATTTCTTTCACTAAGATTGCACAATCCCTTTCCAAATGCAATTGTACTCATGGCTTGATGTGTTTGACAATTTTAAAAGTATTTACTTGTTGTTTCAATAATAAAGTTTAAATTGTTTTAACATTATCCCACGATCACATGAGATAGCGATATAAAGAAGTATGAAGCAAAATACTATTCATCCACTCTCAGCTCACATAGCTGAGTCGAGCGTAATGAATTAATCAACGTCATGCGCCTAACTTTGATACCTGCACAATCAGACGAAAGCATAGTATCAACCACGAATAAAACATTAAAAGGATCCTGCAACACATATCTTTCTAAAAAAAACATCTAAAATCCTCGGCGAATCTAGCACAATGCATAATGCCACAATCACGCTAGTTATAAGATCATATTTGCAACCAGAAAGATGATGGTAATGGATGTTTTAAAGAAAATTCTTTTGATATGCGGGTACAAATTATTTTTAACAACAAGCAAAAGTGCAACATGATTTGACGAATTTGCAGAAAAATATTAAATATTTCACATAACCTTAGCTTTTGTAACATTCCGTGGGTCGATCAAATTACGCGCGACCTCTTACGAGTGTGTTATAAAAGATGGCGCGCGCGCTTGAAGATTAATATGCTAGAGATGTTTACACAACATAATATAAAAAGTGTTCACCGTAGAAGAAGAATACAAGAAATGCGTTATGGGCGTGTTTTGTGATCCTAAAGTGAGTTAATTCTTGTATTAAAACTGTGTTTCATCATCATTACAAAATTTTCATTTCAATCAAATGGAATGACGTTATACGATGCCAGTCAATATATAAGAGAAAAAAGTGTTAAATAGGCTGGGACCATAAAGTACTAACGGACGTTTGACGCGATGCTTTTTTTCATACTTACTCTAATATGGAAAATCTGCTTTACACGATAATTATTTTCATATTTGAAATTTCATACAGATAGACGCGAATGGAAAAGAAACAATATTTTGGCAAGTTGCTTATTGGTAAAAAAGTCTTGAAAAAAAACATATATTTCACGAAAGCATCTGTAATTTTCCTTTGCCGTTGCCGTCCACAGATCAAAAAACATATCAATGAAATTATAATACCAAGCAATATCAAATTATAGTATATTATGAATATTTTTTTATATATCACGAAATAAACATGCAAAATTTCAACATAATATAGTTACGCAAAACGATGTAAAGCGAGAGTTACTAAATAAATAGAATAATGTCCGCTATCAACTGTGCGAAAATAGTTGCCAATAGAGAACACGTCCTTTTTTCATCCCGAATCCAGAATCGTGAAAAAATGACCCATATGGAAAGTGTATAAAAATAGTATCGTGTTCGGTTACTTTGATTTCCATTTAAATCTATATGGAAGGCATTTCTAGTGTGAATTATAAATATGTTCAGTGGTGTATACATGAACATGTCGTAGATATGGATATGAATCCTCGAGTCGCTCTCTGATGAAGATGTAGGTCGTCCCGCCCTTTGTTGTGCTTTTTATCCTCGTGACACAACTGGGAGCTTTTGTGAACTGCGACACGGAATTTATTGCACAAGAGACCGGAATGGTATTCATAAAAGATTGGTTACATAAGCAGTAGTACATAGCTTCTTACCGGCAGCAGAGCATGTCTTTGACAAATGAAGCTGTCGTGGCTGAAATAAATAGGCAAAATTATAATGAATTCCTAATGGACATTGTCCAACGTTTTCAAACTTTTCTGGTATTTGATGAATTAGAGTTATTATGTAATGAAACATGTAGATGATAAAAGTGCAGTAACAAACTTCTTTGGTATTTGATGAATTGGAGTGCAGTATGCATTGAAGCATGCAGATGACTTGACGGCCGGCATAGTCCAGTGGTAACGCATTGGACTGCCATTCCGAAGGTCGCGGGTTCGAACCCGGCGTGCGCAAATAAATTTTATTTGATTAATTTGTGTTATTTCACAATTAATTAATTAAAAATATTATATAGTATATTTGCGGCACGTTCCAGAGTGGAAGATACTACCAGTATCGCCCTGGTGTAAGACCACCATTCAGAATTGAAACGTTGCTCCAAATGGCTTTAGCCGTGTTTAGTGACTAGATCTGAATAGCCAGGTACTTCCCCACCTTCCTCTTTCCCTTCCCCACTTACCTTCAGCCTCACAACATCCCCCAATTGGGGATGCCATAGTCTCACTGGCTACAGACGGGAGCAGTTGGGACTCTTGTGAGGTATTCACTATAAAAAAAATATTCACTATAAAAAAAGATGATAAAAGTGCAGTAACAAAACTTGTTGAGAAATATAAATTTTTGGCTTGCTAATCACCAATGGCGGTTCTTCAGTAGGGGACGATCCACACCAGATAAATAATTAGGTAGCGCATAATATTCCAGAAAAATAAATCACTATAAATATCCTCAAACTAAAGTAAAATTACAATTTTCAATAAATGTCTTTTTTTAAGAAACACAAACATTTCCGGTTTAAAAATAACCTGATAATATTTGCAAATTTCCTACTACCACCACAGTAAGCGAAAAATATTTCTTGTGTTGTGATGGAGGACTTAGCCAGCCGAGGAATTGAACACTATGCCTGGGTGGGACCAAAACGCGATGCCAACTCGGCCACTGACCGTTGTGTTTTTTGATGTTTTTGTCTTTATCGGAATGAATGAATTATTTTTAAGTAAAAGCAATTAACATTTTCAGTTATATGATATAAAAAATAAAGACACCAACGCAACAGGCGATTACTTAATTGACCAATTGCTAATAATTAGGAATAAAAATGAAGGATTCAGTTGTTCGATCCTTGACTGTGAATTCAGAGGTATTTGGGGGTATTTTTTTCAAAATTTTTCTCTCTTTCTCTCAAATTATGGAGAGAGGTAAGATAAATTCATATATTAATTTTGTTTAGATTGGCAATTTTCAACATAATGTGGACGGGTGGAGTCAAATTCAGACTTAGAAGAGATGAGATGTTGAATGGAGGAGAGGGAGTTTTAGATAAGGCTTGATAGAAGAGAGGATATTTCTTTATGTCGGGTTCAGATTGCGATTGAAGTACAAACATTGAACAAGATTTCGTTCAGACGTTTCAGTTTAACTCGAACCGATTTTGATAATCAAGATGGCGTCAAATGAAATTATTCATGCTTGCTTCTTTATAATTGCTGACTTTTTGCGGAAAGAACTTGAGAACATTGAAAAAGCTGAAAAACGTCATATTTAGGTTAAACAATGGATTCTAAGAAGAATTGAATTTTGAGAGGGATGGCACTACAATATTAGAGCGACAACGAGTTATTTTATTGTATATTTGAGGTGCATTCAAAAGTAGTAAATACTGTTTGTGTCGCTTTGGTGAAAACATCCACTTCGGAACGAACCGTTGGCAGAAATGGTTTTAGGCGCGTTTGATAACTGGATTCAAACAGCCAGGAGTTTTTTTTGTTATTTGTTTTTTTTGGTGTTATGCCGTGTTGCGCTAAATCCTTCTTTAGCCAACGTTTCGGACAGCAATGCAGTGTCCATCATCAGGACAGATGTGTTATTTGAGGTTGTGGTGAAATGTTAGTTTATGTATGAGTATTAATAATATTAATAGAGACGATGGAGCTAAGCTCAATAGTTCTTGGTATTCGGTAATTGAAGGCTACACCAGAGCTAAACGAAGAAAACCACTTTAAAAATTATATGTTAATGTTGGCTCAGAGGGTTGGAGCTGGCAACACGGTATCACATCCTCATACATAAGCTCATATTTCACCAGAACCTCATATAACACATTTGCTCTGATGATGTACACTGCAATGCTGTGCTAAAGAAGGAATTAGCGCAACACGGCATAACACCCCAAAAACAAATAACAAAAATACTTTTGGCCGTGAAAATCTTAAATCATCTTAGCCAGGAGTTTACCAATGTAACGGTTACACAAAAAAAATACACAAGCGTAAATTTCACGTAGATATAACATTACAAAAATAACACACGGATCTAATTACACATGAAGAGAATAACACCAACCTAAATAACACCTATTTGAATTACACCCAACAAAAAAACCTAACGATCTCCATAATTTAAAATCTATTAAAAAATGTTTAAGGATTTGACTATGTGGGTAAGTGTTTAGAAGTGGAATTGCAAATTAAAAGTCAAATAGATTTGCTTTAGATTTCAAAATAATTTTATTGTTTTTTAGTTGTTTCAATTTCATTAGAAAATTTTAAATAGATTATTGTGTTAAAACAAAAACAAATATATTTCCAAACAACCAAGACGAGTTTTATTAACTGTAAAAAGTTACCGTGAGGTGCTTATAAGTATTTTTATTTTTTAAATGTATTTATTTATTTCATTTTGTACACGTTAAAATAAAAAGATTGAAAAACAGTTTTATTTCTAGCTTAAATCCGACATGCACTAGTTAAAACAAAATGCCACAGGGCGTCAGGGGCATTTACAAACTGGTTGATAAAAGAAACTGCTGTGAAAGTATTAGTAATAAATATTTCTAAATGTCAGATGGAGCGCTGGCGGGCATAGGGTTTTATTGATTTCATTGTGGGGCTTGTTTGGAACATCCACTGAAGAGATAAACCGACAGAATTACCTCGTAGGCGTGTCTGTGTGCCCAAAGTAACTTTGCGTGAAATTGAACACATTTTAAAATATAGCAATAATTTCTTGTACATGATATAAAAAAAACAACTATGAAACAAGTTTACAATGTACTAGTTCGTTTATCTCTTTTCAATGGAACGAGTCGTTGGAGAGGAGCTTTCGAAAATCACGTAAAAGCCCCTGAAATTGCATAAAAATCTTTTATCATGATTACCTTAAAATAAAAAATTACCCATCCAATGAATGAAATGGTCCCAAAAAAGTAATATTTTGGACCAGTGACAAACTCGTGGATGTCATTGTCTCAGAGTTGTGTCACGCGTGCAAAGAATTTCACAAAATATCAAATCGTTCTAGCCAAACACATGACACTAAACTTGTGTGTAATATGCAATACGCTGTTGCAAAATCAGATCACAAAAGAAAAATTTATTTCAAACTCGCCTTAATTTGCAAAATTTCCTACTAAACTTGCAAGTTTTTAAGAGACTTTGTTGCCTCAAAACATATATCGTATATTCGAAATCCTTCGTGGTCGAGGGGTAAGGCTCTCGAATAGCAAACTGGAAGTCGCAGTTTCAAATCCCGATGCGCGCAAGGAAATTTTATTTGATTAGTTTGTGCTATTTCACAAATCATTCATTTAAGATAATATAAAGTAAATTTGCGGCATGTTCCAGAGTTGAACATACACTCAGTATTGCCCTGGTGTAAGACCACTATTCAGAATTGAAAAATTCTTTTAAATGGCTTTGGCCGTATTTGGTGACCAGATCTGAATATCCAGGTACTTCTTCACCTTACTCTACCCCATCTCCTTCCCCTCTCTGCTATCGTTAGCCTTACAATAAAAGTCAAAAAAATATCTATTCTATAAAAAGTCAAATATATTTTCTAAAATGGCTGAAGTAGATATTTCTGTTATTCTTATTATAAGTCATAGTGGTTGTATACAGTATTTACTCGTAGACAGAATTCTACCGTTTTTGATTGAATTAAAACTTCGATATCCAATGTTTAATTTTGTTCAATGCCATATTTTTTGTTTAAACTTCGCCGTTTTATATATTTTTCCAAGAAACTGATTACTTTTTACAACCTAATATTTTTGGTTCAATTTTTCAAACTTAATCATCAGTCGAGGGGTAAGGCTCTCGAATAGCAAGCTGGAAGTCGCAGTTTCAAATCCCGATGCGCGCAAGGAAATTTTATTTGATTAGTTTGTGCTATTTCACAAATCATTCATTTAAGATAATATAAAGTAAATTTGCGGCATGTTCCAGAGTTGAACATACACTCAGTATTGCCCTGGTGTAAGACCACTATTCAGAATTGAAAAATTCTTTTAAATGGCTTTGGCCGTATTTGGTGACCAGATCTGAATATCCAGGTACTTCTTCACCTTACTCTACCCCATCTCCTTCCCCTCTCTGCTATCGTTAGCCTTACAATAAAAGTCAAAAAAATATCTATTCTATAAAAAGTCAAATATATTTTCTAAAATGGCTGAAGTAGATATTTCTGTTATTCTTATTATAAGTCATAGTGGTTGTATACAGTATTTACTCGTAGACAGAATTCTACCGTTTTTGATTGAATTAAAACTTCGATATCCAATGTTTAATTTTGTTCAATGCCATATTTTTTGTTTAAACTTCGCCGTTTTATATATTTTTCCAAGAAACTGATTACTTTTTACAACCTAATATTTTTGGTTCAATTTTTCAAACTTAATCATAAAAATACTATAGTTCCCAGTTTCCTTACATCTATAGATATATTTTTTTTAATTTTCAGAAATTTGTTTTTCATCCGTTATTTTCTTTTTTTCCTCATTTTCTTTCCATTATATTGATCATTAGTTATGACAATGATTTTGCATTGTTTATCATTTAAAGTTTAATTGCTTGCGCTAGAAGCAGGTTTATTTCAAATTCGGTATATATCTCACATCTACGTATTTGGTGTCCAGTGGAAACAGCTTAATATTTGTCTGCATACGATCCGTTAACTTTTCAAATCCACCCGTTTGAGAGCGCTGAAGAAACCTGAAAGAAACTGAAAGAGACTGAAAAGGAACTGAAAAGAATGGTAGGTGAAAATAGACCGAATCGGAAATGAGGACGTAAACAGATTTTTTTTCAGCTTTTCTACTTTATTGTGAACATGAAATTTGCTTCACTGGGAAAGGGTAGAAAATGTGAATTTCGTATGTGAAATACTTCAGATTATTTGCCTGGCTTTACACTCTCTGATTTCATTCGCGCTAAAGTGTTTTTTTCACGGGAAATTTTTCAATTCCATTCCCTTTAGGTACTGTGAGCTTCTGAAGTTGTAGAAAGCTGTCGCTAGAGAGCGTGTAGCGCGACATTGTTATGATTTCATCGTAATTTCCAACATTTCTTTTATGGTAACAAAGTGCCGGGATATAGAAATCAACGGTGGCGGGGTAAAGCTTTTTTCTTCTACAAGGAATATGTGACAATACACAAGCACATGAATAATTTGCTTATGTAAAAAACCTACTTGTAACCAAATTTGTATGAGACACGTGTCTTATGATTCGTAGGAATGCTTTAATTCTCTACGAAAGTCAAGTTTATGTCAACACGTACGTATATTTTCACTTTCTTATTTAGTAAGCACTGCGAAAATTAGGGATTTTTATTTCGTCCTTACTAAGGGTAATAATATAATATTATTACTATATTATTATCGCTAAGTGAGCATCTATTTTTAAAAAAGTCTAATCACTCTGTTATTTTACATGCTTGCGGCAAAATAACACACAAATCAGAAGTAACAACAATTGCCGCCATTTGCAAACTGTCAAAGCTCGGTGGCACTGACTTGTTTGTTGATCCTATATAACACTAGCTGTACCCCGCCACACGTTGCTGTGGCCCAGTATGAATAAGAAAAAGAGAAATACTAACGCTTTTAGCTTTTACGTCCAACAGATGGCGCTGTTTATTTTTACGTATCACAGGTGATATCTATGAAATATAGGTATATAAAAACACACGTGTATTCAAATTAAACAAAATTGTGTCACAATTTTAAAGCAATCGATGAAGAACTTTCTGAGATTGAAGATTTGAACAAACGAACATTGACATTTTTGTTTATAATATAGACCCAGGCATATTTAAAAAAAATCATGCAAATATGATAAACCCCGTATTTTCATACTTTTTACCCACACAAGACGCCCTGAGGAAATCATTTCCCTCAGTGCCTATCACATCTTTCAGGATGCTGTGTGGAGGGTCCTTTTTGGAAAGGAAGGAGAGGATGTTCTGGTAAGTAAATCAGTATGAAGGGGGTTAGAATCTAGGGTTAAGTGTGTCCAGGAGTGATGGACGAACAAATTTATCCCTCTCGTTGCGGGACAAGGCGATGGGTCGAGAGAGCAGTTGGAGTGGTCAAAGGGTCTCGTAATACCAGCCTCTCCCGATCCGGCTCGCCACGCAGATGATGGGCAGGCGCATCCTGAATACATTTCACCCGAGGAACCCAGGCACCCTTGCTAAATAACCAAACTAGTAGCGAACCAATTGGTGTGACCTATGGAAGAGGTGTTGGTTATCCAATAAATGTTCCCGGGGCGGCGGTACCAAAACTCACCTCTTAAATCAGATCCTTTTAATATGTTATATCAGTCCTCAAAAGCAACCCAAACAGCTGCTAGACAAAACAAAAATTTCAATAACCTTTATTCACTGCTTTAAACACGTCGGTTCGAATTTCATTTTCGCTTTCGTGAATAACTGCAAATAACGGAATTGGAAATTTTCCCACTTTTCGATGACACCGCATTCTATCAGCAATTGCAGGAATTACGTAGACACATTTTCCTGAAATTAGATGATATTACAGCATTAAATATACGAAATAAATGTCGGTCCTACCCAATCGGGATTTGGTGGAGTTGTTAGTAAGGGCGGTTGACTCCAGTCCCTGCGGAGGAAGGTTCAATCTTCAGTCCAAATATATTTAAAAAAAAATTAAATGATGTTTTAAAATACATTTTAAAAGTTCGCAGTTTAAGAGCCAGTCCCTAGAGAGGCTGGTTCAATCCTCAGTCATATAAAAAAATGTTTGAAATTTCCTCACTAGCCGGCTCAAGAGATGGTGTAACTAGGTCGACTACTGAAAATAGATTGTTTTGTTATGTTTGAAGGCTTGGTACAATTTTGTTACAGAATATATAAAAAAAACCTTCATTTGTGACATGAAATATGAGTAAACCAATAAGAGGAATCATCAATAGTTTGTATGATTTTTTAAAGTTCATGATGACAAATCTAAAAATTTGCATATTTCAAAAAATAATTGCTGATACGGTTTAATATTGACACGCAGCGCAGGTAGAACTCAATGTAAAATAATGCTTCAGTTGATCGGCTACTAATCATTTTCTGAAATGTTCCACCTACATTAAAAACAGTGAATCTATTTGTAATTGAATGCCTTTCGGGAATACTTGATGACATGTCTAGAAATGATAGCCGGTTAAATTAGGTACCACATCTGTATAGCCGGAGGTAGGTACTTCGAAGTCTTTAACTATCCCATCTACTTCCCGTCCTCACTTCCTATAGCCGATAAGAATATTGATTTAGATGGGCATTTCAGCTGATCGAGATTTGTTTAAATGTCACAAGATGGTCATCAAATGTGACGAGAGTTTAAAACACAGCAATATAATTTTTTTCTTCCGCTTAGGAATATTTTTTTTACCTAGCCTAACGTTGGCTAAGATTTGAAATACGAAATAAATATTTTAAATGGAAACATCATAAAATCACTGAAACATTTTTTCAGTTACAGATAAGTAAAAAATACTGTTATTAAAACCCCTGAAAAAATATCGGAAATTCTTTATATCACTGCTTTACACTCCGCTAGCAACCGAAACGTCCGAAACGAACCATATCCATTTTACTAACTCGGTTAGCGGTAATAAAATGCATTCTATATTTCGGCTCATAACCGAAATGCCCCATATCCATTTTCCCCGCAAAGAAAACACACAAAATGGCACAGGTAATTATAAAAGCAATTATACATTCCTGACACGATCTCACATTACAAATCCCTCTAAATGTTATCGCTAACTTCACTCCGGGGAGGAGAAAAGGGATATTTGTATAGTATCAATTGATGGTACCATCCCATATAAGGGAAACGTTACCTACTGTTGGATGGAGTTTACTCAGGATACCAAAGTGGTGTAAGGGATGCCAACCTTTCTAAACTAATAATAGATCCTCGAAACGGTTCAATTTTAAGTTCTCATTTGGGAACTCCCCTCTCTGATTATAATAATAATTGGATAATGTGTACAGCGCCGTTTTTCGTGTAAATCCACGTCAACGGCGCTGTACAAATATGACATAACTTTTTAGGATTTATCATAATATATATAAACAGATGCAGAAACATACCTACCTTACAATAAAATCAATTATATATAATTCATTTCATTCAATTAATTATTCATTAACTTACAAGAGAACGGGTGCTTCTACGACTCGTTCTTGAGTTCAACAGCTCGTCTTCGAAAAATATTGGCCTGCCTCTGTGTTTCCTCCCTCCTATAGGATGGGTCTCTTCAAAACCATTTTTACTCCTTTCTCTCCTCAAAAAGACCCTCCATATTGTATCCCCAGAGATGACATAGGCTTTCAGGGAAATTATTTCCTTCAGGGCCTCCTGTGTAATCGACTCATTTGGGCACTATTGCAAAACTTCGTTCATAATCTAACACCGCGTATCTAAAAAAAACAAAATATTTTTTTTCGACATTCTTCAAGTATTAACTTCTTAATTTTTAATTATGTAATGCACGTTGTTCCCAAATGTTGTACAAAAATAGCGGTGTTTGGTAAAAACATTAACACAAAGTATGATACAGTTAAATATGACCGAAGGAGATAGGGTCCCATTAGCTCATTTGGTAGAGCGGCGTCCCGGCAAGGCGAGGTTTTTGGGTTCAAGTCCTAGATGTGATCATTTTCTGATTTTTCTGTTTCAAATAATCGTTTAGGAATCGCTAAAATTGTCTTTAATGACTAAGCTAACTGCCTGGTTTAGCGGCCTTAATTAGGTTTGCAACTCTACCATTTATTGATATGATTTTACGAAGATATAGTTTTTTTGCTTCGTTTTAAAATCTGTCGAGTCTTTAATCATTTCTAAATTGTGTGGCTATTCTGTAGTGCAGTGTGTAGCACAGTGAAATCGTTAACTTTACAATATCGGATTTATAGGCGATACTTCCGATGTTTCTTTACCGATTTTCCGAGAACGATCTTGATACAGAAACCGATGTTTATAACGCAGACAGATATAAACCCTGGTAATGGATGGGCATCTCTTTATGAATTGACATTCTTATACGTAAGACGGCTAGGAAAAAGTTAAAAATACTGATAAATTTACAATGTCGAATTGAAATATTACTTTAAATATACATTCGTAGTCCACATGTACTTTTTGATACTAAAAAGGGAGTTAAAAAGTTCATGCTGTCATTAGTTAAGTAAAAAACCTTTTTTTCTGGTCTTAGATGAAATATTTAAGTCCATAGTACCTATATACGATTTCTATCAAATCTAAGACCTTGGTTAGTTCATTAATAATTCAGATTAACGTTATCTAAAAGTTGTGAATAGCTTATCCGACAGTTTATCCGACAAATTAGATGCCGCGCGAAAAGCGACGACTTTTGTTTACCGACGCGACTGTCGAAATCATATTCTGATTGTACTCGCAAGTATCGGTAACTGACTATAGATGACGGATTTTGTCAATAACGTATAGATAAAGGACTTTATTGATCGTCCGTGCTAGACCTCCGGGTATGCGCTATTGTTCCTTTAGCCTTCCGATAGCTGATGACGTTGCGTATCGAAGAAGTCGAAAATTGTACATTTCAGTTATCCACAGTTTTGATAAGTAAGCCGGAGCCATTCCATCAATTGACTTAAATTCCATCCAGCAAAGCTTGTACTGTATTTTTTATGACTTCAAAAGAACTTATAACTATTATCGTGATTAATTATTTGAGTTACTATGCCGTGTTGCACATCTGACTTTCTCTTGGGCATGCTTGGTATGAACCATCTACGGGTCAGAAGAGATGTGCATATTGTATCACACTTCTTCAAACTGATTCGTGGATGGTTTGAAAATCCGAATATCATGGAGAGTATTAGTCTCTATGTTCCTGATGGTTATCTCCGTCACCGACAGCATAGACTGTTTTATCTCCCGGCCTGCAGGACTAACTTGCCTGCAGGTCATGCCGGTGGGGAGAGCAGTCTTGCTGTTGAACAGAATTAATTCGGATATCGACATATTTAGCTGAAGGTGAAGCTGCCTTTAAAAGGCAAGCTCTATTGACGCTGGTATAGTTTATACACCGCTAACTATTATGTAATACCATTTTACAAATGTACTTAAAAACGAAATAAAATGTAATTTTTTAATGTTTTTAAAGGAATAAACAAATTGAATTGAATTGTATTGAATTGAATCCCTATTTAGCTAACATTAATAATGTTTCTTTGCTTGAATGATATTCACCTCCCTGTACCATGCGATGTTTGTTGATGAGATCTGAATAGCCATGTACTTCTCCACCTAACTCTTTTCTATCTGATTCCCCTCCCGACAATCTTCAGCCTTACAATATACCCCACTGGGAATGCTATACTCTCACTGTCCTCCAGACGGATGGGCGCAGTTGGGACAATTGAAATAATTTCAGATTTAATAGTTCTCGTAACGAACACAATAGTTATAACTCTTTTCAAATAAAGACTAAAAAAACTCCTTATAATTTAATGCAGGTTTATTGCCTTTTTTTCTTTTGGCAGTTCAAATGATAAAGGCGTGATTTAAGATTAGCTCTCCTTAGTACGGAGACGATTCGTATCTCTAAGCGCCACTTCATAAAAAGGTACGATGGTTTAAACTCATCGACACTTCTGGTGAAGGGTACCTGACTTCGAAGGGTGTTTATAGGAAGTGGACAGTGTTAATCATAAAGATAAATTACACAAAAGCGTTAATATAAAATAAAATTTCATTGAAAATGAAATCATTTTCTTCAGCTCGGTTCGTCGGTGTCGAATCGTAATAAATACTTTTAAAACTTGAATAAGAAAACAACAATCAAAATAGAATTGGTTCTAGCTCATAACACGAAATAAATTTATTATATACTATTAATGGACTTTTGATTCTCAGATATCTAAATAAATACGGTCAAAGAACTTTAGGATACGAGGTCACAAAAGTTTGCAAATATGTTAAACCAAAATTGCTGTTAAAATATTTACGTGAAAAGAATTGATTGACTGATTTTTGAGTCCAATATTGGCAATATTGTACGTGCATCAGCTGTGGTTAACAGTTGGAATTGAAAAGGATTCTGACATACCCCCTGTTGTTTTCGAACCATATTATAACTTTGAGAGACACTGTGTGGTCATCACTGCACAAGCTCTGTAATAAACTCGAGGAGCGCAATGAAGGAAAGCTTAAGGTCACACTGCACAGGTTTTCTTAACAGACTGGTCTTTTATAAATAAATCGTTGCAAATATCAATGATGTAGGTACTCCATACTGTCAGGCAGGGCAGAGAATTGGTAACAGGTTAAATGAGGGAATGCAGGAACATATGTTACAGGGAGATGCATATAGTTACGTCAACAGATTTTCTCAACATTTTTTTGTACTCACGTTTATTTATCTTTCAGATTTCAGTTTGGCAATACACTGCACCGATCTTTTCACCGAAATTTTCATAGAAAAAAAAAAGAATTTTCGGATAAAAAATGAAAAAACCTTATCGAAATCAATAATGCCACTTTATTTTAATTTTAGCACTATATTACTCCCAAAAGTCACGAGCCGCCACTGATATATATATATCATTAAAATAATTATATTACGAGTACGTCAAATACCGATTCTAAATTTAAATATTTATTATTTTTAAGAACCCGTTGACAAACTGCTATCTAGCGTGTTAAAGGGAGTAAATTACAATTATTTAACATTTAAATAACAAAAATTAAATACAAGAGGAATTCACTCAATATTATTATATTCTATGATCTACAATCTTATAACCACTCAAGTGATTTTCAACTCGAACGCAAATCATTCAACTTATATTCCAGTTATTGATGCGAGCACTCGAGTGGTTAAACAAAAAATGTGATACATGCTCTAAGGGGTAATAAACATAAATTAATTGAATATAATAAACATAAATTAAGGGGTAATAAACATAAATTAATTGCTTCCATGTATTAAATTGATAAAATGGTGGTTTGTGAATAAAAAGAGGGGGTGAGAAACATTGTGACATAATTATTGTAAAATGATGAGAACATTTTTGAAATGATGTGATATCTTAATATTTTGGAAATTATGTAATTTCCTATTATTTTGGAAATTACGTGATATCTTATTATTCTGGAAATTCCGTGATATCTTATTATTTTAAATTTATGTGTTATCTTATTATTTTTAAATTATGAGTTTCTTGTTATTTTTTAACTATGTGATTTCTTATTATCTAAAAAATTATGTGATATCTTATTATTTTGGAAATTTTGCGATGTCTTATTATTTTAAAATTATGTGTTATCTTGTTATTTTTAAACTATGTGATATCTTATGACTTTATTTATTATACTGTTATACTTGGTGGAATTATATATTATTAAAATAGAAAATAAAACATTTTTTAACTTATTTCCACTTTTTTATTTTACCACTACCGGTTTCATCCTATTATGGACATCTTCAGATTGTCCTGCGTGGTATGCAGGAAAATTCATTATTTTATTTACTAAATTATCGATTATTCTGCTATAGTGACCATTGTTATATTATTATTTCTTATTTATGACATATTAACCTTAAAGAACCATTGTAATTTAATAACCCAATAATATGTACCTACCTTGACATTGTGTACCTAATTTTGTATAAATTCTGTAACAAAAGAATTTCAATTGCCAGCCTGAAGATGTCCATAATAGGATGAAACCGGTAGTGGTAAAATAAAAAAGTGGAAATAAGTTAAAAAATGTTTTATTTTCTATTTTAATATGTGATATCTTATTATTTTGGAAATTTTGTGACATCTTATTATTTTGGAAATTTTGCGATATTTTATTATTTTAAAATTATGTGATATCTTATTATTTAAGGAAATTATGTGATATCTTATTATTTTGGAAATTATGTCACATCTAATTATTTAGAAAATTATATGATATATTATTATTTTGATGAAAATAAATCGGGAAAACTGATAAAACGTACAAGTATTAATGAATTAGAAACATTTATGTCACGTAGACCAAATTTTAGAACAAGTAAATAGGTAACTCACATAAATAAAAATCGGACACATTTATTCAAGACACTATCTAGGTTATAATCCAATTCTTTCGAACTTTCTGATCGTTCAAAAAGACAGCTGCCAAAAATGGGAATAAATAGTTGCATGACGATATTGTTAATTTTAAATTTGAAATATAAGATCTTAACATATGACCTATAATAATAAAAAGGTCCCAATGGTCAAGTGGATAAAGACATTGTCCAAGCAAGACAGATATCCTGGGCTCGATTTAGAGTTGAGAGCGTAATCTTTTTTTTGTTGTTTTTGCCGTGTTCTGTTTCATGTTTTGTTTATATTTGTTAGTATTTTCTTCTTCTTCATTAAATATATCATATTCATTAAACGTAAAAGAACTATAAAAGTTTTTTTCCAATATTATTAATAATTCTTTGTTTTTAAATTGTCTTCCATAAGAAATCAAGGAATGAATCTTGATTCTAAATTCATACTTGATGAACACGTTAACTAATTCACAGAATATGCAAGCCATTCAAAGACCCTCAATCAATTTTAACCCTTTATAATGCCTTAATTAAAAGTAAGCTTTAGTGTGGAAGCACTGTCTTTTAATTATTGCATATCTTTGTATAATTTTGTCGCTTGAATGAAATGCACATTACTTCGGTTTGATATTTTTTAATGTAAATATTATTGTTGTCAGGTTTTTTTTCATTTGCCTGCGGGCAGAGAAAACTCTTGATTAGCTATTGTGGGATAATAAAGTCAGGTGTTTGACTTCGTCAGTGTAAAGCGAGACAGACTCTGTGATCTTAGGTATACTATAGTAGTATAAAAGACCATGCATTAGCTTATTAGCTTTATATTTCTCTAATATTCCAGCTCGCAACCAGAAAACACGCATGCGTAATCTCTATACTCGGTTAAAACAACCAACTAAAGTAATCTGAACTCAGCGTACCCGTTATATTAATAATTTCTCCACAATGTTTACAACAGTTGCACAGCTTGTAATGGACCTGTTTGGGGTAAGAGAACGTAAAGAATTTTTTTTTCATAAATTAAAATACGTTCAGAGAATAGGGAGAAACGAACAGACTATGGACATCTTTGGGACATACTAGAAGCTTTATTATAGAAACCTACGTCGGTAATAGGTGTTAACCACGTAATAATTGAAAAGAGGCGTGATGAAGCTCAACGAATCAGATCATTCCCAAAATCAATTAAATAATTTTTCGCCAATCACGGAGATTAAGGGCGGTCTAAGACACGATACACTCGAGGTTGATTTACTGTTGAGCTAACCTTGGGATCCGGTCTCACGATGCGTGTAAAGGCACTTGGAATTCGACGATAAATTTGCATTCTAAGGCAGAAACGTAGCGATACCCAACCATCGATAACGAAAAAAGGGGTGACGGTCTGGTGAAAGAAGAGGGTGTTTTAGAATGTTTTGGACCATAAGACATATTACGAGGTGATCCTCATAGAGAGAATTGTTTACGTTCGCTGAGGTTCTGAGTGCTATTTCAAGTGTTGACAATGGACACGAATTTTAACTTAATATGGGATGTTTGGCCGAAATTGCCTAATTATATTAACACGGGGGAGATGCAAGTTGGGTAATTAAGAAAAGACATAAAAGTTAATGGGTCACGAAGTCTTTGATTAACGATCAAAATTTTACGACCTTTTTTGCGCGTAAACAAAGTTACGAGGATAATATATTGAAATTCCTGGATGAAGCGAGAAAAGAGTATATGGGTTGGGCTAAAACTAGACGCAAAAAAACTGTAAAAACAGGGATGTACTGGGCGTAGATCGCTGAAAAGAAAGGACCGGAAATCGAAAAGAAACCCGAAAAGTAGTTTAGCTCATGATGGAAGGGGTTTCAACGACTCGGGTAGTGGACAGCGTTGGGTTACGAAAGATTACCAGAAGATATGCGGCGGATATCACGAAAAGAGTTAAAACAGGTAGGCGAAATTACAAAAAACGTGTCGAACCAAATTTTGGAACGAATGCCTACGTATGTCATCACCGAGAGGGAGGTATATGTGTCCTGGGATCACCCACGGATCGTGTAGACACCAATCAAATGCTAGAAGGCAGCACACAAGGAAGGATACTGTATTGCGCAAGCGCTGGACATAATAGGTGAAAAGCTTCCGTTAGTTGGGATAATTTATTGATTATATTATCCATATCAATAGCGAATTTCTCGGAAAGACTTCAAAAACAACGATATAGAAATGAGCTACACCTAGTCTAAAGGCCGGAAATCAACCAATATTACGGACACAACACGTGTACGAGAAAAAATAATCAAATAATTTTACGCAATAATCTACATCGCCGTATATCATTTACGGGAGGGCGCCCGAAAGTCAGGTCACCGAGTGCGGGCCTGTACCCGTCTCGGCAGTTCGGGAGGTGTTTACCTCAAAATCGGGAGGCGGGAACAAAAAACCCTGAAACGGGATTATGCAATTCTAAACTTAACAGGAAGTGAAACCTCGAATGCATAAAGGCGAAAGTCGCACAAATTTTAAGTCGATTTATTCGAAAAAACATTACTAAATAGCGTTGTTTGGAGGAAATCGGGGCTTTTTTCGTTTTAACTTGGTTGGGGTCGGTCTTCGAGATCTTTGGCGTCGCGATAGTTTTGGCGTGCTATTTTTAAACTAAACTTATAGAGTTTTAAATGTAGTGAAGTTGTGAGTTTTGAAAATCAAGAGGAGGAAAAAATAGAGAACCATAATAATTTTCAAATAACCTGACGAAAACGGCTAAGGCAAAGTTCTAAATTTATTGTGAAATTGAAGAGACAGTGTTTTCCTTGCGAGCACGGGAAGGATTTTAACGGTTTACACGATATAAGAATTTAGTGAAAAAATCGAAGTGAACGTGGCAAATAATATATGAAAGGTTCTAGGGAGGGGGAGGGAGTTTGGGTAGATCTCGGCAGATGCTTACTTAGATGCTCTAAAATAGTCGTTAGGGGGAGATATCTAGATTAGGTACAGTGGAGGCCAACAGATACCGATGCATGTCAACTATCAATTTACGGTTAGGGAGGAAGAGATCTTCTATTGAAAGAAATGATCCGCTTAAACATTCCGAATTCTAGTATCCGGTAAATTGTGTGCTATCTACGGGGCGGCGTATGAAAATAGAAATTTTAGCTAGAAAAATTAGATACAATATGGTTATAGTTCCTACTGGCGAGTAGACGGGTGACATAGAGAATCGATTTCGAATTTAATACGAACCTTAAACGGTTTAGGGGCTTCTACTCATACCTACAGTTCCTGGACGCGGATTAATGTACATGTCGTCGATATCCCGACTGGACTGGTAATATTACGATTTTGGGTGAGTGATCTTGCATGAATATATATTTCCAGAACGTTAAAATTGCGACGAAGATGGGGCTGCAACTGATAAAATAGTATCACATTTAGAACTGTTTGCTTGCTTCTAACAGCTGTGTTTAGCACGAGGCCAATGACCTACTTATTTGTAAGCAGTTAGTGGCGACACACGACCCAAAAGGAAGAAAAGGGACCCCATAAATCACTCGACGTCCGTGCCTGACGACAAAAGTCGTACATTCTACCGAGTTGACAGCCGCGCAGAGGCACCTCAAATCAACATGGAAGCGACTAGCTGCAACCAACTCATGCTCAAAACAAATAAAAAAATCAAATTAATAATATTTGTATAACCTTATATGTTCACTAACAAATTCCCGAATACCTTTGGCCTCGGCTTAGAACTCACCGTTGGAGTATGTTGTTCGTAAGCTGTCTTGAGAAAGCACACAACTTCCTCAGCTCAGAAGTTTTTCTACTTTCCTCATCACGCGATTTCGGGGCGTCAACGTTGTATGGAGAATCACGAAGAGTTCGGGAGGTCATCCCTTTTCGCGGAGCCGGGTCGGATGAGAGGACACGAGAAGGCAGTATGAAAATTAATGTCAAGTTGGAATGTTTGGGCCTTGGTTCGCTGCGAAGGCGTTTAATTGAACGGGCTCCAAGTCTTTCAAAATCGCGTGGAGGGGACGTCGGCGTGATGAACGAGGGTTCAAAATCGGAGGACGAACACATACTAAAGCGGGGTTTACCCGGAGGTTGATGCAACTCGACTGGAAAACCCTCGAGATCCTTTGCAGCAACCTTCGTGAGGTGGATAGTAGGCCTGGCGGCTAGTGGACGTTGAAAGCCTCACCAGAACAAACCTATTTGAAACATGCACGCGTTTAGCATCATGACAAGGGAAGCAATGAAAATTCCCCTTTTACAGTCAGTAAAGTAGTCCGTCGGAGGAAGCGGGGCGGGGTGATTTGGGATATTCCAACAGGTGCATTGCCTCTCCCTCTGACGTGAGCGGTCCGGAGGTGTCAAGGCGACTATAAGAAGAAGTTAGACCAGACCTCGGGGAAAGCCAGACACGTATTGGTTCTTGGGGTTGTGCATTTGGAAGAATAGCGACCATTTCATTTGGGGCAGTGAGGTGCCGACCCAGTTTGCAAAAAAAACCTTTTCTCGTCATTCAATCCGTTCCCATCTCCTTTTCTCTCTCGTTTCCACTTTCCATTCGCAACACCCAAAGTTTACTAACCACAGCTAAATCCATCTATCTAGTTTCAGTACACCATTACAGAGGTCGACGAGGGAGTCCCAGTACTTATGCGGAAACAACACCCCACTCAACGAAGGGTTTAGTAGCACGTACACAAAGGGAGGAGGGGGGGGGTACGGTTCTATGTCACAATCTAGAATTTATAAACACGGGGACATTAGGTAAGGGCGGGGATACAAGGAAATTGTAGAGATATGATAGAAACTACTAGGTCAATTAGCAATAGGGTCCAGTATTCGAAAGTTAGGTGAGACACGTACTCGTTTCTTGTAGTACTCGCTGAGGGTCGATGGACGTTTTTCCCCACACTTTGGCTAAAAAGAACCGGGAGTTACCATGGAAAGGAGACATTAAATACCTACCACCCTATAACGGTGGGCTTCGAATTAACAAATCACACAACGTGAAGTTAAGGGATTTATTGTAGATCAACCCCAAAGCGAAGGCCTTACTTTACTGTGTGCAATATCGCAGGGGCGGGGGATGTCCAGAGTTAGCTAGGCTCAGCACGATATCATTTTGCAAAAGCGAACTGAACGCTGGGGATAAAGAGGTATAAAAACCTCATTCAAGCGAGTTAGGACAATTAGGAGGTCGAGTCAACACAAGCTAATATAAAATTATAATACCATGTACGCAATTTTGATGTCCGGAATTAATACATCATTTTTACTTTTCAATTCTATGAAATTTTAAATAACGGTTAAATTTGCTTGTTACCCTTTACGTCATTAATATTTTAACACGGTGAATAAATATCACGTGCCAGGTATTAGTCAAGAGGTACAATGTCTTACAACTACGCCTTGGAATTTTAACTAAAGATGATTCCTAAGTGTTCCCTAGGCAGCAACTTACAATTATTATTATTATTAAACGTGCATTTAGCATTTAATTAATTGTTTAATTTGTTATACGAAACACGAATGTTAGTAGCAGAACCGCCGAATCTTAAATCTTTATTATAATTCCGGGTAAAACTTGAATAACGGAGTTTTGCAGGTATCTTCTGAATACAAACGTGGTTAAACTCCTACCACCGAGAGATCCATTGTAATCTCTCTTTCTATTTAATGTATCGTTTATGAGGAACCGCGAAAGGTTACAGAGTGCTATCAGTTGTTGGAACATAGCTCGTTTTTCTTTGGTGTGGACATTCACCGATAAAACATGCTGTAATGTTGTTTGATGTAATGGGTTAAATTGAATGAATAGATTGATTTTTATGGAATTTAAAACACCGCATTCTTAATATTATTTAACCTGTCGACTGTAGATGGGACACCGGTATCCTCCATACTAAAATCGATGGCTTTTTTTAAGCGATTTTAAACCTTATGTACAAAGGAACTATATGAAGAATAAGTTCAGAGTCGCTTGCGCTACATATTTTTTTCGAAAGTACTTTTTATTTCATGTTTGCAACTTCTCTGACGGCTTTGGAAAAAAATATCTCAAATTTAATTTTTTCTCAAGGTCATGGAAGTCACTATTGTCACAGTCACAGTCACAGTCACAGTCACAGTCACAGTCACAGTCACAGTCACAGTCACAGTCACAGTCACAGTCACAGTCACAGTCACAGTCACAGTCACAGTCACAGTCACAGTCACAGTCACAGTCACAGTCACAGTCACAGTCACAGTCACAGTCACAGTCACAGTCACAGTCACAGTCACAGTCACAGTCACAGTCACAGTCACAGTCACAGTCACAGTCACAGTCACAGTCACAGTCACAGTCACAGCCACAGGCACAGTCACAGTCACAGTCACAGTCACAGTCACAGTCACAGTCACAGTCACAGTCACAGTCACAGTCACAGTCACAGTCACAGTCACAGTCACAGTCACAGTCACAGTCACAATCACAGTCACAGTCACAGTCACAGTCACAGTCACAGTCACAGTCACAGTCACAGTCACAGTCACAGTCACAGTCACAGTCACAGTCACAGTCACAGTCACAGTCACAGTCACAGTCACAGTCACAGTCACAGTCACAGTCACAGTCACAGTCACAGTCACAGTCACAGTCACAGTCACAGTCACAGTCACAGTCACAGTCACAGTCACAGTCACAGTCACAATCATCAGTCATTTTGGTTTGCACGAAAAATTGCAATGAAAAACGAGGTTGCCGCACATAAATATTTTTTTATTCATTTTTTAAAGAAATAACCACTTTCAAAACAATTATGCCCAAATGATTTATTGTTGTTAAAGAGGGTCGTAACATATTTCAAGATATAATCACATAAACTATAAAATGCGTTCTACACATTTTACAAATAAGCAATTATTATTACTTATCAAAGTTAAGATGCGTTTTCTTTAACCTGTTAATTAATAAGTCTTCTTTCAAAATATATCTAATTTCTGTAATGCTGTTGCTGTAGTGGAAAAGTTTTATTAAAATTTATTTTGTTTCTTCATAAACTGGAACAAATGGGACGCTCTAATTATCCTTTTTTGTAGAGTTTACAAAATTATTTAAAAAAGAAAAGCTGACATGTGAATATGATACTAAAATGTGGGTCATTTTTTGTTACAACCATCCCACATCGAAGTATGACTATCGACGGAGAATGACAGCGAGAATTGATTTTTGGAACAAAAAACAGAAATGGCTTACGTTCGTTTCAATATAAGAAATATGAACTTTACTCACAAATTTCGCCGATGGATCCAATAATAACAGGTCAAGTCAGTTTTATATTGACAGATTGACAATGAGACTGCTAAGTCACCAAACCTAGCAAACCACTTGGGGTGACCTAAGGCAGGGGTGTTGGTTATCCAATAAATGGTTCCGGGGCGGCGGTACCCATAACCGCCTTCGAAACATGATTGGTAAAACTTATTCCGTGAAATCAAGATGCTGTAACATTATGTATTTTATTTTATTTGTAATATAGACAACAGTTTAATCAAAAATAAAAATAAAAATAAAAAAACAAATAATTAACTAATAATAAATGTCAGTCAATGTTGTACATCAAAAATGATGTACAACAATATGAATAAAAAATAAGCATTTAAAATAACAAACAAAAACGAGAGGGAAAGTTTGGGCCAGGTGAGATCATGTGAACAAAAGCAACATGCAATCCAACGCGAATTCGTTTGTTCCGTCGTTTGGATGGCAATACGAACATGCAATGCACTCGTCTGGACGCGGCTTAAGAGGAAGCTACAAGCTAAAAATGTATTTATTCTTGGTATCCCTTATATCGTAGGTAATAGGCATTAAAATCGCTTGACAAATAGAGTCTAGAAACGTTCGATTTCAACCACAAAACTGGTTTTTATTTATTTTGGAAATAATTTTATAAGAAAGCCAAAAAGTTAATTAAGCGAAACTGTCACAGATAATTGAAGCTATAATTCTGTATTTTTTGAAGTAGTTTCCTTTATGCGTTTATTCATTTTTATTGAAAAAATAACTTTTTTTAGTACTTTACATTTATATATTTTATTGAGTAATTTATTTTTTTATTTGTATTCTACTCAAACGAAACGATAGGAAAACCTTCAATTTATACAAAGCATATGTTTTGGTATTCATAATTTATACCAATTCGTTATAAAGATTAACCAAAATAGTGATTTGGCACTAAGCTTTGCCCACAGTTGTACAAGATGTTGTGAGACGCAACTCTTGGTTTGCAGACGCAAACTTTTCGCCGTTCACAAGATGATTCTGTTTTCTAAACTTATTACGTTTTTGTAAAATGTAACGTCTTACCTCATATTGTGTTTATATATTGATAGCAATAATAGTATATAACGTACCATAAGTAGTTTCCACAGGATAGTTCAAAGAAATCATTATTTGACTGTGCCACACCGTATGCACATGGATACATCGGCACTAGAGCGATCAAGTTGTTTTTTTGGAAAATGAATATGGAAAGTTTCGGGGTTTCATAGTGATATTTATTTCGATTGTGCCCAAGAGGAAAGATTCTTAATGATTATTTATAATTTAGAAATAAAATTTAATATTGTTTTTGTCATTACGTTTATTTAATTGTGCTATGTGCTTTCATATCAAATTGCTACCATTTAATTTTTCATAAATCCCCGTTTAAATATTACGTAGTTTCTTCCGCAAAAACGTCGCCATTTCTACCAAGTCCACTTTGCTCGGCCTTTATCGGACCTACAATAATACTTTCCCGACACCATTAGAAAATTTGTGACGGCTTTTTCCAAATAAATCACTAGAAAATACAGCCTCGACTTGCAGCAGTAGTTTATCATATTGCCGGACGTTAAATCACCCACTGCCGAACCGGCACTAGCGGTAGACGTTAATATTGATTTTAAAATGAACCCCGAATAAAAAAAGACTGCATATTTTTTTAACGTCAAGAGTTACCCATTCCTAATCCAATAAATAAACTTAAGCTCACCTATTCTGATCATACATCACACAACCGAAAAAACCTTGTTTCATGTGAATACCGCAAAAGAGTGATTTTTTCACAAAAAGGGTGCTATACAAACTATCCGATTATTATTGTTATAACTCCATGGTAACCGGAGCGTGTTCGATGTTGTATCATCCTAAATAAGTAGGGTTCTTTTGAGGCTGAAGGGTATGGGTTGGATATGAGAAAGAGGAAGGTGGAGTATTCTTACTATTTAGATACGATCACCAAAAACGGTTAAAACTATTTTACGTAACTTTTCAATTCTGAATGGCGGACTTTTACTAGGGTGATACTGAGGGTAGTGAGAGTATCTCTACCACATAGCGCAATCTTACCTTACTTATCTTAATAATAAAACATTATAATATTTATCGCTATATTGTAACCTAGTTTTACGTTAAATGTTACTTGTAAGTTATGCTTTCAAGGCAACTACACATACCTTAGTTATACCTTTAATACATTATATCAACATTTTCAGGTGAACTGGTTAAAAAGATGTTCATGTACATCACGAGGAAAATGTTGACTGTACACGAGTACACACGAAAATCGATAGAAAAACGTACTTATCTTTGCGCAGCAGAGCAGTGTTTGTGATTTTATTTTATGTACGGAGAAAAATCATACTTCACACTTATAATTCACCGATTTTTAGTATTTTCAAGAAACCGAAAAAATATCGTTCTATAAAACAATTAGGTTAGGGATTTACCAAACACTCTTTAATCTTATTCACTACCGGATAATAACGAATGGCTATTGACTGTTGATTAAGTGAGTATTCACGTTATCATGAAATAATTAAAATAAAGATGTCACAATAAAACTCACATAAACTCCAACGGCTCGGAGGGCTTTGAAGCAGAGAATGGACGGTTATCTCGAGAGTATTTCCTCCTGGGGTAAAAATAATCTCGTCGAATTTAATGTTTCAAAGACCCAATCCTGTTTGATTACGTCTAAAAGGGATCCAAATGATAATCTAGTCTCCTTCAACGGAAGCAATCTTCCGAACAGGCCTTCCATTGATATGCTTGGTATAACTATAAGTGACCAGCTCAGGTAGGGGGGCTCCATCGAAGCCAGAGTAAAGTTGGCCTCTCAGAAGCTGGGCGTACTGTACAGGGCCCGCAGATACTTTAATAATACACAACTGCTGACCCTGTACAAATCGCAAGTGTGCCCTACTGTCGAATTTGGCAGCCATCTCTGGTCCGGAGCCCCTAAATACCTGAAAAAAACCCTTGACTCTGTGCAAAAACAGGCGGTCCGTTTGATAGATTCCCCAATCTTAACAAACAAACTGCAATCTTTAGAGCACAGGCGTCAGGTAGGTATGCTGTCCTTGTTCTATCGGTATTACAATGGAAGATGCTCTGAGGAACTAGCGTCATTGATCCCTTCGGCACCGGTGCGTATTCGGGATACACGCCAAACGCGCGCCCAACATTTGTACACAGTTGACATTTGTCACATGAGAACGGGTCGCTTCTACGATTCGTTCTTAAGTTCAACAGCTCGGCTGTGGAACGAACTGCCGGCCTCTGTGTTTCCTCCCTCCTACAACATGGGACTCTTCAAGACCCATGTTCACTCCTTCCTCTCCACAAAAAGACCCTCCACACAGCATCCCCAAAGATGACATAGGCCCTGAGGGAAATTATTTTCTTCAGGGCCTCCTGTGTGGAGTTAATATAAAAAATAAATAAAAAAATCCATTCCATTATCCGCTAGTTGGTGTTGCAACACACTCGAAGGACAAGTCCCAAAACTAAGTCAACTGCTGTAAAGGAAACATAATCAGGTTCAATGCAGTGGAATTTATACGGCAGAGCAGAGCCCACAGCTCAGGATTATGGGACTAGTTTTCTGTCTAGTAGGTAGGAAATCAGTAAATAAAAGAAGATGAACTTTATAAAACTATATTGTGACCATCAAAAAAACAAAACATGGGAGTGCTAATTTATACCAATGAAAGGTTAGGATTAAATTAACACCAATGTAATATTAAGAATACAAAACATACCAGATGGACTCCTGAACACACTAAGCTAACTAAACTAAGCCGAATATTGTAGGAAAACAACGGATGACGAACGAAAACATGGTTTTGGTAGAGAGGAACGGACCCGGGACGGGACTTCCGACCTCATCAACCGGGGACGGCGCGGAATCCAGAGAGCCTAGGTCTTCCTTCTCTTTGGGAAGAAGGGCGCTACACCTCCAAGGAACGTCTCTAGTCTCTGGCTGTCTCCACAATCTACATCCGAAAAGCACGTGGCCCAACCAGTCTCCAAGACTCACGGATTTCGGGAGAACCATCAACAATCCGTGACTTCGCGACGCGGGGTCAAAAAGGCATATTCTTGTAGCCCCAACCAGGACCAATCACTTTACAATTTCATGTCCAAAAAACAATTTCCACAAAATGGCCAACTGCCATCACCGGAAAAAGTGGGATTCACATAACATACACTAAAAATAAAACCGTACACGAACTATCGTGTTACGAAAAAACACCCCGAGCCCTTTTTAAAGATAAAAACAACTTGGATTCACATGATTACTGTGATTAAAACACCTCCATGGTGAGTGACTAATTCACGAAGAGCCAGCCCATCGCTGTTTGGGAGGAAGTCACCATAAACAAAAACCAATTTGTCTTCCAAAAAAAAATTTCCAATCTCCAAAAAAACACCATAGACAAAATATCCAAATAGGCAAGAACTGTACTAGTCACATAATATTTATGTGACATTGTGACATGTGACACATCAAACGGTGAGATGTGAAGAAAGTGTCCATAAATAGCTCATGGCGTGCGGAGAACTCTATATATTCCATTATAGACAGTACGACGGATGATCCTAACCTAATTAGGGGTCATATGTATCAGATGCTCCGGAATACGGCATTGCTTGGAGCAGGTAGCCTTCGGAGGAAGCAAAACACCAAATCTTGTAGCCAAATTTGATTGGCTTATTCTTTATGTACATCTTGCAAAAATGAGGACCGAAATATGGCACCATTTGCTCGTTGATGGAAAGCTTGTGTGCAAAAACACCAAATTGAATATTTTTCACGTTCAGCATGTTGAACAATGGACGAACCTACATAGAAAGATGGAACGATTAACGTTAGTCGAAGAATAATAAATATAAAAAAGTTTATGTTATGGCTACTATACCTTAGCCATTCTTTCGGTTTTATCTACAGTGTTGTTATCGCAAAATGTATATAGAGCTTTGTAAGCTCGAAACTTCGACATTTGATTCCTTTTTTGATGATGCTTACACCCATGTCGGGTCAGATGAATAATAATCTGTGGTAGATGGTAATGTATTGTAGCCGGTCAACTATCTAACTGGAATTCGGTATTGTTTTCAAATCGAGCGTATTTGATCGTAAGAATGAACTGAAGCACTTCGTCATCAAAGAATAATGAAAACAATTAGAAAGCATTATAAGACTTCAGTTTTTCGTACATAACTTAATGCACAACATTTAGCGGTTTAGGATCGCAACAGATATGGCTGGTGGTTCTTTTTAATGCCTTAGACTACTTTGTTTATAGTTAGAATTCTTTTTGTATTGTAGTTTTGATTTTTTGGCTGGTGGTGAATTTAAAATAGATATTTGCAAGGTATTATGACTCGCACCAGATGATGTCGAAGGCTGATTCCAGTCAAGGTCATTAGTGAATTCATCTGGTTCATGCTCGTCATGGCATGACTAATCTTCTTAATCCTAAAAATCATTCATAAAAACACTACAAAACCATATTATTTGAAGGCAAGCTAAGCAAAATCGTATGTAAACACTCTCACAGCTAACCTCCAAACGTTGCGCGCAGGCATCACCTGATTTCAGTCACATCTAGCGGTCATCTTATGCGTATAATACTATGTTGAAACAGTGTTGCCGAACATTTAATCTTGTGATAACAAAATGTGATTCACTATATTTTTATTTTTTTCCGTTTAAATTTTTTTTTTCATTATCAAAATGGGTATATTTTTAGGCCTTTAGTAAAAAATAATTAAAATTAGAATTAATATTAAAATTAATTGAATTATGTTAATTATTGAAAGCTAACATACCAATCTGTAAATGCTGCATAACAACTTGGTGGAATTTAGCTTTATTCACAGTGAAAAAAAATCATACTTTTCATCTATTTTTTTGATGCCTATAGACATCGTCATGGAGGTAATGAGTTAAAATACAAAAAAATTGAAGCACTTAGGTTAAGACGAACAACACAAAAAAAAACAATTTATGTCAATTATTCAATAACCAAGTTACACTTAAAGCGAGTGTGCAAAATTTTTCATAAAAGAATAGATTTTTCGGTCGCTTTTTCAGCCCGAACAAACTAAAATAGAATAAACGCAAATACGGAAACAATAACTTTATTCGTTTTCATTTGTGTTTATGGCTTTTTTGCGGCTTTCAAATTTAAATAAACGTCATCAAAATGCAGCAAACAAACACCAAAAAATGGTTTGTTTTTGGCAAAAGTCGTTTAGGCGTGAAAACAAATTTGTGATGGACAAAAACATTATTTAAAAACTGTGTGCCGATCGACGGCTGAATTTTCCCGAAAAATTTAATCAGAGTCCGGGTGAATGAATTGAAATTTTCAATTACATCCTATCCGGCCACAATTAATTAACGAACTATTTCATCTATACTCTATCTATTTCTTACCGGAACTTTGATGGTAATCAAATTGTGTAATTGTTTTGGTCAGAAATCTTTTCATTTTGAAATTTTTCATCACGGTATAATTCACTGTTTCAAATTAAACAAAAAATAAAATACTTTGCGTCAATATAATCGCCGTAGGAATATACGTGATTTTGTGTGGTTTTGATGTAAAGAGTATTAATGAAATTTTAATTTTAAAGGTCGGTGGCTGAGTTGACATCGCGTTTGGGTTCCACCCAGGCGTAGTGAGTTCAATTCCTAGATTGGCTAAGTCTTCCATCATAACACAAGCAACATTTTCCGCTTACTGTGGTGGTAGTAATAGATTTTCAAATATTGTCAGGTTATTCTTAGCCCGGGAATTTATTATATAACTAATATCGACAATTCATAAAAATACTTGTACTTATTTTTAATGTACTTTTACAGTTATTGCAATATTATTATTTTGTCATTTTTGCTACGTACGTATACGTGTATATATGCTCGTACATGTATCATCTAATGTAATATAATAAAATAAAAATAAATAAATAAAACTAAACTACTTAAATAAAGTACCTCTGTGTAATTATAGACAAACACATTTGTGAACTTATTAAGCGCATTAGGTAATGTATTTTATATATTTATTAATTAAGAAATATTATTAAGTTAGATAGTTAAAAAAAAGTATATTACGCCCTGTCTAGTCAATATGGAATATTCAGTGTGGAATTATTAGATAGGTATAAATGTGCAAAATTGTAAACCGATCAAAATTGATATAAAAACTAATTATTAAAGTTTTTTGAAAAAAACAACCTACATTCCTTTCAACAACGTTGTTGAAAATTTTCCCAAAAAAAGTGCCAAAGATTGAGACATCTATAAAAAATACTCAATATTACAAGTATTTAAAGGTCATTTAAGTAATTAAAACTCAATTCATCATAAGACACGAATTTCTCTATTTTCTACACAAATAATGCACACTATTTATATTTACAAATTAACAAAATATTTTAATAGTCTTCCAGAAGAATTGCAAAAAATAACAGATTTGATATTATTTAAGAAAAAAGTTAAATTATATTTAAAAAAAAACTGAATACGCGTAACATCGTTAACAAAATGCAGTAACTTAATTTTTTTTTCAATTCAGTGCCGGCAACCCGGGCGTTTATTTATTATTAGTTATGTACATACATGATTTTTCTCCTTACCCTCCTCACTAGACAAAGTCTGTTCTGAGGCTAAAATTAATAATATTGTCACAGCCTATACTTTCATACACTCTATGATATTACTCTTTAATCTTGCACCAAACTCAACTAAAAAACAGAAATTGAAAAACATATTTTTTCAATGTTTTGTTATTATTCCATTCACTATGTATTTTTATAACCATGTTTTAATTTTTATATGAGTTATGTATCTTATATATATCGTGAAAATACTTTGAGGAGATAAAAAAAATTAAAAGGCTTTTTTGGTGTAGCCGTCAATACATGTGTTTGTTACAATGCCATCAAAGAGTCCTTGAAGTAATATTTTACAAATGGCGCTATGCAAATTAGCAAAGTATTGTTACAATCTACACCAGATCCTAAATAATCTATGTTGTAAGTCATAAATGTCTGCTTATGTTGAAGCCGGAAAAACCCTTGAACGGTGAGCGCTGAAAATCGCATTTTTTATGTGAATATCGCCCAAAGCCGTTAAAGCGGCTAAAGCCGTTTCAAGCAAAGTTTTAATTCGGAATAGTGGTCTTGCACCAGGGCAATACTGACAGTATCTTTCACTCTGGAACTTTTAAATGGATTAATTGTGAAATAAAATACAAATTCATCAAATAAAATTTACTTGCGCATGCCGGGGTTTGACTCCGCGACCTTCGGATTACTATTATGACTTATTATGACGGCCGGCATAGTCCAGTGGTAACGCATTGGACTGCCATTCCGAAGGTCGCGGGTTCGAACCCGGCGTGCGCAAATAAATTTTATTTGATTAATTTGTGTTATTTCACAATTAATTAATTAAAATAATATATAGTATATTTGCGGCACGTTCCAGAGTGGAAGATACTACCAGTATCGCCCTGGTTTAAGACCACCATTCAGAATTGAAACGTTGCTCCAAATGGCTTTAGCCGTGTTTAGTGACTAGATCTGAATAGCCAGGTACTTCCCCACCTTCCTCTTTCCCTTCCCCACTTACCTTCAGCCTCACAACATCCCCCAATTGGGGATGCCATAGTCTCACTGGCTCCAGACGGGAGCAGTTGGGACTCTTGTGAGGTATTCACTATAAAAATAAAAAATAAAAACTAGTCTTGAGCCTTACTCCCCGACCACAGCAGCCATCGGTTACTTTTACTGTCTGAAATTTAAGATTTACGCACATACAAATATTATATACTTTGCAATACCATTTCTAACATTAACTATGAAGCTTTGAAATAACTGTCGAAAATACGCCATAATGTTTGATTCCATTTGTAATCGATTTTTTCCTTTATGGTAATTCTTCAGCTATTTGCACGAACCATTTTTTTTCGTTAACGTTAGATTATTTATAAGTTTTTCCGAGGGTTGAATAATTTAAAGAAAAAGTTTGACTAATAAATGTCTGAGAAGACATCAAACACGCAAACCCCAGATCAAATATTTATATTACTCGGTCACTGAGGGCGTTACCGTCAGATGGCGTGATTTTACGATGAAAATAATAAAAATGTTGTATTTTATTTTCTCTCTTCCACTTAGCATCTTCCTAACAAACTTATCACGCAGGACGCTGTTGCGTAATATGTATTTTTCAGCGAAAATGTGGAAAAAATAGCGCTCCAATATGACGCGAGTTATAAATCGCCTGAAAGAGGTTTTCTGGAGCTGAAAATACTGTTTTCATTATTGCCGCGGCCTCGTCTCGTGTTTTTCCCGAAATATCTTACCCTAATCCGCGCACTCACCCCTCTGCTACATTTCACGCTAGATAGGGCATAGAAATAACACACATAAGATTGGTGATTGGAGTACTAAAACCTAACCCATACTGCTGATAGCTCCGTTGTTGCATCTCCCTCGTATCTCATAAACGATGTATGTATAAGAAAGGTGGAAGTTACAATATGCTTAGTAAAATGACCATATTAGATTGATAAATTCAGACAAACTATATCACCCCAGCGGGAATCTAATATGCAAATCTAGCACTAAACTGAGTGGAACATTTTTTTAATCTATTTTAATGTTACTCAAATTACCTATTCTTTCATTTTTTCACCCAGACCAAGATGTTGCCTTACCTGATGCACTAAATCGAAGTTTTTTAGTGTGGCTCGACGATAAATTCCTGAAGTTATTTTAAGTATCTTAACAAGATGTAATAGTTTATGACCAATTGACGAGTATAAAATATAAAAAAAAACGCAACTCTCTATAGTAATTGACAAGCAAAATACATAAATTAACACAGGCAACGTATTCAAAGGCAAACAACTTACTCAAAGACACTCAATCATATTCCTTTATTCATTACGCTGAATGTGTTGGAATATGTAGTGTGCCTTTGAGAACGTTGCCTGTTTTAAATCTATCTATGCATTTTGCTTATAAATCGCTATGGAGAGTGGCGTTTTTTTTAGTTTGTACCCCTCACTTATTAGAACACATGTTAAACATTAAAAAACTGCTCTTAAAGAGTAAAAGTGGCTATCGGAAGAATTTAGATATTTTATATGAATATTTTGTAGACAGGTGCATAAACTGTGGCGGAATTTTTCAACTTGCTAGAGAACTAGATAAATTTTAAGCAGATAATCCGGCTAAAAATATTTTGTTGTATTTATGCCGCACAGTTCGTAATCAGAAGAAACCAAACATGGTATTATTTTGATAACGTAGATCACGTAGACCATTTGGATTAATTTTACGGGGGGATTGGATCATCTAGAAAATTAAAATTCAAACACTTCAGCGGAATATCAGCTTTTATGGCCATTGAGAAGGGGGTTTTCTTGCAACGTAATGTGTGGATTTAACCGGGAAGAAGAGTTTCAGCCCCATTAATCCGTTCGCTCATTTTTCAACACTTTTCTGGCACGTATTTTTTCACCCAAAATATATTATCTACTATGTTTGTTTCAGCGTAGCACGTTGCTTACTGGTACAGTATTAGTATTCACCCTTTGCTTTGTTACACCCAAAAACTTACACAATAGACTCACAAGTTTATACAATCGAAAACACATCCGCTGAACGAAAATGAACAGAATATGTGGACGATGAAACTTCACACACAACCACAGACATAGGAATTAATAGACGAGAAGATAATGGCGAGGGGTAAAATCAACTGTTGAAGAACGAAGGGGGTGAAGCTGACTGTGATTCGTCAATAAATCAATCTGACAGTAAATAGGCATCTCGCATTATAATATCACCATTTACTTCTTAAAAGTAAAATCTGCTTTTGAATGAATAGACATTTTTACATGGGAGCGCAAATTACTCGCCACGTTATGAACAAATTTGCGAAGTCCAAATTCGGCAAAAAAATTCGGTTCTATTTTCAGAGTCGAATATTTCGTTTAAGTATTTAGTTAAGACACTTTTATAAATGTTCATAATTTACTTCCCAGCAACCAACCAGCTTTGTGTTTCGCGTCCAGACGTTTCTCGATGTGATAGTATATTATGTTTCTACAACTGATCCATATTATACGATGTGAATATGCTTAAAATAAAGTAAAATAATGCTTTTATATGGAATGTAATACGACAATTGGGTTTATTCTCTTTTTCACATCTATTTTTACAAGTTTTCATAGCACAAGTCAACATTTTGCCGTGTTATTTCGTAAAATGAACCGATGATGCCTCGACAATAGTTCGCACAAGAATGATGACGTCACGTTTTCAAATTTCACTTGAGGCCATACGCGAGCACAGCCGGCTCCAATGGAACCGGTATGGGGAGTGGGGATAATACGCTTTTAATCACTTAGGGCAGGTCTACTAATATTCATATGTCTATGCACACAACAGTATAATAGAATTACAATGTCCTTTGAAAAACTTAATAAAATGACAATAATATGTAAAACGGATCTGTGATAGAGAGGGATATGATAAGAAAATTATTAACATTGCATAAAATAATATATGGTTCGATAAAAACGGATACCAAATACGTTTTACTAAGTGAGTACAACGTACAATATAACGAGCTTTCATGAAATATTTTCATCATAGTTTAAAACGTGTTAGATGATCTATTGTTTGAGAGAAAATTCTACAATGTGTTTATATTTAAACTAATTAAACAATAAAAACTACTAATTAGCATCTAGGTTAACCAAAATTTTATAATTTAAGCTTTTGAAAGTACTCTACGTACATAAGATACTATGTACCGAAACTATGTCAACTGCTATTATATTATTTGGGACAATTAATTTCTACGCATCCGCTAAACTCGTGTACAGTATTCTTAAATATTTTTAATCTGAGCTTCTAGAACAAAAGATAATCCCAGATTGGAATAAATGAGAAAAAGGGCTCACCCGTCGCAGTTGGGGCCACAAAGTATGCCGCTTTAGGATGCTATATTCACATATAGTTTTCGGGCATATATACCGATAGATATTTTAAACTATTATATCCTACCTACCCGTCCTTATAACCCTGTCACCAGGAGAGGAAAGGTTCGTCAATACATGGCCAGTACAATTTCTACACCGCCGCTGTAAGGTTGCATTAAAAGTGTTAAGTGCAATTTCGCCGTGAGTTTCTTTACGTGCTGGCCAAAAGGAAAATTGGAGACACCATAACCAAGGTAGGACTTTTATTATTCTGGTGGCATCCTCTTATAGATCCCGTTCGTTCCCCTTTTGCTATACAATATTCAATGAAGAAATTCGCGGCCGGAAATATATCCGGTTATTTCCAAAAGCTATCGAATCAGGTAGGTTTTGACATTTTCTTCTTATTGCAACAATTATTCCGGTCAGTGTAACATTTTAAGATGGGTGCCTTGGGTAGGTAAGATAATTGCAGAGAGTGATAATATTGTTAATATAATTAACTGAGTAAAAGTTTTATAAAATTAAAATAGTAGTTCTGTCAATAGTTATATTATATAAATATTTGTACAGGGCCCTTTAGGCGATTTTGCACAAAAACGGCGCTATACAGGTCATCTAATAATTATTAATATTATTATTAGTAGACCTTTAATGCCTCTTGTGTGGAGTTAGTAAATAGTTAGGAGACCTTCATTTTTCATATTTATAATCAAAACCAAAATTTCTTCTAAAATCATGAAATTTGTTAATAGGTCCCTACTTATATACCTACATACTAAATTAATAAACGCGGCGATTTCAAATTGCAAAAAAACCTTAATTGAACAAATAAAAAGGCAACCATCAATTGCTACATAGACTTTTTTTACATTAACTCCACCAAGAGGCATTGAAGAAAGTAATTTCTTTTAGAATCTGTCATCTTTGGGGATGCTGTGTGTTAATTGTTTTTTGGGCCGGCAAATCATTCCACAACCGAGCTGTTGAACTCAAAAATGAGTGGAAACCACCCCTTCTCATGTGACAAATGTCAACCGTGTACAATTGTCGAGCGTGCGTTTGGCGGGTTTCCTGACTATGCACCAGTGCCGAAGGGATCAATTACGATTGTTCCTGCATATACCATTGAAGTAGCGGCAGAACGAGGACAGTATTTTCACCTTTACTCTAAATATTGCAATTAAACCTTAAAAAAATAAATTGCGTCAAAATATTTTATTTGCACACTGCACTAGAGTCTCAATTGCTTCCAACCGTCTAGAGCCATTGAGACTAAAGTATCCCAAATCGGGGTAAGTTGTGAGGCTGAAGTTAGGTGGGAGGGGAAGAAGATGGAGTATTGGGCTATTCAGATCTGATCACCAAACACGTCTAAAGCCATTTCAAGCAACGTTTCAATTCTGAATGGTGGTCTTACAGCATGGCGATACTGAGAATATCTTCCACTCTGGAACGTGTCGACAGCAGGTATAATATATATTATTTTTGAATTATTGTGAAATAATACAAATTTATCAAATAAAATTAACTTGAGGATGACCGGATTTGAACCAACGACCTTCGAATTGTTAGTCGAGAGCCTTACACCTTGACCATTGAAGCCATCATTACAGGTATTACAGTATTGTTGCGATTTTTTTATTGCAATTTCACTCAACCATTTGCGAAGTTAACATACAAGGTAGAAATTGTTCGATCCACCAAAAATATGTGGTTTTTAAAAACTAACCTTGTGGAGACTCAACGTGGTTATTTGTTGCAGGGTGAGAAAATTACTTTATTTTTGTTTTTTACTAGACTTCTTTATATGTTTACATCTTCTCACCCTTAAAAAACCTAGAAAGGCTTGACAAAGTTTACGCACGTTCTTATATTTATCGCACTAACGTTCTTAATGGTAAATAATGTGCGCAACTTTCCAGTCTCACATAGTAAACAGGGTAGATAAACAACCGCACAACAAATAATGTTGGGAAGAATAAACCTTCTTAAGTATTTCCAATCTTTAAGAGTATGCTGTTGAGCAGTGTTTTTAGGCGTGGATTACGCAATGCAACTCACAAACAGTGCGTTATTATTATGCAATGCAATTAATGATAAACAGTGTGTAGTTATTTCGCAATGCAACTGATAAACAGTGTGTAGTAACTACGCAATGCAAATAATAAACAGTGCGTAGTTATTACGCAATGCGAATGAGAAACAGTCCGAAGTTATTACGCAATGGAACTGATAAACAATGTGTAGTTAGTACGCAATGCAATTGAAAAAACAGTGCGCAGTCATTAGGCAGTTCAATTAATGATAAACAATGCGTAGTTATTAAGCAATACAACTGACAAACTGTGCGCAGTTATTACGCAATGCAACTGATAAACAGTGCGTAGTTATTTCGCAATGCAATTGAAAAAACAGTGCGCAGTCATTAGGCAGTTCAATTTTTGATAAACAAAGCGTAGTTATTAAGCAATACAAATGACAAACAGTGCGCAGTTATTACGCAATGCAACTGATAAATAGTGCGTTGTTATTACGCAGTGCAACTGGCAAATAGCGCAGTTATTACGCAGTGTAACTGATAAACAATGCGTAAGTATTAATCAGTGCAACTGACAAAAAGTGGGTTGTTATTACGCTAAGAAATTACTGCTAAACAGTGCGTAGTTATTACGCAGTGCAACTGGCAAATAGTTCGCAGTTATTACGCGATGCAACTGATAAACAATGTGTAAGTATTAATCAGTGCAACTGACAAAAAGTGGATTGTTATTACGCTAAGAAATTACTGATTAACAGTGCGTAGTTTTTATTACTCAACGCAACTGATAAACGGTGCGTGGTTATTGATATACAAACAACTGCGATACGCACGACGCGCTAGCTACAAACTTTGTGCTGCGCTCAATAATTGAAGTCTAAATGGGAAATTTAACGACAGTTCGAACACGGGAATTAAATTTGAAAGTTTGTAATTTTTTTTTTATTAAAAAAATTCAATATAAAACAAATTGATATAGATATGCACCCATAAACGTTCATGAATATCCAAAATGATTCAAAAACTATCCATCTACATTATGTTTGTATGGGTAAACTTAAATTATGCAAGTTTTTTTGGCTTACTTGTTTTGACAGAATGAATAATATTTAATTTAATGTTTTATCAAAAAATGCTTTGGAAATTGACAACTCTTCTCTTTGACAACTTAATAATATCATTTTCAGAATGTAAGTTAAGCGTAGGTTGTATTCGTTAATTATTTGTGTATTACACCTTATTATTACATATTCTAGACAAAGGGTATATTAATTGAGAAACATTTAATTTCTTGGAATTCATACAGTACAAGTAACAATTTTCCATTAGACGCAGATATAATTACACAAGTATTTCAGATCACATATTTAAAGTACTGTGAGATTGTAATATTCGAGTTATTTAATATATGCCTTAAATATTTGCAAGAGGAAAAAGCTGAAACGACGAATTAATAAAAAGGTACATAAAGTTTTTAAGGAGATATATTTTTTTGATTATTTTTATTTGGTATAATACTTAATATATTAAAAAAACATTTTTCCATAATGTAGGCCTCACTGGGTGTTATTAATAATATTTGAATAAATATATATAATATGTATTATATACAGACTTGGTGGTACTGTGAGGATCTCAATAATTATACGATTGTGCGGATAGAATGTTTATTAACACTTTAGAACGGATTGTCTACTACTATCTTCTTAGCTGTCGGTTGGGAAAAGAGAGCGAGGAGATGCATCCATCATCTTTTATACGTCAATCTGTCATCTCGCTTTTACACATTCAAAAAGCAGGCGTACCATCTAAAACCTTTCTTACAATATGGAAAGAAATAATTAAATCAAAATAAAAGTAAATTGAAATAATATTTAAAAAAAAAAATCAAATATTCAAGGCGGTAATGAAAAGACTCTATTCTGGTACCTTCTATAAGGTTTGGTTGTACATAATGATGTGTGTGTTGCAATGGTGTTGTATATTAAGTATGTTTTATTATTTTACAAAAATTATGAAAAATTGCTGCCATGGTTGGTGCGGGCGTTTCATTTGTTTAGAGCGCGATCGGTGTTATGAAAACAAGCCCTGGACATTATGCCGAGAGCCACGCTGTTATCGTCCCGCTCATTTGTACGCAGTTGGCTGAGAAAAGATCGAAAACAGATTGCCGCTTGATTCCCGGACACGAGGAATGGACCTCGTTACTTTCATTCCAGAATAAATCCTGTAAGAAAACGCCTGGAAGAACATACCTGTCTGGAAGAGAATGCTACCTTCGATCCAGAAGTACATGCCTGGAAGATGCTACTTTCAACCAGCAGAAAACGCGTTGGTAAATGCCTTTATTTTTCTCTTTCCCTGGTTTTATAATATATTGACAGTTGTTTTTTATACATATTTATAACATATTTTTATGGATCGCCACCCGAAAACGGCGCTCTCGGCACTTCTAGCCGACGGCAAGCATTCCTGTTTCTCACGCCCTCCTTGGCAGTTGACAGTTCTTAGCTCTTCATAAAAACCCTGATAAAATTCGTGTTGTAACTAATAGAGTACCGTACTTTCAATAAATATTAACATAATTATTCAATACATTCTCTACATTATCACAACCCTTTACACACAGTACACATTAAATGGGCAGCGCTATAACAGGTAAGAGAATAGTGCCCCATAATACTTTCATAATCAAGAAGATGAAATGTTCGCTCCTCTGACTAACAATATCGAGTTGTTCCAAGAATGCTCAGTTTAATTTGCTTCATGCTCGTTAGTTTATCACACGTAAAAAGTAGAGTGACATTTTTCTTTGTCATATTATGATGCGTGACAATTTGTAAACTTGAATGTACAAATGGCTAAAATAAAATTAATTTTCCTCACATTATAAAATCAAAAAATCACAAATCATAAGCGCCTAAATAAAGCCCCCTTTATCGATTCGACTAGCAAAAAGACACAATTACATAAAGCTCCCGCTGGCCGGGCCTATATACCGACGTCGGCTGAGTTACCGTGCCAATTTGTCACACCCTGATTGCCGCGGAGAGAGGGCTGGGGTAGTGCCTCCTTTTCCAGCGTTTAATAACTCTATTCCTAGTAATGTATTAGGTTATGTGGGAAGGGAGGAAGTTCAAAGGCGATGTGGGTTTTTTTTAAGTCAAGTTAGATTTTTCAACAAGCAAAGAGATTTTTCAACAAGCACGTAATGAGTTTTTCAAATGAATATATTGTTAAAGCTTAGACTAACTGTTAATCATGACATTTGCTAGGCATTAAGTTATATCAATCACAGTTTGCTTTAAACATTATAAAACTTTAATTCTTATTTGAAATAACCTTCAGTGTGAATAATTCCATTGTGAGAAACACTAATCAAAATATAAAATAATCCTGTTGTTGCATCCGAAGCTAAAGTGCGGAACACTAGATTGCGTTCTTGTTTAATGTATCAGCAGGTGAACAAAACATCCTTGGGACAAAAAAGGTTTTCTTATAAATCTCCATTGCTTTATAATATGATCGGTAAAAATACAGGTAAAAACAATGGTAAAAAATTCCATACTGGCTGAGGGTGGTGATATTGGATTGCTCATGTCGTGGCTTTTGTCATGAATCACTTTAGTAA